>NW_028225533.1:0-321987 GCF_052327205.1 Somniosus microcephalus | reverse complement strand
CTCCAGACTTCACCTTCTCCTTCTCCTTCTTCTGCTTCTTCTGATTCACCCTCCAGACCTCACCTTCTCCTTCTCCTTCTTCTACTTCTTCTGATTCAACCTCCAGACTTCATCTTCTCCTTCTCCTTCTTGTGCTTCTTCTGATTCACCCTCCAGACTTCACCTTCTCCTTCTCCTTCTTCTACTTCTTCTGATTCACCCTCCAGACTTCACCTTCTCCTTCTCCTTCTTCTACTTCGTCTGATTCACCCTCCAGACTTCACCTTCTCCTTCTCCTTCTTCTACTTCTTCTGATTCACCCTCCAGTCTTCACCTACTCCTTCTCCTTCTTCTGTTTCTTCTGCTTCACCCTCCAGACTTCACCTTCTCCTTCTCCTTCTTCTACTTCTTCTGATTCACCCTCCAGACTTCACCTTCTCCTTCTCCTTCTTCTGCTTCTTCTGATTCACCCTCCAGACTTCACCTTCTCCTTCTCCTTCTTCTTCTTCTTCTGATTCACCCTCCAGACTTCACCTTTTCCTTCTCCTTCTTCTGCTTCTTCTGATTCACCCTCCAGACTTCACCTTCTCCTTCTCCTTCTTCTGCTTCTTCTGATTCACCCTCCAGACTTCACCTTCTCCTTCTCCTTCTTCTACTTCTTCTGATTCACCCTCCAGACTTCACCTTCTCCTTCTCTTTCTTCTGCTTCTTCTGATTCTCCCTCCAGACTTCACCTTCTCCTTCTCCTTCTTCTGATTCTTCTGATTCACCCTCCAGACTTCACCTTCTCCTTCTCCTTCTTCTGCTTCTTCTGATTCACCCTCCTGACTTCACCTTCTCCTTCTCCTTCTTCTACTTCTTCTGATTCACCCTCCTGACTTCACCTTCTCCTTCTCCTTCTTCTACTTCTTCTGCTTCACCCTCCAGACTTCACCTTCTCCTTCTCCTTCTTCTACTTCTTCTGATTCACCCTCCAGACTTCACCTTCTCCTTCTCCTTCTTCTACTTCTTCTGATTCACCCTCCAGACTTCACCTTCTCCTTCTCCTTCTTCTACTTCTTCTGATTCATCCTCCAGACTTCACCTTCTCCTTCTCCTTCTTCTGCTTCTTCTGATTCACCCTCCAGACTTCACCTTCTCCTTCTCCTTATTCTGCTTCTTCTGATTCACCCTCCAGACTTCACCTTCTCCTTCTCCTTCTTCTGCTTCTTCTGATTCACCCTCCAGACTTCACCTTCTCCTTCTCCTTCTTCTGCTTCTTCTGATTCACCCTCCAGACTTCACCTTCTCCTTCTCCTTCTTCTACTTCTTCTGATTCACCCTCCAGACTTCATCTTCTCCTTCACCTTCTTCTGCTTCTTCTGATTCACCCTCCAGACTTCACCTTCTCCTTCTCCTTCGTCTACTTCTTCTGATTCACCCTCCAGACTACACCTTCTCCTTCTCCTTCTTCTACTTCTTCTGATTCACCCTCCAGACTTCACCTTCTCCTTCTCCTTCTTCTGTTTCTTCTGATTCACCCTCCAGACTTCACCTTCTCCTTCTCCTTCTTCTACTTCTTCTGATTCACCCTCCAGACTTCACCTTCTCCTTCTCCTTCTTCTACTTCTTCTGATTCACCCTCCAGACTTCATCTTCTCCTTCTCCTTCTTCTGCATCTTCTGATTCACCCTCCAGACTTCACCTTCTCCTTCTCCTTCTTCTGCTTCTTCTGATTCACCCTCCAGACTTCACCTTCTCCTTCTCCTTCTTCTACTTCTTCTGATTCACCCTCCAGACTTCACCTTCTCCTTCTCCTTCTTCTACTTCTTCTGATTCACCCTCCAGTCTTCACATTCTCCTTCTCCTTCTTCTGTTTCTTCTGCTTCAGCCTCCAAACTTCACCTTCTCCTTCTCTTTCTTCTGATTCTTCTGATTCACCCTCCAGACTTCACCTTCTCCTTCTCCTTCTTCTGATTCTTCTGATTCACCCTCCAGACTTCACCTTCTCCTTCTTCTGCTTCTTCTGATTCACCCTCCTGGCTTCACCTTCTCCTTCTCCTTCTTCTACTTCTTCTGATTCACCCTCCAGACTTCACCTTCTCCTTCTCCTTCTTCTACCTCTTCTGATTCACCCTCCAGACTTCACCTTCTCCTTCTCCTTCTTCTGCTTCTTCTGATTCACCCTCCAGACTTCACCTTCTCCTTCTCCCTATTCTGCTTCTTCTGATTCACCCTCCAGACTTCACCTTCTCCTTCTCCTTATTCTGCTTCTTCTGATTCACCCTCCAGACTTCACCTTCTCCTTCTCCTTATTCTGCTTCTTCTGATTCAACCTCCAGACTTCACCTTCTCCTTCTCCTTCTTCTGTTTCTTCTGAATCGCCCTCCAGACTTCACCTTCTCCTTCTCCTTCTTCTGCTTCTTCTGATTCACCCACCTGACTTCACCTTCTCCTTCTCCTTCTTCTACTTCTTCTGATTCACCCTCCTGACTTCACCTTCTCCTTCTCCTTCTTCTACTTCTTCTGCTTCACCCTCCAGACTTCACCTTCTCCTTCTCCTTCTTCTACTTCTTCTGATTCACCATCCAGACTTCACCTTCTCCTTCTCCTTCTTCTGCTTCTTCTGATTCACCCTCCAGACTTCACCTTCTCCTTCTCCTTATTCTGCTTCTTCTGATTCACCCTCCAGACTTCACCTTCTACTTCTCCTTCTTCTGCTTCTTCTGATTCACCCTCCAGACTTCACCTTCTCCTTCTCCTTCTTCTGCTTCTTCTGATTCACCCTCCAGACATCACCTTCTCCTTCTCCTTCTTCTGCTTCTTCTGATTCACCCTCCAGACTTCACCTTCTCCTTCTCCTTCTTCTACTTCTTCTGATTCAACCTCCAGACTTCACCTTCTCCTTCTCTTTCTTCTGCTTCTTCTGATTCACCCTCCAGACTTCACCTTCTCCTTCTCCTTCTTCTGATTCTTCTGATTCACCCTCCAGATTTCACCTTCTCCTTCTCCTTCTTCTGCTTCTTCTGATTCACCCTCCTGACTTCACCTTCTCCTTCTCCTTCTTCTACTTCTTCTGATTCACCCTCCTGACTTCACCTTCTCCTTCTTCTACTTCTTCTGCTTCACCCTCCAGACTTCACCTTCTCCTTCTCCTTCTTCTACTTCTTCTGATTCACCCTCCAGACTTCACCTTCTCCTTCTCCTTCTTCTACTTCTTCTGATTCACCCTACAGACTTCATCTTCTCCTTCTCCTTCTTCTGCTTCTTCTGATTCACCCTCCAGACTTCACCTTCTCCTTCTCCTTATTCTGCTTCTTCTGTTTCACCCTCCAGACTTCACCTTCTCCTTCTCCTCCTTCTGCTTCTTCTGATTCACCCTCCAGACTTCACCTTCTCCTTCTCCTTCTTCTGCTTCTTCTGATTCACCCTCCAGACTTCACCTTCTCCTTCTCCTTCTTCTACTTCTTCTGATTCACCCTCCAGACTTCACCTTCTCCTTCTCCTTCTTCTGCTTCTTCTGATTCACCCTCCAGACTTCACCTTCTCCTTCTCCTTCGTCTACTTCTTCTGATTCACCCTCCAGACTACACCTTCTCCTTCTCCTTCTTCTACTTCTTCTGATTCACCCTCCAGACTTCACCTTCTCCTTCTCCTTCTTCTGTTTCTTCTGATTCACCCTCCAGACTTCACCTTCTCCTTCTCCTTCTTCTACTTCTTCTGATTCAGCCTCCAGACTTCACCTTCTCCTTCTCCTTCTTCTACTTCTTCTGATTCACCCTCCAGACTTCATCTTCTCCTTCTCCTTCTTCTCCTTCTTCTGATTCACCCTCCAGACTTCACCTTCTCCTTCTCCTTCTTCTGCTTCTTCTGATTCACCCTCCGGACTTCACCTTCTCCTTCTCCTTCTTCTACTTCTTCTGATTCACCCTCCAGACTTCACCTTCTCCTTCTCCTTCTACTTCTTCTGATTCACCCTCCAGACTTCATCTTCTCCTTCTCCTTCTTCTCCTTCTTCTGATTCACCCTCCAGACTTCACCTTCTCCTTCTCCTTCTTCTGCTTCTTCTGATACACCCTCCAGACTTCACCTTCTCCTTCTCCTTCTTCTACTTCTTCTGATTCACCCTCCAGACTTCACCTTCTCCTTCTCCTTCTTCTACTTCTTCTGATTCACCCTCCAGTCTTCACCTTCTCCTTCTCCTTCTTCTGTTTCTTCTGCTTCACCCTCCAGACTTCACCTTCTCCTTCTCTTTCTTCTGCTTCTTCTGATTCACCCTCCAGACTTCACCTTCTCCTTCTCCTTCTTCTGATTCTTCTGATTCACCCTCCAGACTTCACCTCCTCCTTCTCCTTCTTCTACTTCTTCTGATTCACCCTCCAGACCTCACCTTCTCCTTCTCCTTCTTCTACTTCTTCTGATTCACCCTCCTGACTTCACCTTCTCCTTCTCCTTCTTCTGCTTCTTCTGATTCACCCTCCAGACTTCACCTTCTCCTTCTCCTTCTTCTGCTTCTTCTGATTCACCCTCCAGACTTCACCTTCTCCTTCTCCTTCTTCTACTTCTTCTGATTCACCCTCCAGACTTCACCTTCTCCTTCTCCTTCTTCTGTTTCTTCTGATTCACCCTCCAGACTTCACCTTCTCCTTCTCCTTCTTCTACTTCTTCTGATTCACCCTCCAGACTTCACCTTCTCCTTCTCCTTCTTCTACTTCTTCTGATTCACCCTCCAGACTTCATCTTCTCCTTCTCCTTCTTCTGCATCTTCTGATTCACCCTCCAGACTTCACCTTCTCCTTCTCCTTCTTCTGCTTCTTCTGATTCACCCTCCAGACTTCACCTTCTTCTTCTCCTTCTTCTACTTCTTCTGATTCACCCTCCAGACTTCACCTTCTCCTTCTCCTTCTTCTACTTCTTCTGATTCACCCTCCAGTCTTCACATTCTCCTTCTCCTTCTTCTGTTTCTTCTGCTTCAGCCTCCAAACTTCACCTTCTCCTTCTCTTTCTTCTGATTCTTCTGATTCACCCTCCAGACTTCACCTTCTCCTTCTCCTTCTTCTGATTCTTCTGATTCACCCTCCAGACTTCACCTTCTCCTTCTTCTGCTTCTTCTGATTCACCCTCCTGGCTTCACCTTCTCCTTCTCCTTCTTCTACTTCTTCTGATTCACCCTCCTGACTTCACCTTCTCCTTCTCCTTCTTCTCCTTCTTCTGCTTCACCCTCCAGACTTCACCTTCTCCTTCTCCTTCTTCTACCTCTTCTGATTCACCCTCCAGACTTCACCTTCTCCTTCTCCTTCTTCTGCTTCTTCTGATTCACCCTCCAGACTTCACCTTCTCCTTCTCCTTATTCTGCTTCTTCTGATTCACCCTCCAGACTTCACCTTCTCCTTCTCCTTATTCTGCTTCTTCTGATTCAACCTCCAGACTTCACCTTCTCCTTCTCCTTCTTCTGCTTCTTCTGATTCACCCTCCAGACTTCACCTTCTCCTTCTCCTTCTTCTGTTTCTTCTGATTCGCCCTCCAGACTTCACCTTCTCCTTCTCCTTCTTCTGCTTCTTCTGATTCACCCTCCTGACTTCACCTTCTCCTTCTCCTTCTTCTACTTCTTCTGATTCACCCTCCTGACTTCACCTTCTCCTTCTCCTTCTTCTACTTCTTCTGCTTCACCCTCCAGACTTCACCTTCTCCTTCTCCTTCTTCTACTTCTTCTGATTCACCATCCAGACTTCACCTTCTCCTTCTCCTTCTTCTGCTTCTTCTGATTCACCCTCCAGACTTCACCTTCTCCTTCTCCTTATTCTGCTTCTTCTGATTCACCCTCCAGACTTCACCTTCTCCTTCTCCTTCTTCTGCTTCTTCTGATTCACCCTCCAGACTTCACCTTCTCCTTCTCCTTCTTCTGCTTCTTCTGATTCACCCTCCAGACATCACCTTCTCCTTCTCCTTCTTCTGCTTCTTCTGATTCACCCTCCAGACTTCACCTTCTCCTTCTCCTTCGTCTACTTCTTCTGATTCAACCTCCAGACTTCACCTTCTCCTTCTCTTTCTTCTGCTTCTTCTGATTCACCCTCCAGACTTCACCTTCTCCTTCTCCTTCTTCTGATTCTTCTGATTCACCCTCCAGATTTCACCTTCTCCTTCTCCTTCTTCTGCTTCTTCTGATTCACCCTCCTGACTTCACCTTCTCCTTCTCCTTCTTCTACTTCTTCTGATTCACCCTCCTGACTTCACCTTCTCCTTCTCCTTCTTCTACTTCTTCTGATTCACCCTCCAGACTTCACCTTCTCCTTCTCCTTCTTCTACTTCTTCTGATTCACCCTCCAGACTTCACCTTCTCCTTCTCCTTCTTCTACTTCTTCTGATTCACCCTACAGACTTCATCTTCTCCTTCTCCTTCTTCTGCTTCTTCTGATTCACCCTCCAGACTTCACCTTCTCCTTCTCCTTATTCTGCTTCTTCTGTTTGACCCTCCAGACTTCACCTTCTCCTTCTCCTTCTTCTGCTTCTTCCGATTCACCCTCCAGACTTCACCTTCTCCTTCACCTTCTTCTGCTTCTTCTGATTCACCCTCCAGACTTCACCTTCTCCTTCTCCTTCATCTACTTCTTCTGATTCACCCTCCAGACTTCACCTTCTCCTTCTCCTTCTTCTGCTTCTTCTGATTCACCCTCCAGACTTCACCTTCTCCTTCTCCTTCGTCTACTTCTTCTGATTCACCCTCCAGACTACACCTTCTCCTTCTCCTTCTTCTACTTCTTCTGATTCACCCTCCAGACTTCACCTTCTCCTTCTCCTTCTTCTGTTTCTTCTGATTCACCCTCCAGACTTCACCTTCTCCTTCTCCTTCTTCTACTTCTTCTGATTCAGCCTCCAGACTTCACCTTCTCCTTCTCCTTCTTCTCCTTCTTCTGATTCACCCTCCAGACTTCACCTTCTCCTTCTCCTTCTTCTGCTTCTTCTGATTCACCCTCCAGACTTCACCTTCTCCTTCTCCTTCTTCTACTTCTTCTGATTCACCCTCCAGACATCACCTTCTCCTTCTCCTTCTTCTACTTCTTCTGATTCACCCTCCAGACTTCATCTTCTCCTTCTCCTTCTTCTCCTTCTTCTGATTCACCCTCCAGACTTCTCCTTCTCCTTCTCCTTCTTCTGCTTCTTCTGATTCACCCTCCAGACTTCACCTTCTCCTTCTCCTTCTTCTACTTCTTCTGATTCACCCTCCAGACTTCACCTTCTCCTTCTCCTTCTTCTACTTCTTCTGATTCACCCTCCAGTCTTCACCTTCTCCTTCTCCTTCTTCTGTTTCTTCTGCTTCACCCTCCAGACTTCACCTTCTCCTTCTCTTTCTTCTGCTTCTTCTGATTCACCCTCCAGACTTCACCTTCTCCTTCTCCTTCTTCTGATTCTTCTGATTCACCCTCCAGACTTCACCTTCTCCTTCTCCTTCTTCTGCTTCTTCTGATTCACCCTCCAGACCTCACCTTCTCCTTCTCCTTCTTCTACTTCTTCTGATTCACCCTCCTGACTTCACCTTCTCCTTGTCCTTCTTCTGCTTCTTCTGATTCACCCTCCAGACTTCACCTTCTCCTTCTCCTTCTTCTGCTTCATCTGATTCACCCTCCAGACTTCACCTTCTCCTTCTCCTTCTTCTACTTCTTCTGATTCACCCTCCTGACTTCACCTTCTCCTTCTCCTTCTTCTGCTTCTTCTGATTCACCCTCCAGACTTCATCTTCTCCTTCTCCTTCTTCTGCTTCTTCTGATTCGCCCTCCAGACTTCACCTTCTCCTTCTCCTTCTTCTGCTTCTTCTGATTCACCCTCCAGACTTCAACTTCTTCTTCTCCTTCTTCTAATTCTTCTGATTCACCCTCCAGACTTCACCTTCTCCTTCTCCTTCTTCTACTTCTTCTGATTCACCCTCCAGTCTTCACCTTCTCCTTCTCCTTTTTCTGTTTCTTCTGCTTCACCCTCCAGACTTCACCTTCTCCTTCTCTTTCTTCTGCTTCTTCTGATTCACCCTCCAGACTTCACCTTCTCCTTCTCCTTCTTCTGATTCTTCTGATTCACCCTCCAGACTTCACCTTCTCCTTCTCCTTCTTCTGCTTCTTCTGATTCACCCTCCTGACTTCACCTTCTCCTTCTCCTTCTTCTACTTCTTCTGATTCACCCTCCTGACTTCACCTTCTCCTTCTCCTTCTTCTACTTCTTCTGATTCACCCTCCAGACTTCACCTTCTCCTTCTCCTTCTTCTACTTCTTCTGATTCACCCTCCAGACTTCACCTTCTCCTTCTCCTTCTTCTGCTTCTTCTGATTCACCCTCCAGACTTCACCTTCTCATTCTCCTTCTTCTGCTTCTTCTGCTGCGCCCTCCAGACTTCACCTTCTCCTTCTCCTTCTTCTACTTCTTCTGCTACACCCCCCTGAATTCACATGCTCCTTCTCCTTCTTCTGCTTCTTCTGATTCACCCTCCTAAATTCACCTTCTCCTTCTCCTTCTTCTGCTTCTTCTGATTCACCCTCCTGACTTCACCTTCTCCTTCTCCTTCTTCTGCTTCTTCTGATTCACCCTCCAGACTTCACCTTCTCCTTCTCCTTCTTCTGCTTCTTCTGATTCACCCTCCAGACCGAACCTTCTCCTTCTCCTTCTTCTACTTCTTCTGATTCACCCTCCAGACTTCATCTTCTCCTTCTCCTTCTTCTGCTTCTTCTGATTCACCCTCCAGACTTCACCTTCTCCTTCTCCTTCTTCTGCTTCTTCTGATTCACCCTCCAGACTTCACCTTCTCCTTCTCCTTCTTCTACTTCTTCTGATTCACCCTCCAGACTTCACCTTCTCCTTCTCCTTCTTCGACTTCTTCTGATTCACCCTCCAGTCTTCACCTTCTCCTTCTCCTTCTTCTGTTTATCTGCTTCACCCTCCAGACTTCACCTTCACCTTCTCTTTCTTCTGCTTCTTCTGCTTCACCCTCCAGACTTCACCTTCTCCTTCTCCTTCTTCTGATTCTTCTGATTCACCCTCCAGACTTCACCTTCTCTATCTCCTTCTTCTGCTTCTTCTGATTCACCCTCCTGACTTCACCTTCTCCTTCTCCTTCTTCTACTTCTTCTGATTCACCCTCCTGACTTCACCTTCTCCTTCTCCTTCTTCTACTTCTTCTGCTTCACCCTCCAGACTTCACCTTCTCCTTCTCCTTCTTCTACTTCTTCTGATTCACCCTCCAGACTTCACCTTCTCCTTCTCCTTCTTCTGCTTCTTCTGATTCACCCTCCAGACTTCACCTTCTCCTTCTCCTTATTCTGCTTCTTCTGATTCACCCTCCAGACTTCACCTTCTCCTTCTCCTTCTTCTGCTTCTTCTGATTCACCCTCCAGACTTCACCTTCTCCTTCTCCTTCTTCTGCTTCTTCTGATTCACCCTCCAGACTTCACCTTCTCCTTCTCCTTCTTCTACTTCTTCTGATTCACCCTCCAGACTTCACCTTCTCCTTCTCCTTCTTCTACTTCTTCTGATTCACCCTCCAGTCTTCACCTTCTCCTTCTCCTTCTTCTGTGTCTTCTGCTTCACCCTCCAGACTTCACCTTCTCCTTCTCTTTCTTCTGCTTCTTCTGATTCACCCTCCAGACTTCACCTTCTCCTTCTCCTTCTTCTGATTCTTCTGATTCACCCTCCAGACTTCACCTTCTCCTTCTCCTTCTTCTGCTTCTTCTGATTCACCCTCCAGACCTCACCTCCTCCTTCTCCTTCTTCTACTTCTTCTGATTCACCCTCCTGACTTAACCTTCTCCTTCTCCTTCATCTACTTCTTCTGCTTCACCCTCCAGACTTCACCTTCTCCTTCTCCTTCTTCTACTTCTTCTGATTCACCCTCCAGACTTCACCTTCTCCTTCTCCTTCTTCTACTTCTTCTGATTCACCCTCCAGACTTCACCTTCTCCTTCTCCTTCTTCTACTTCTTCTGATTCACCCTCCAGACTTCACCTTCTCCTTCTCCTTCTTCTGCTTCTTCTGATTCACCCTCCAGACTTCACCTTCTCCTTCTCCTTATTCTGCTTCTTCTGATTCACCCTCCAGACTTCACCTTCTCCTTCTCCTTCTTCTGCTTCTTCTGATTCACCCTCCAGACTTCACCTTCTCCTTCTCCTTCTTCTGCTTCTTCTGATTCACCCTCCAGACTTCACCTTCTCCTTCTCCTTCTTCTACATCTTCTGATTCACCCTCCAGACTTCACCTTCTCCTTCTCCTTCTTCTGCTTCTTCTGATACACCCTCCAGACTTCACCTTCTCCTTCTCCTTCGTCTACTTCTTCTGATTCACCCTCCAGACTACACCTTCTCCTTCTCCTTCTTCTACTTCTTCTGATTCACCCTCCAGACTTCACCTTCTCCTTCTCCTTCTTCTGTTTCTTCTGATTCACCCTCCAGACTTCATCTTCTCCTTCTCCTTCTTCTACTTCTTCTGATTCACCCTCCAGACTTCACCTTCTCCTTCTCCTTCTTCTACTTCTTCTGATTCACCCTCCAGACTTCATCTTCTCCTTCTCCTTCTTCTGCTTCTTCTGATTCACCCTCCAGACTTCACCTTCTCCTTCTCCTTCTTCTGCTTCTTCTGATTCACCCTCCAGACTTCAACTTCTCCTTCTCCTTCTTCTACTTCTTCTGATTCACCCACCAGACTTCACCTTCTCCTTCTCCTTCTTCTACTTCTTCTGATTCACCCTCCAGTCTTCACCTTCTCCTTCTCCTTCTTCTGTTTCTTCTGCTTCTCCCTCCAGACTTCACCTTCTCCTTCTCTTTCTTATGCTTCTTCTGATTCACCCTCCAGACTTCACCTTCTCCTTCTCCTTCTTCTGATTCTTCTGATTCACCCTCCAGACTTCACCTTCTCCTTCTCCTTCTTCTGCTTCTTCTGATTCACCCTCCTGACTTCACCTTCTCCTTCTCCTTCTTCTACTTCTTCTGATTCACCCTCCTGACTTCACCTTCTCCTTCTCCTTCTTCTACTTCTTCTGCTTCACCCTCCAGACTTCACCTTCTCCTTCTCCTTCTTCTACTTCTTCTGATTCACCCTCCAGACTTCACCTTCTCCTTCTCCTTCTTCTGCTTCTTCTGATTCACCCTCCAGACTTCACCTTCTCATTCTCCTTCTTCTGCTTCTTCTGCTGCGCCCTCCAGACTTCACCTTCTCCTTCTCCTTCTTCTGCTTCTTCTGCTTCACACTCCAGACTTCACCTTCTCCTTCTCCTTCTTCTGCTTCTTCTGCTGCGCCCTCCAGGCTTCACCTTCTCCTTCTCCTTCTTCTGCTTCTTCTGCTTCACCGTCCTGACTTCACCTTCTCCTTCTCCTTCTTCTACTTCTTCTGCTACACCCCCCTGACTTCACCTGCTCCTTCTCCTTCTTCTGCTTCTTCTGATTCACCCTCCTAAATTCACCTTCTCCTTCTCCTTCTTCTGCTTCTTCTGATTCACCCTCCAGACTTCACCTTCTCATTCTCCTTCTTCTGCTTCTTCTGCTGCGCCCTCCAGACTTCACCTTCTCCTTCTCCTTCTTCTGCTTATTCTGCTTCACACTCCAGACTTCACCTTCTCCTTCTCCTTCTTCTGCTTCTTCTGCTGCGCCCTCCAGGCTTCACCTTCTCCTTCTCCTTCTTCTACTTCTTCTGATTCACCCTCCAGACTTCACCTTCTCCTTCTCCTTCTTCTACTTCTTCTGATTCACCCTCCAGACTTCACCTTCTCCTTCTCCTTCTTCTGCTTCTTCTGATTCACCCTCCAGACTTCACCTTCTCCTTCTCCTTATTCTGCTTCTTCTGATTCACCCTCCAGACTTCACCTTCTCCTTCTCCTTCTTCTGCTTCTTCTGATTCACCCTCCAGACTTCACCTTCTCCTTCTCCTTCTTCTGCTTCTTCTGATTCACCCTCCAGACTTCATCTTCTCCTTCTCCTTCTTCTGCTTCTTCTGATTCACCCTCCAGACTTCACCTTCTCCTTCTCCTTCTTCTGCTTCTTCTGATTCACCCTCCAGACTTCAACTTCTCCTTCTCCTTCTTCTACTTCTTCTGATTCACCCACCAGACTTCACCTTCTCCTTCTCCTTCTTCTACTTCTTCTGATTCACCCTCCAGTCTTCACCTTCTCCTTCTCCTTCTTCTGTTTCTTCTGCTTCTCCCTCCAGACTTCACCTTCTCCTTCTCTTTCTTATGCTTCTTCTGATTCACCCTCCAGACTTCACCTTCTCCTTCTCCTTCTTCTGATTCTTCTGATTCACCCTCCAGACTTCACCTTCTCCTTCTCCTTCTTCTGCTTCTTCTGATTCACCCTCCTGACTTCACCTTCTCCTTCTCCTTCTTCTACTTCTTCTGATTCACCCTCCTGACTTCACCTTCTCCTTCTCCTTCTTCTACTTCTTCTGCTTCACCCTCCAGACTTCACCTTCTCCTTCTCCTTCTTCTACTTCTTCTGATTCACCCTCCAGACTTCACCTTCTCCTTCTCCTTCTTCTGCTTCTTCTGATTCACCCTCCAGACTTCACCTTCTCATTCTCCTTCTTCTGCTTCTTCTGCTGCGCCCTCCAGACTTCACCTTCTCCTTCTCCTTCTTCTGCTTCTTCTGCTTCACACTCCAGACTTCACCTTCTCCTTCTCCTTCTTCTGCTTCTTCTGCTGCGCCCTCCAGGCTTCACCTTCTCCTTCTCCTTCTTCTGCTTCTTCTGCTTCACCGTCCTGACTTCACCTTCTCCTTCTCCTTCTTCTACTTCTTCTGCTACACCCCCCTGACTTCACCTGCTCCTTCTCCTTCTTCTGCTTCTTCTGATTCACCCTCCTTAATTCACCTTCTCCTTCTCCTTCTTCTGCTTCTTCTGATTCACCCTCCAGACTTCACCTTCTCATTCTCCTTCTTCTGCTTCTTCTGCTGCGCCCTCCAGACTTCACCTTCTCCTTCTCCTTCTTCTGCTTATTCTGCTTCACACTCCAGACTTCACCTTCTCCTTCTCCTTCTTCTGCTTCTTCTGCTGCGCCCTCCAGGCTTCACCTTCTCCTTCTCCTTCTTCTGCTTCTTCTGCTTCACCGTCCTGACTTCACCTTCTCCTTCTCTTTCTTCTACTTCTTCTGCTACACCCCCTGACTTCACCTGCTCCTTCTCCTTCTTCTGCTTCTTCTGATTCACCCTCCTAAATTCACCTTCTCCTTCTCCTTCTTCTGCTTCTTCTGATTCACCCTCCTGACTTCACCTTCTCCTTCTCCTTCTTCTGCTTCTTCTGATTCACCCTTCAGACTTCACCTTCTCCTTCTCCTTCTTCTGCTTCTTCTGATTCACCCTCCAGACTTCACCTTCTCCTTCTCCTTCTTCTGCTTCTTCTGCTTCACCCTCCAGACTTCACCTTCTCCTTCTCCTTCTTCTGCTTCTTCTGCTTCACCCTCCTGACTTCACCTTCTCCTTCTCCTTCTTCTACCTCTTCTGATTCACCCTCCAGACTTCACCTACTCCTTCTCCTACTTCTGCTTCTTCTGCTTCACCCTCCAGACTTCACCTTCTCTTTCTCCTTCTTCTGCTTCTTCTGCTGCGCCCTCCAGACTTCACCTTCTCCTTCTCCTTCTTCTGCTTCTTCTGATTCACCCTCCTGACTTCACCTTCTCCTTCTCCTTCTTCTGCTTCTTCTGATTCACCCTTCAGACTTCACCTTCTCCTTCTCCTTCTTCTGCTTCTTCTGCTTCACCCTCCAGACTTCACCTTCTCCTTCTCCTTATTCTGCTTCTTCTGCTTCGCCCTCCAGACTTCACCTTCTCCTTCTCCTTCTTCTGCTTCTTCTGCTTCACTCTCCTGACTTCACCTTCTCCTTCTCCTTCTTCTACTTCTTCTGATTCACCCTCCAGACTTCACCCTCTCCTTCTCCTTCTTCTGCTTCTTCTGCTTCACCCTCCAGACATCACCTTCTCTTTCTCCTTCTTCTGCTTCTTCTGCTGCGCCCTCCAGACTTCACCTTCTCCTTCTCCTTCTTCTGCTTCTTCTGATTCACCCTCCAGACTTCACCTTCTCCTTCTCCTTCTTCTACTTCTTCTGATCCACCCTCCTGACTTCACCTTCTCCTTCTCCTTCTTCTGCTTCTTCTGCTTCACCCTCCAGACTTCACCTTCTCCTTCTCCTTCTTCTGCTTCTTCTGCTTCACCCACCAGACTTCACCTTCTCCTTCTCCTTCTTCTGCTTCTTCTGCTTCACCCTCCTGACTTCACCTTATCCTTCTCCTTCTTCTACTTCTTCTGATTCACCCTCCAGACTTCACCTACTCCTTCTCCTTCTTCTGCTTCTTCTGCTTCACCCTCCAGACTTCACCTTCTCCTTCTACTTCTTCTGCTTCTTCTGCTTCGCCCTCCAGACTTCACCTTCTCCTTCTCCTTCTTCTACTTCTTCTGATTCACCCTCCAGACTTCACCCTCTCCTTCTCCTTCTTCTGCTTCTTCTGCTTCACCCTCCAGACTTCACCTTCTCCTTCTCCTTCTTCTGCTTCTTCTGCTTCACCGTCCTGACTTCACCTTCTCCTTCTCCTTCTTCTACTTCTTCTGCTTCACCCCCCTGACTTCACCTGCTCCTTCTCCTTCTTCTGCTTCTTCTGATTCACCCTCCTAACTTCATCTTCTCCTTCTCCTTCTTCTGCTTCTTCTGATTCACGCTCCTGACTTCACCTTTTCCTTCTCCTTCTTCTGCTTCTTCTGATTCACCCTCCAGACTTCACCTTCTCCTTCTCCTTCTTCTGCTTCTTCTGATTCACCCTCCAGACTTCACCTTCTCCTTCTCCTTCTTCTCCTTCTTCTGATTCACCCTCCAGACCTCGCCTTCTCCTTCTCCTTCTTCTACTTCTTCTGATTCACCCTCCAGACTTCATCTTCTCCTTCTCCTTCTTCTGCTTCTTCTGATTCACCCTCCAGACTTCACCTTCTCCTTCTCCTTCTTCTACTTCTTCTGATTCACCCTCCAGACTTCACCTTCTCCTTCTCCTTCTTCTGCTTCTTCTGATTCACCCTCCAGACTTCACCTTCTCATTCTCCTTCTTCTGCTTCTTCTGCTGCGCCCTCCAGACTTCACCTTCTCCTTCTCCTTCTTCTGCTTCTTCTGCTTCACACTCCAGACTTCACCTTCTCCTTCTCCTTCTTCTGCTTCTTCTGCTGCACCCTCCAGGCTTCACCTTCTCCTTCTCCTTCTTCTGCTTCTTCTGCTTCACCGTCCTGACTTCACCTTCTCCTTCTCCTTCTTCTACTTCTTCTGCTACACCCCCCTGACTTCACCTGCTCCTTCTCCTTCTTCTGCTTCTTCTGATTCACCCTCCTAAATTCACCTTCTCCTTCTCCTTCTTCTGCTTCTTCTGATTCACCCTCCAGACTTCACCTTCTCATTCTCCTTCTTCTGCTTCTTCTGCTGCGCCCTCCAGACTTCACCTTCTCCTTCTCCTTCTTCTGCTTATTCTGCTTCACACTCCAGACTTCACCTTCTCCTTCTCCTTCTTCTGCTTCTTCTGCTGCGCCCTCCAGGCTTCACCTTCTCCTTCTCCTTCTTCTGCTTCTTCTGCTTCACCGTCCTGACTTCACCTTCTCCTTCTCTTTCTTCTACTTCTTCTGCTACACCCCCTGACTTCACCTGCTCCTTCTCCTTCTTCTGCTTCTTCTGATTCACCCTCCTAAATTCACCTTCTCCTTCTCCTTCTTCTGCTTCTTCTGATTCACCCTCCTGACTTCACCTTCTCCTTCTCCTTCTTCTGCTTCTTCTGATTCACCCTTCAGACTTCACCTTCTCCTTCTCCTTCTTCTGCTTCTTCTGATTCACCCTCCAGACTTCACCTTCTCCTTCTCCTTCTTCTGCTTCTTCTGCTTCACCCTCCAGACTTCACCTTCTCCTTCTCCTTCTTCTGCTTCTTCTGCTTCACCCTCCTGACTTCACCTTCTCCTTCTCCTTCTTCTACCTCTTCTGATTCACCCTCCAGACTTCACCTACTCCTTCTCCTACTTCTGCTTCTTCTGCTTCCCCCTCCAGACTTCACCTTCTCTTTCTCCTTCTTCTGCTTCTTCTGCTGCGCCCTCCAGACTTCACCTTCTCCTTCTCCTTCTTCTGCTTCTTCTGATTCACCCTCCTGACTTCACCTTCTCCTTCTCCTTCTTCTGCTTCTTCTGATTCACCCTTCAGACTTCACCTTCTCCTTCTCCTTCTTCTGCTTCTTCTGCTTCACCCTCCAGACTTCACCTTCTCCTTCTCCTTATTCTGCTTCTTCTGCTTCGCCCTCCAGACTTCACCTTCTCCTTCTCCTTCTTCTGCTTCTTCTGCTTCACTCTCCTGACTTCACCTTCTCCTTCTCCTTCTTCTACTTCTTCTGATTCACCCTCCAGACTTCACCCTCTCCTTCTCCTTCTTCTGCTTCTTCTGCTTCACCCTCCAGACTTCACCTTCTCTTTCTCCTTCTTCTGCTTCTTCTGCTGCGCCCTCCAGACTTCACCTTCTCCTTCTCCTTCTTCTGCTTCTTCTGATTCACCCTCCAGACTTCACCTTCTCCTTCTCCTTCTTCTACTTCTTCTGATCCACCCTCCTGACTTCACCTTCTCCTTCTCCTTCTTCTGCTTCTTCTGCTTCACCCTCCAGACTTCACCTTCTCCTTCTCCTTCTTCTGCTTCTTCTGCTTCACCCTCCTGACTTCACCTTATCCTTCTCCTTCTTCTACTTCTTCTGATTCACCCTCCAGACTTCACCTACTCCTTCTCCTTCTTCTGCTTCTTCTGCTTCACCCTCCAGACTTCACCTTCTCCTTCTCCTTCTTCTGCTTCTTCTGCTTCGCCCTCCAGACTTCACCTTCTCCTTCTCCTTCTTCTGCTTCTTCTGCTTCACTCTCCTGACTTCACCTTCTCCTTCTCCTTCTTCTACTTCTTCTGATTCACCCTCCAGACTTCACCCTCTCCTTCTCCTTCTTCTGTTTCTTCTGCTTCACCCTCCAGACTTCACCTTCTCCTTCTCCTTCTTCTGCTTCTTCTGCTTCACCGTCCTGACTTCACCTTCTCCTTCTCCTTCTTCTACTTCTTCTGCTTCACCCCCCTGACTTCACCTGCTCCTTCTCCTTCTTCTGCTTCTTCTGATTCACCCTCCTAACTTCATCTTCTCCTTCTCCTTCTTCTGCTTCTTCTGATTCACGCTCCTGACTTCACCTTTTCCTTCTCCTTCTTCTGCTTCTTCTGATTCACCCTCCAGACTTCACCTTCTCCTTCTCCTTCTTCTGCTTCTTCTGATTCACCCTCCAGACTTCACCTTCTCCTTCTCCTTCTTCTGCTTCTTCTGATTCACCCTCCAGACCTCACCTTCTCCTTCTCCTTCTTCTACTTCTTCTGATTCACCCTCCAGACTTCATCTTCTCCTTCTCCTTCTTCTGCTTCTTCTGATTCACCCTCCAGACTTCACCTTCTCCTTCTCCTTCTTCTACTTCTTCTGATTCACCCTCCAGACTTCACCTTCTCCTTCTCCTTCTTCTACTTCGTCTGATTCACCCTCCAGACTTCACCTTCTCCTTCTCCTTCTTCTACTTCTTCTGATTCACCCTCCAGTCTTCACCTACTCCTTCTCCTTCTTCTGTTTCTTCTGCTTCACCCTCCAGACTTCACCTTCTCCTTCTCTTTCTTCTGCTTCTTCTGATTCACCCTCCAGACTTCATCTTCTCCTTCTCCTTCTTCTGATTCTTCTGATTCACCCTCCAGACTTCACCTTCTCCTTCTCCTTCTTCTGCTTCTTCTGATTCACCCTCCTGACTTCACCTTCTCCTTCTCCTTCTTCTACTTCTTCTGCTTCACCCTCCAGACTTCACCTTCTCCTTCTCCTTCTTCTACTTCTTCTGATTCACCCTCCAGACTTCACCTTCTCCTTCTCCTTCTTCTGCTTCTTCTGATTCACCCTCCAGACTTCACCTTCTCCTTCTCCTTATTCTGCTTCTTCTGATTCACCCTCCAGACTTCACCTTCTCCTTCTCCTTCTTCTGCTTCTTCTGATTCACCCTCCAGACTTCACCTTTTCCTTCTCCTTCTTCTGCTTCTTCTGATTCACCCTCCAGACTTCACCTTCTCCTTCTCCTTCTTCTGCTTCTTCTGATTCACCCTCCAGACTTCACCTTCTCCTTCTCCTTCTTCTACTTCTTCTGATTCACCCTCCAGACTTCACCTTCTCCTTCTCTTTCTTCTGCTTCTTCTGATTCTCCCTCCAGACTTCACCTTCTCCTTCTCCTTCTCCTGATTCTTCTGATTCACCCTCCAGACTTCACCTTCTCCTTCTCCTTCTTCTGCTTCTTCTGATTCACCCTCCTGACTTCACCTTCTCCTTCTCCTTCTTCTACTTCTTCTGATTCACCCTCCTGACTTCACCTTCTCCTTCTCCTTCTTCTACTTCTTCTGCTTCACCCTCCAGACTTCACCTTCTCCTTCTCCTTCTTCTACTTCTTCTGATTCACCCTCCAGATTTCACCTTCTCCTTCTCCTTCTTCTACTTCTTCTGATTCACCCTCCAGACTTCACCTTCTCCTTCTCCTTCTTCTACTTCTTCTGATTCATCCTCCAGACTTCACCTTCTCCTTCTCCTTCTTCTGCTTCTTCTGATTCACCCTCCAGACTTCACCTTCTCCTTCTCCTTATTCTGCTTCTTCTGATTCACCCTCCAGACTTCACCTTCTCCTTCTCCTTCTTCTGCTTCTTCTGATTCACCCTCCAGACTTCACCTTCTCCTTCTCCTATTTCTGCTTCTTCTGATTCACCCTCCAGACTTCACCTTCTCCTTCTCCTTCTTCTACTTCTTCTGATTCACCCTCCAGACTTCAACTTCTCCTTCAACTTCTTCTGCTTCTTCTGATTCACCCTCCAGACTTCACCTTCTCCTTCTCCTTCGTCTACTTCTTCTGATACACCCTCCAGACTACACCTTCTCCTTCTCCTTCTTCTACTTCTTCTGATTCACCCTCCAGACTTCACCTTCTCCTTCTCCTTCTTCTGTTTCTTCTGATTCACCCTCCAGACTTCACCTTCTCCTTCTCCTTCTTCTACTTCTTCTGATTCACCCTCCAGACTTCACCTTCTCCTTCTCCTTCTTCTACTTCTTCTGATTCACCCTCCAGACTTCATCTTCTCCTTCTCCTTCTTCTGCATCTTCTGATTCACCCTCCAGACTTCACCTTCTCCTTCTCCTTCTTCTGCTTCTTCTGATTCACCCTCCAGACTTCACCTTCTCCTTCTCCTTCTTCTACTTCTTCTGATTCACCCTCCAGACTTCACCTTCTCCTTCTCCTTCTTCTACTTCTTCTGATTCACCCTCCAGTCTTCACATTCTCCTTCTCCTTCTTCTGTTTCTTCTGCTTCAGCCTCCAAACTTCACCTTCTCCTTCACTTTCTTCTGATTCTTCTGATTCACCCTCCAGACTTCACCTTCTCCTTCTCCTTCTTCTGATTCTTCTGATTCACCCTCCAGACTTCACCTTCTCCTTCTTCTGCTTCTTCTGATTCACCCTCCTGGCTTCACCTTCTCCTTCTCCTTCTTCTACTTCTTCTGATTCACCCTCCAGACTTCACCTTCTCCTTCTCCTTCTTCTACCTCTTCTGATTCACCCTCCAGACTTTACCTTCTCCTTCTCCTTCTTCTGCTTCTTCTGATTCACCCTCCAGACTTCACCTTCTCCTTCTCCTTATTCTGCTTCTTCTGATTCACCCTCCAGACTTCACCTTCTCCTTCTCCTTATTCTGCTTCTTCTGATTCAACCTCCAGACTTCTCCTTCTCCTTCTCCTTCTTCTGCTTCTTCTGATTCACCCTCCAGACTTCACCTTCTCCTTCTCCTTCTTCTGTTTCTTCTGATTCGCCCTCCAGACTTCACCTTCTCCTTCTCCTTCTTCTGCTTCTTCTGATTCACCCACCTGACTTCACCTTCTCCTTCTCCTTCTTCTACTTCTTCTGATTCACCCTCCTGACTTCACCTTCTCCTTCTCCTTCTTCTACTTCTTCTGCTTCACCCTCCAGACTTCACCTTCTCCTTCTCCTTCTTCTACTTCTTCTGATTCACCATCCAGACTTCACCTTCTCCTTCTCCTTCTTCTGCTTCTTCTGATTCACCCTCCAGACTTCACCTTCTCCTTCTCCTTATTCTGCTTCTTCTGATTCACCCTCCAGACTTCACCTTCTCCTTCTCCTTCTTCTGCTTCTTCTGATTCACCCTCCAGACTTCACCTTCTCCTTCTCCTTCTTCTGCTTCTTCTGATTCACCCTCCAGACATCACCTTCTCCTTCTCCTTCTTCTGCTTCTTCTGATTCACCCTCCAGACTTCACCTTCTCCTTCTCCTTCTTCTACTTCTTCTGATTCAACCTCCAGACTTCACCTTCTCCTTCTCTTTCTTCTGCTTCTTCTGATTCATCCTCCAGACTTCACCTTCTCCTTCTCCTTCTTCTGATTCTTCTGATTCACCCTCCAGATTTCACCTTCTCCTTCTCCTTCTTCTGCTTCTTCTGATTCACCCTCCTGACTTCACCTTCTCCTTCTCCTTCTTCTACTTCTTCTGATTCACCCTCCTGACTTCACCTTCTCCTTCTTCTACTTCTTCTGCTTCACCCTCCAGACTTCACCTTCTCCTTCTCCTTCTTCTACTTCTTCTGATTCACCCTCCAGACTTCACCTTCTCCTTCTCCTTCTTCTACTTCTTCTGATTCACCCTACAGACTTCATCTTCTCCTTCTCCTTCTTCTGCTTCTTCTGATTCACCCTCCAGACTTCACCTTCTCCTTCTCCTTATTCTGCTTCTTCTGTTTCACCCTCCAGACTTCACCTTCTCCTTCTCCTCCTTCTGCTTCTTCTGATTCACCCTCCAGACTTCACCTTCTCCTTCTCCTTCTTCTGCTTCTTCTGATTCACCCTCCAGACTTCACCTTCTCCTTCTCCTTCTTCTACTTCTTCTGATTCACCCTCCAGACTTCACCTTCTCCTTCTCCTTCTTCTGCTTCTTCTGATTCACCCTCCAGACTTCACCTTCTCCTTCTCCTTCGTCTACTTCTTCTGATTCACCCTCCAGACTACACCTTCTCCTTCTCCTTCTTCTACTTCTTCTGATTCACCCTCCAGACTTCACCTTCTCCTTCTCCTTCTTCTGTTTCTTCTGATTCACCCTCCAGACTTCACCTTCTCCTTCTCCTTCTTCTACTTCTTCTGATTCAGCCTCCAGACTTCATCTTCTCCTTCTCCTTCTTCTACTTCTTCTGATTCACCCTCCAGACTTCATCTTCTCCTTCTCCTTCTTCTCCTTCTTCTGATTCACCCTCCAGACTTCACCTTCTCCTTCTCCTTCTTCTGCTTCTTCTGATTCACCCTCCAGACTTCACCTTCTCCTTCTCCTTCTTCTACTTCTTCTGATTCACCCTCCAGACTTCACCTTCTCCTTCTCCTTCTTCTACTTCTTCTGATTCACCCTCCAGACTTCATCTTCTCCTTCTCCTTCTTCTCCTTCTTCTGATTCACCCTCCAGACTTCACCTTCTCCTTCTCCTTCTTCTGCTTCTTCTGATTCACCCTCCAGACTTCACCTTCTCCTTCTCCTTCTTCTACTTCTTCTGATTCACCCTCCAGACTTCACCTTCTCCTTCTCCTTCTTCTACTTCTTCTGATTCACCCTCCAGTCTTCACCTTCTCCTTCTCCTTCTTCTGTTTCTTCTGCTTCACCCTCCAGACTTCACCTTCTCCTTCTCTTTCTTCTGCTTCTTCTGATTCACCCTCCAGACTTCGCCTTCTCCTTCTCCTTCTTCTGATTCTTCTGATTCACCCTCCAGACTTCACCTCCTCCTTCTCCTTCTTCTGCTTCTTCTGATTCACCCTCCAGACCTCACCTTCTCCTTCTCCTTCTTCTACTTCTTCTGATTCACCCTCCTGACTTCACCTTCTCCTTCTCCTTCTTCTGCTTCTTCTGATTCACCCTCCAGACTTCACCTTCTCCTTCTCCTTCTTCTGCTTCTTCTGATTCACCCTCCAGACTTCACCTTCTCCTTCTCCTTCTTCTACTTCTTCTGATTCACCCTCCAGACTTCACCTTCTCCTTCTCCTTCTTCTGTTTCTTCTGATTCACCCTCCAGACTTCACCTTCTCCTTCTCCTTCTTCTACTTCTTCTGATTCACCCTCCAGACTTCACCTTCTCCTTCTCCTTCTACTACTTCTTCTGATTCACCCTCCAGACTTCATCTTCTCCTTCTCCTTCTTCTGCATCTTCTGATTCACCCTCCAGACTTCACCTTCTCCTTCTCCTTCTTCTGCTTCTTCTGATTCACCCTCCAGACTTCACCTTCTTCTTCTCCTTTTTCTACTTCTTCTGATTCACCCTCCAGACTTCACCTTCTCCTTCTCCTTCTTCTACTTCTTCTGATTCACCCTCCAGTCTTCACATTCTCCTTCTCCTTCTTCTGTTTCTTCTGCTTCAGCCTCCAAACTTCACCTTCTCCTTCTCTTTCTTCTGATTCTTCTAATTCACCCTCCAGACTACACCTTCTCCTTCTCCTTCTTCTGATTCTTCTGATTCACCCTCCAGACTTCACCTTCTCCTTCTTCTGCTTCTTCTGATTCACCCTCCTGGCTTCACCTTCTCCTTCTCCTTCTTCTCCTTCTTCTGCTTCACCCTCCAGACTTCACCTTCTCCTTCTCCTTCTTCTACCTCTTCTGATTCACCCTCCAGACTTCACCTTCTCCTTCTCCTTCTTCTGCTTCTTCTGATTCACCCTCCAGACTTCACCTTCTCCTTCTCCTTATTCTGCTTCTTCTGATTCACCCTCCAGACTTCACCTTCTCCTTCTCCTTATTCTGCTTCTTCTGATTCAACCTCCAGACTTCACCTTCTCCTTCTCCTTCTTCTGCTTCTTCTGATTCACCCTCCAGACTTCACCTTCTCCTTATCCTTCTTCTGTTTCTTCTGATTCGCCCTCCAGACTTCACCTTGTCCTTCTCCTTCTTCTGCTTCTTCTGATTCACCCTCCTGACTTCACCTTCTCATTCTCCTTCTTCTACTTCTTCTGATTCACCCTCCTGACTTCACCTTCTCCTTCTCCTTCTTCTACTTCTTCTGCTTCACCTTCTCCTTCTCCTTCTTCTACTTCTTCTGATTCACCATCCAGACTTCACCTTCTCCTTCTCCTTCTTCTGCTTCTTCTGATTCACCCTCCAGACTTCACCTTCTCCTTCTCCTTATTCTACTTCTTCTGATTCACCCTCCAGACTTCACCTTCTCCTTCTCCTTCTTCTGCTTCTTCTGATTCACCCTCCAGACTTCACCTTCTCCTTCTCCTTCTTCTGCTTCTTCTGATTCACCCTCCAGACATCACCTTCTCCTTCTCCTTCTTCTGCTTCTTCTGATTCACCCTCCAGACTTCACCTTCTCCTTCTCCTTCTTCTACTTCTTCTGATTCAACCTCCAGACTTCACCTTCTCCTTCTCTTTCTTCTGCTTCTTCTGATTCACCCTCCAGACTTCACCTTCTCCTTCTCCTTCTTCTGATTCTTCTGATTCACCCTCCAGATTTCACCTGCTCCTTCTCCTTCTTCTGCTTCTTCTGATTCACCCTCCTGACTTCACCTTCTCCTTCTCCTTCTTCTACTTCTTCTGATTCACCCTCCTGACTTCACCTTCTCCTTCTCCTTCTTCTACTTCTTCTGCTTCACCCTCCAGACTTCACCTTCTCCTTCTCCTTCTTATACTTCTTCTGATTCACCCTCCAGACTTCACCTTCTCCTTCTCCTTCTTCTACTTCTTCTGATTCACCCTACAGACTTCATCTTCTCCTTCTCCTTCTTCTGCTTCTTCTGATTCACCCTCCAGACTTCACCTTCTCCTTCTCCTTATTCTGCTTCTTCTGTTTCACCCTCCAGACTTCACCTTCTCCTTCTCCTTCTTCTGCTTCTTCTGATTCACCCTCCAGACTTCACCTTCTCCTTCACCTTCTTCTGCTTCTTCTGATTCACCCTCCAGACTTCACCTTCTCCTTCTCCTTCTTCTACTTCTTCTGATTCACCCTCCAGACTTCACCTTCTCCTTCTCCTTCTTCTGCTTCTTCTGATTCACCCTCCTGACTTCACCCTCTCCTTCTCCTTCTTCTACTTCTTCTGATTCACCCTCCTGGCTTCACCTTCTCCTTCTCCTTCTTCTACTTCTTCTGCTTCACCCCCCAGACTTCACCTTCTCCTTCTCCTTCTTCTACTTCTTCTGATTCACCCTCCAGACTTCACCTTCTCCTTTTCCTTCTTCTGCTTCTTCTGATTCACCCTCCAGACTTCACCTTCTCCTTCTCCTTATTCTGCTTCTTCTGATTCACCCTCCAGACTTCACCTTCTCCTTCTCCTTCTTCTGCTTCTTCTGATTCACCCTCCAGACTTCACCTTCTCCTTCTCCTTCTTCTGCTTCTTCTGACTCACCCTCCAGACTTCACATTCTCCTTCTCCTTCTTCTACTTCTTCTGATTCACCCTCCAGACTTCACCTTCTGCTTCTCCTTCTTCTGCTTCTTCTGACTCACCCTCCAGACTTCACATTCTCCTTCTCCTTCTTCTACTTCTTCTGATTCACCCTCCAGACTTCATCTTCTCCTTCTCCTTCTTCTACTTCTTCTGATTCACCCTCCAGACTTCACCTTCTCCTTCTCCTTCTTCTGCTTCTTCTGATTCACCCTCCAGACTTCACCTTCTCCTTCTCCTTATTCTGCTTCTTCTGATTCACCCTCCAGACTTCACCTTCTCCTTCTCCTTCTTCTGCTTCTTCTGATACACCCTCCAGAATTCACCTTCTCCTTTTCCTTCTTCTGCTTCTTCTGACTCACCCTCCAGACTTCACATTCTCCTTCTCCTTCTTCTACTTCTTCTGATTCACCCTCCAGACTTCATCTTCTCCTTCTCCTTCTTCTGCTTCTTCTGATTCGCCCTCCAGACTTCACCTTCTCCTTCTCCTTCTTCTACTTCTTCTGATTCACCCTCTAGACTTCACCTTCTCCTTCTCCTTCTTATGCTTCTTCTGCTTCACCCTCCAGACTTCACCTTCTCGTTCTCCTTCTTCTGCTTCTTCTGCTGCGCCCTCCAGACTTCACCTTCTCCTTCTCCTTCTTCTGCTTCTTCTGCTTCACCCTCCTGACTTCACCTTCTCCTTCTCCTTCTTCTACTTCTTCTGCTTCACCCCCCTGACTTCACCTTCTCCTTCTGCTTCTTCTGCTTCTTCTGATTCACCCTCCAGACTTCACCTTCTCCTTCTCCTTCTTCTACTTCTTCTGATTCATCCTCCAGACTTCACCTTCTCCTTCTACTTCTTCTGCTTCTTCTGATTCACCCTCCAGACTTCACCTTTTGCTTCTCCTTCTTCTGCTTCTTCTGATTCACCCTCCAGACTTCACCTTCTCCTTCTCCTTCTTCTGCTTCTTCTGATTCACCCTCCAGACTTCACCTTCTCCTTCTCCTTCTTCTACTTCTTCTGATTCACCCTCTAGACTTCACCTTCTCCTTCTCCTTCTTCTGCTTCTTCTGATTCACCCTCCAGACTTCACCTTCTCCTTCTCCTTCTTCTACTTCTTCTGATTCACCCTCCAGACTTCATCTTCTCCTTCTCCTTCTTCTCCTTCTTCTGATTCACCCTCCAGACTTCACCTTCTCCTTCTCCTTCTTCTGCTTCTTCTGATTCACCCTCCAGACTTCACCTTCTCCTTCTCCTTCTTCTACTTCTTCTGATTCACCCTCCAGACTTCACCTTCTCCTTCTCCTTCTTCTACTTCTTCTGATTCACCCTCCAGTCTTCACCTTCTCCTTCTCCTTCTTCTGTTTCTTCTGCTTCACCCTCCAGACTTCACCTTCTCCTTCTCTTTCTTCTGCTTCTTCTGATTCACCCTCCAGACTTCGCCTTCTCCTTCTCCTTCTTCTGATTCTTCTGATTCACCCTCCAGACTTCACCTCCTCCTTCTCCTTCTTCTGCTTCTTCTGATTCACCCGCCAGACCTCACCTTCTCCTTCTCCTTCTTCTACTTCTTCTGATTCACCCTCCTGACTTCACCTTCTCCTTCTCCTTCTTCTGCTTCTTCTGATTCACCCTCCAGACTTCACCTTCTCCTTCTCCTTCTTCTGCTTCTTCTGATTCACCCTCCAGACTTCACCTTCTCCTTCTCCTTCTTCTACTTCTTCTGATTCACCCTCCAGACTTCACCTTCTCCTTCTCCTTCTTCTGTTTCTTCTGATTCACCCTCCAGACTTCACCTTCTCCTTCTCCTTCTTCTACTTCTTCTGATTCACCCTCCAGACTTCACCTTCTCCTTCTCCTTCTACTACTTCTTCTGATTCACCCTCCAGACTTCATCTTCTCCTTCTCCTTCTTCTGCATCTTCTGATTCACCCTCCAGACTTCACCTTCTCCTTCTCCTTCTTCTGCTTCTTCTGATTCACCCTCCAGACTTCACCTTCTTCTTCTCCTTCTTCTACTTCTTCTGATTCACCCTCCAGACTTCACCTTCTCCTTCTCCTTCTTCTACTTCTTCTGATTCACCCTCCAGTCTTCACATTCTCCTTCTCCTTCTTCTGTTTCTTCTGCTTCAGCCTCCAAACTTCACCTTCTCCTTCTCTTTCTTCTGATTCTTCTAATTCACCCTCCAGACTTCACCTTCTCCTTCTCCTTCTTCTGATTCTTCTGATTCACCCTCCAGACTTCACCTTCTCCTTCTTCTGCTTCTTCTGATTCACCCTCCTGGCTTCACCTTCTCCTTCTCCTTCTTCTACTTCTTCTGATTCACCCTCCTGACTTCACCTTCTCCTTCTCCTTCTTCTCCTTCTTCTGCTTCACCCTCCAGACTTCACCTTCTCCTTCTCCTTCTTCTACCTCTTCTGATTCACCCTCCAGACTTCACCTTCTCCTTCTCCTTCTTCTGCTTCTTCTGATTCACCCTCCAGACTTCACCTTCTCCTTCTCCTTATTCTGCTTCTTCTGATTCACCCTCCAGACTTCACCTTCTCCTTCTCCTTATTCTGCTTCTTCTGATTCAACCTCCAGACTTCACCTTCTCCTTCTCCTTCTTCTGCTTCTTCTGATTCACCCTCCAGACTTCACCTTCTCCTTCTCCTTCTTCTGTTTCTTCTGATTCGCCCTCCAGACTTCACCTTGTCCTTCTCCTTCTTCTGCTTCTTCT
This sequence comes from Somniosus microcephalus, assembly GCF_052327205.1. Taxonomy (NCBI): domain Eukaryota; kingdom Metazoa; phylum Chordata; class Chondrichthyes; order Squaliformes; family Somniosidae; genus Somniosus; species Somniosus microcephalus. Next base: position 294,857 of record NW_028225533.1, on the reverse strand, counting down.
GATTCACCCTCCTGACTTCACCTTCTCCTTCTCCTTCTTCTACTTCTTCTGATTCACCCTCCTGACTTCATCTTCTCCTTCTCCTTCTTCTACTTCTTCTGCTTCACCCTCCAGACTTCACCTTCTCCTTCTCCTTCTTCTACTTCTTCTGATTCACCATCCAGACTTCACCTTCTCCTTCTCCTTCTTCTGCTTCTTCTGATTCACCCTCCAGACTTCACCTTCTCCTTCTCCTTATTCTGCTTCTTCTGATTCACCCTCCAGACTTCACCTTCTCCTTCTCCTTCTTCTGCTTCTTCTGATTCACCCTCCAGACTTCACCTTCTCCTTCTCCTTCTTCTGCTTCTTCTGATTCACCCTCCAGACATCACCTTCTCCTTCTCCTTCTTCTGCTTCTTCTGATTCACCCTCCAGACTTCACCTTCTCCTTCTCCTTCTTCTACTTCTTCTGATTCAACCTCCAGACTTCACCTTCTCCTTCTCTTTCTTCTGCTTCTTCTGATTCACCCTCCAGACTTCACCTTCTCCTTCTCCTTCTTCTGATTCTTCTGATTCACCCTCCAGATTTCACCTTCTCCTTCTCCTTCTTCTGCTTCTTCTGATTCACCCTCCTGACTTCACCTTCTCCTTCTCCTTCTTCTACTTCTTCTGATTCACCCTCCTGACTTCACCTTCTCCTTCTCCTTCTTCTACTTCTTCTGCTTCACCCTCCAGACTTCACCTTCTCCTTCTCCTTCTTATACTTCTTCTGATTCACCCTCCAGACTTCACCTTCTCCTTCTCCTTCTTCTACTTCTTCTGATTCACCCTACAGACTTCATCTTCTCCTTCTCCTTCTTCTGCTTCTTCTGATTCACCCTCCAGACTTCACCTTCTCCTTCTCCTTCTTCTGCTTCTTCTGATTCACCCTCCAGACTTCACCTTCTCCTTCTTCTACTTCTTCTGATTCACCCTCCAGACTACACCTTCTCCTTCTCCTTCTTCGACTTCTTCTGATTCACCCTCCAGTCTTCACCTTCTCCTTCTCCTTCTTCTGTTTCTTCTGCTTCACCCTCCAGACTTCACCTTCTCCTTCTCTTTCTTCTGCTTCTTCTGCTTCACCCTCCAGACTTCACCTTCTCCTTCTCCTTCTTCTGATTCTTCTGATTCACCCTCCAGACTTCACCTTCTCTATCTCCTTCTTCTGCTTCTTCTGATTCACCCTCCTGACTTCACCTTCTCCTTCTCCTTCTTCTACTTCTTCTGATTCACCCTCCTGACTTCACCTTCTCCTTCTCCTTCTTCTACTTCTTCTGCTTCACCCTCCAGACTTCACCTTCTCCTTCTCCTTCTTCTACTTCTTCTGATTCACCCTCCAGACTTCACCTTCTCCTTCTCCTTCTTCTGCTTCTTCTGATTCACCCTCCAGACTTCACCTTCTCCTTCTCCTTATTCTGCTTCTTCTGATTCACCCTCCAGACTTCACCTTCTCCTTCTCCTTCGTCTACTTCTTCTGATTCACCCTCCAGACTACACCTTCTCCTTCTCCTTCTTCTACTTCTTCTGATTCACCCTCCAGACTTCACCTTCTCCTTCTCCTTCTTCTGTTTCTTCTGATTCACCCTCCAGACTTCACCTTCTCCTTCTCCTTCTTCTACTTCTTCTGATTCAGCCTCCAGACTTCACCTTCTCCTTCTCCTTCTTCTCCTTCTTCTGATTCACCCTCCAGACTTCACCTTCTCCTTCTCCTTCTTCTGCTTCTTCTGATTCACCCTCCAGACTTCACCTTCTCCTTCTCCTTCTTCTACTTCTTCTGATTCACCCTCCAGACTTCACCTTCTCCTTCTCCTTCTTCTACTTCTTCTGATTCACCCTCCAGACTTCATCTTCTCCTTCTCCTTCTTCTCCTTCTTCTGATTCACCCTCCTGACTTCACCTTCTCCTTCTCCTTCTTCTACTTCTTCTGCTTCACCCTCCAGACTTCACCTTCTCCTTCTCCTTCTTCTACTTCTTCTGATTCACCCTCCAGACTTCACCTTCTCCTTCTCCTTCTTCTGCTTCTTCTGATTCACCCTCCAGACTTCACCTTCTCATTCTCCTTCTTCTGCTTCTTCTGCTGCGCCCTCCAGACTTCACCTTCTCCTTCTCCTTCTTCTGCTTCTTCTGCTTCACACTCCAGACTTCACCTTCTCCTTCTCCTTCTTCTGCTTCTTCTGCTGCGCCCTCCAGGCTTCACCTTCTCCTTCTCCTTCTTCTGCTTCTTCTGCTTCACCGTCCTGACTTCACCTTCTCCTTCTCCTTCTTCTACTTCTTCTGCTACACCCCCCTGACTTCACCTTCTCCTTCTCCTTCTTCTGCTTCTTCTGATTCACCCTCCAGACTTCACCTTCTCCTTCTCCTTCTTCTGCTTCTTCTGATTCACCCTCCAGACTTCACCTTCTCCTTCTCCTTCTTCTGCTTCTTCTGATTCACCCTCCAGACCTCACCTTCTCCTTCTCCTTCTTCTACTTCTTCTGATTCACCCTCCAGACTTCATCTTCTCCTTCTCCTTCTTCTGCTTCTTCTGATTCACCCTCCAGACTTCACCTTCTCCTTCTCCTTCTTCTGCTTCTTCTGATTCACCCTCCAGACTTCACCTTCTCCTTCTTCTACTTCTTCTGATTCACCCTCCAGACTTCACCTTCTCCTTCTCCTTCTTCGACTTCTTCTGATTCACCCTCCAGTCTTCACCTTCTCCTTCTCCTTCTTCTGTTTCTTCTGCTTCACCCTCCAGACTTCACCTTCTCCTTCTCTTTCTTCTGCTTCTTCTGCTTCACCCTCCAGACTTCACCTTCTCCTTCTCCTTCTTCTGATTCTTCTGATTCACCCTCCAGACTTCACCTTCTCTATCTCCTTCTTCTGCTTCTTCTGATTCACCCTCCTGACTTCACCTTCTCCTTCTCCTTCTTCTACTTCTTCTGATTCACCCTCCTGACTTCACCTTCTCCTTCTCCTTCTTCTACTTCTTCTGCTTCACCCTCCAGACTTCACCTTCTCCTTCTCCTTCTTCTACTTCTTCTGATTCACCCTCCAGACTTCACCTTCTCCTTCTCCTTCTTCTGCTTCTTCTGATTCACCCTCCAGACTTCACCTTCTCCTTCTCCTTATTCTGCTTCTTCTGATTCACCCTCCAGACTTCACCTTCTCCTTCTCCTTCTTCTGCTTCTTCTGATTCACCCTCCAGACTTCACCTTCTCCTTCTCCTTCTTCTGCTTCTTCTGATTCACCCTCCAGACTTCACCTTCTCCTTCTCCTTCTTCTGCTTCTTCTGATTCACCCTCCAGACTTCACCTTCTCCTTCTCCTTCTTCTACTTCTTCTGATTCACCCTCCAGACTTCACCTTCTCCTTCTCCTTCTTCTGCTTCTTCTGATTCACCCTCCTGACTTCACCTTCTCCTTCTCCTTCTTCTACTTCTTCTGCTTCACCCTCCAGACTTCACCTTCTCCTTCTCCTTCTTCTACTTCTTCTGATTCACCCTCCAGACTTCACCTTCTCCTTCTCCTTCTTCTGCTTCTTCTGATTCACCCTCCAGAATTCACCTTCTCATTCTCCTTCTTCTGCTTCTTCTGCTGCGCCCTCCAGACTTCACCTTCTCCTTCTCCTTCTTCTGCTTCTTCTGCTTCACACTCCAGACTTCACCTTCTCCTTCTCCTTCTTCTGCTTCTTCTGCTGCGCCCTCCAGGCTTCACCTTCTCCTTCTCCTTCTTCTGCTTCTTCTGCTTCACCGTCCTGACTTCACCTTCTCCTTCTCCTTCTTCTACTTCTTCTGCTACACCCCCCTGACTTCACCTGCTCCTTCTCCTTCTTCTGCTTCTTCTGATTCACCCTCCTAACTTCACCTTCTCCTTCTCCTTCTTCTGCTTCTTCTGATTCACCCTCCTGACTTCACCTTCTCCTTCTCCTTCTTCTGCTTCTTCTGATTCACCCTCCAGACTTCACCTTCTCCTTCTCCTTCTTCTGCTTCTTCTGATTCACCCCCCTGACTTCACCTTCTCCTTCTCCTTCTTCTGCTTCTTCTGATTCACCCTCCAGACTTCACCTTCTCCTTCTCCTTCTTCTGCTTCTTCTGATTCACCCTCCAGACTTCACCTTCTCCTTCTCCTTCTTCTGCTTCTTCTGATTCACCCTCCAGACTTCACCTTCTCCTTCTCCTTCTTCTACTTCTTCTGATTCACCCTCCAGACTTCACCTTCTCCTTCTCCTTATTCTGCTTCTTCTGATTCACCCTCCTGACTTCACCTTCTCCTTCTCCTTCTTCTACTTCTTCTGCTTCACCCTCCAGACTTCACCTTCTCCTTCTCCTTCTTCTACTTCTTCTGATTCACCCTCCAGACTTCACCTTCTCCTTCTCCTTCTTCTGCTTCTTCTGATTCACCCTCCAGACTTCACCTTCTCATTCTCCTTCTTCTGCTTCTTCTGCTGCGCCCTCCAGACTTCACCTTCTCCTTCTCCTTCTTCTACTTCTTCTGATTCACCCTACAGACTTCATCTTCTCCTTCTCCTTCTTCTGCTTCTTCTGATTCACCCTCCAGACTTCACCTTCTCCTTCTCCTTATTCTGCTTCTTCAGTTTCACCCTCCAGACTTCACCTTCTCCTTCTCCTTCTTCTACTTCTTCTGATTCACCCTCCTGACTTCACCTTCTCCTTCTCCTTCTTCTACTTCTTCTGCTTCACCCTCCAGACTTCACCTTCTCCTTCTCCTTCTTATACTTCTTCTGATTCACCCTCCAGACTTCACCTTCTCCTTCTCCTTCTTCTACTTCTTCTGATTCACCCTACAGACTTCATCTTCTCCTTCTCCTTCTTCTGCTTCTTCTGATTCACCCTCCAGACTTCACCTTCTCCTTCTCCTTATTCTGCTTCTTCAGTTTCACCCTCCAGACTTCACCTTCTCCTTCTCCTTCTTCTACTTCTTCTGATTCACCCTCCAGACTTCACCTTCTCCTTCACCTTCTTCTGCTTCTTCTGATTCACCCTCCAGACTTCACCTTCTCCTTCTCCTTCTTCTACTTCTTCTGATTCACCCTCCAGACTTCACCTTCTCCTTCTCCTTCTTCTGCTTCTTCTGATTCACCCTCCAGACTTCACCTTCTCCTTCTCCTTCGTCTACTTCTTCTGATTCACCCTCCAGACTACACCTTCTCCTTCTCCTTCTTCTACTTCTTCTGATTCACCCTCCAGACTTCACCTTCTCCTTCTCCTTCTTCTGTTTCTTCTGATTCACCCTCCAGACTTCACCTTCTCCTTCTCCTTCTTCTACTTCTTCTGATTCAGCCTCCAGACTTCACCTTCTCCTTCTCCTTCTTCTCCTTCTTCTGATTCACCCTCCAGACTTCACCTTCTCCTTCTCCTTCTTCTGCTTCTTCTGATTCACCCTCCAGACTTCACCTTCTCCTTCTCCTTCTTCTACTTCTTCTGATTCACCCTCCAGACTTCACCTTCTCCTTCTCCTTCTTCTACTTCTTCTGATTCACCCTCCAGACTTCATCTTCTCCTTCTCCTTCTTCTCCTTCTTCTGATTCACCCTCCTGACTTCACCTTCTCCTTCTCCTTCTTCTACTTCTTCTGCTTCACCCTCCAGACTTCACCTTCTCCTTCTCCTTCTTCTACTTCTTCTGATTCACCCTCCAGACTTCACCTTCTCCTTCTCCTTCTTCTGCTTCTTCTGATTCACCCTCCAGACTTCACCTTCTCATTCTCCTTCTTCTGCTTCTTCTGCTGCGCCCTCCAGACTTCACCTTCTCCTTCTCCTTCTTCTGCTTCTTCTGCTTCACACTCCAGACTTCACCTTCTCCTTCTCCTTCTTCTGCTTCTTCTGCTTCACCGTCCTGACTTCACCTTCTCCTTCTCCTTCTTCTACTTCTTCTGCTACACCCCCCTGACTTCACCTTCTCCTTCTCCTTCTTCTGCTTCTTCTGATTCACCCTCCAGACTTCACCTTCTCCTTCTCCTTCTTCTGCTTCTTCTGATTCACCCTCCAGACTTCACCTTCTCCTTCTCCTTCTTCTGCTTCTTCTGATTCACCCTCCAGACCTCACCTTCTCCTTCTCCTTCTTCTACTTCTTCTGATTCACCCTCCAGACTTCATCTTCTCCTTCTCCTTCTTCTGCTTCTTCTGATTCACCCTCCAGACTTCACCTTCTCCTTCTCCTTCTTCTGCTTCTTCTGATTCACCCTCCAGACTTCACCTTCTCCTTCTTCTACTTCTTCTGATTCACCCTCCAGACTTCACCTTCTCCTTCTCCTTCTTCGACTTCTTCTGATTCACCCTCCAGTCTTCACCTTCTCCTTCTCCTTCTTCTGTTTCTTCTGCTTCACCCTCCAGACTTCACCTTCTCCTTCTCTTTCTTCTGCTTCTTCTGCTTCACCCTCCAGACATCACCTTCTCCTTCTCCTTCTTCTGATTCTTCTGATTCACCCTCCAGACTTCACCTTCTCTATCTCCTTCTTCTGCTTCTTCTGATTCACCCTCCTGACTTCACCTTCTCCTTCTCCTTCTTCTACTTCTTCTGATTCACCCTCCTGACTTCACCTTCTCCTTCTCCTTCTTCTACTTCTTCTGCTTCACCCTCCAGACTTCACCTTCTCCTTCTCCTTCTTCTACTTCTTCTGATTCACCCTCCAGACTTCACCTTCTCCTTCTCCTTCTTCTGCTTCTTCTGATTCACCCTCCAGACTTCACCTTCTCCTTCTCCTTATTCTGCTTCTTCTGATTCACCCTCCAGACTTCACCTTCTCCTTCTCCTTCTTCTGCTTCTTCTGATTCACCCTCCAGACTTCACCTTCTCCTTCTCCTTCTTCTGCTTCTTCTGATTCACCCTCCAGACTTCACCTTCTCCTTCTCCTTCTTCTGCTTCTTCTGATTCACCCTCCAGACTTCACCTTCTCCTTCTCCTTCTTCTACCTCTTCTGATTCACCCTCCAGACTTCACCTTCTCCTTCTCCTTCTTCTGCTTCTTCTGATTCACCCTCCTGACTTCACCTTCTCCTTCTCCTTCTTCTACTTCTTCTGCTTCACCCTCCAGACTTCACCTTCTCCTTCTCCTTCTTCTACTTCTTCTGATTCACCCTCCAGACTTCACCTTCTCCTTCTCCTTCTTCTGCTTCTTCTGATTCACCCTCCAGAATTCACCTTCTCATTCTCCTTCTTCTGCTTCTTCTGCTGCGCCCTCCAGACTTCACCTTCTCCTTCTCCTTCTTCTGCTTCTTCTGCTTCACACTCCAGACTTCACCTTCTCCTTCTCCTTCTTCTGCTTCTTCTGCTGCGCCCTCCAGGCTTCACCTTCTCCTTCTCCTTCTTCTGCTTCTTCTGCTTCACCGTCCTGACTTCACCTTCTCCTTCTCCTTCTTCTACTTCTTCTGCTACACCCCCCTGACTTCACCTGCTCCTTCTCCTTCTTCTGCTTCTTCTGATTCACCCTCCTAACTTCACCTTCTCCTTCTCCTTCTTCTGCTTCTTCTGATTCACCCTCCTGACTTCACCTTCTCCTTCTCCTTCTTCTGCTTCTTCTGATTCACCCTCCAGACTTCACCTTCTCCTTCTCCTTCTTCTGCTTCTTCTGATTCACCCCCCTGACTTCACCTTCTCCTTCTCCTTCTTCTGCTTCTTCTGATTCACCCTCCAGACTTCACCTTCTCCTTCTCCTTCTTCTGCTTCTTCTGATTCACCCTCCAGACTTCACCTTCTCCTTCTCCTTCTTCTGCTTCTTCTGATTCACCCTCCAGACTTCACCTTCTCCTTCTCCTTCTTCTACTTCTTCTGATTCACCCTCCAGACTTCACCTTCTCCTTCTCCTTATTCTGCTTCTTCTGATTCACCCTCCTGACTTCACCTTCTCCTTCTCCTTCTTCTACTTCTTCTGCTTCACCCTCCAGACTTCACCTTCTCCTTCTCCTTCTTCTACTTCTTCTGATTCACCCTCCAGACTTCACCTTCTCCTTCTCCTTCTTCTGCTTCTTCTGATTCACCCTCCAGACTTCACCTTCTCATTCTCCTTCTTCTGCTTCTTCTGCTGCGCCCTCCAGACTTCACCTTCTCCTTCTCCTTCTTCTGCTTCTTCTGCTTCACACTCCAGACTTCACCTTCTCCTTCTCCTTCTTCTGCTTCTTCTGCTGCGCCCTCCAGGCTTCACCTTCTCCTTCTCCTTCTTCTGCTTCTTCTGCTTCACCGTCCTGACTTCACCTTCTCCTTCTCCTTCTTCTACTTCTTCTGCTACACCCCCCTGACTTCACCTTCTCCTTCTCCTTCTTCTGCTTCTTCTGATTCACCCTCCAGACTTCACCTTCTCCTTCTCCTTCTTCTGCTTCTTCTGATTCACCCTCCAGACTTCACCTTCTCCTTCTCCTTCTTCTGCTTCTTCTGATTCACCCTCCAGACCTCACCTTCTCCTTCTCCTTCTTCTACTTCTTCTGATTCACCCTCCAGACTTCATCTTCTCCTTCTCCTTCTTCTGCTTCTTCTGATTCACCCTCCAGACTTCACCTTCTCCTTCTCCTTCTTCTGCTTCTTCTGATTCACCCTCCAGACTTCACCTTCTCCTTCTCCTTCTTCTACTTCTTCTGATTCACCCTCCAGACTTCACCTTCTCCTTCTCCTTCTTCGACTTCTTCTGATTCACCCTCCAGTCTTCACCTTCTCCTTCTCCTTCTTCTGTTTCTTCTGCTTCACCCTCCAGACTTCACCTTCTCCTTCTCTTTCTTCTGCTTCTTCTGCTTCACCCTCCAGACTTCACCTTCTCCTTCTCCTTCTTCTGATTCTTCTGATTCACCCTCCAGACTTCACCTTCTCTATCTCCTTCTTCTGCTTCTTCTGATTCACCCTCCTGACTTCACCTTCTCCTTCTCCTTCTTCTACTTCTTCTGATTCATCCTCCTGACTTCACCTTCTCCTTCTCCTTCTTCTACTTCTTCTGCTTCACCCTCCAGACTTCACCTTCTCCTTCTCCTTCTTCTACTTCTTCTGATTCACCCTCCAGACTTCACCTTCTCCTTCTCCTTCTTCTGCTTCTTCTGATTCACCCTCCAGACTTCACCTTCTCCTTCTCCTTATTCTGCTTCTTCTGATTCACCCTCCAGACTTCACCTTCTCCTTCTCCTTCTTCTGCTTCTTCTGATTCACCCTCCAGACTTCACCTTCTCCTTCTCCTTCTTCTGCTTCTTCTGATTCACCCTCCAGACTTCACCTTCTCCTTCTCCTTCTTCTGCTTCTTCTGATTCACCCTCCAGACTTCACCTTCTCCTTCTCCTTCTTCTACTTCTTCTGATTCACCCTCCAGACTTCACCTTCTCCTTCTCCTTCTTCTGCTTCTTCTGATTCACCCTCCTGACTTCACCTTCTCCTTCTCCTTCTTCTACTTCTTCTGCTTCACCCTCCAGACTTCACCTTCTCCTTCTCCTTCTTCTACTTCTTCTGATTCACCCTCCAGACTTCACCTTCTCCTTCTCCTTCTTCTGCTTCTTCTGATTCACCCTCCAGACTTCACCTTCTCATTCTCCTTCTTCTGCTTCTTCTGCTGCGCCCTCCAGACTTCACCTTCTCCTTCTCCTTCTTCTGCTTCTTCTGCTTCACACTCCAGACTTCACCTTCTCCTTCTCCTTCTTCTGCTTCTTCTGCTGCGCCCTCCAGGCTTCACCTTCTCCTTCTCCTTCTTCTGCTTCTTCTGCTTCACCGTCCTGACTTCACCTTCTCCTTCTCCTTCTTCTACTTCTTCTGCTACACCCCCCTGACTTCACCTGCTCCTTCTCCTTCTTCTGCTTCTTCTGATTCACCCTCCTAACTTCACCTTCTCCTTCTCCTTCTTCTGCTTCTTCTGATTCACCCTCCTGACTTCACCTTCTCCTTCTCCTTCTTCTGCTTCTTCTGATTCACCCTCCAGACTTCACCTTCTCCTTCTCCTTCTTCTGCTTCTTCTGATTCACCCTCCAGACTTCACCTTCTCCTTCTCCTTCTTCTGCTTCTTCTGATTCACCCTCCAGACCTCACCTTCTCCTTCTCCTTCTTCTACTTCTTCTGATTCACCCTCCAGACTTCATCTTCTACTTCTCCTTCTTCTGCTTCTTCTGATTCACCCTCCAGACTTTACCTTCTCCTTCTTCTGCTTCTTCTGATTCACCCTCCAGACTTCACCTTCTCCTTCTCCTTCTTCTACTTCTTCTGATTCACCCTCCAGACTTCACCTTCTCCTTCTCCTTCTTCTACTTCTTCTGATTCACCCTCCAGTCTTCACCTTCTCCTTCTCCTTCTTCTGTTTCTTCTGCTTCACCCTCCAGACTTCACCTTCTCCTTCTCTTTCTTCTGCTTCTTCTGCTTCACCCTCCAGACTTCACCTTCTCCTTCTCCTTCTTCTGATTCTTCTGATTCACCCTCCAGACTTCACCTTCTCTATCTCCTTCTTCTGCTTCTTCTGATTCACCCTCCTGACTTCACCTTCTCCTTCTCCTTCTTCTACTTCTTCTGATTCACCCTCCTGACTTCACCTTCTCCTTCTTCTACTTCTTCTGCTTCACCCTCCAGACTTCACCTTCTCCTTCTCCTTCTTCTACTTCTTCTGATTCACCCTCCAGACTTCACCTTCTCCTTCTCCTTCTTCTGCTTCTTCTGATTCACCCTCCAGACTTCACCTTCTCCTTCTCCTTATTCTGCTTCTTCTGATTCACCCTCCAGACTTCACCATCTCCTTCTCCTTCTTCTGCTTCTTCTGATTCACCCTCCAGACTTCACCTTCTCCTTTTCCTTCTTCTGCTTCTTCTGATTCACCCTCCAGACTTCACCTTCTCCTTCTCCTTCTTCTGCTTCTTCTGATTCACCCTCCAGACTTCACCTTCTCCTTCTCCTTCTTCTACTTCTTCTGATTCACCCTCCAGACTTCACCTTCTCCTTCTCCTTCTTCTGCTTCTTCTGATTCACCCTCCTGACTTCACCTTCTCCTTCTCCTTCTTCTACATCTTCTGATTCACCCTCCTGACTTCACCTTCTCCTTCTCCTTCTTCTACTTCTTCTGCTTCACCCTCCAGACTTCACCTTCTCCTTCTCCTTCTTCTACTTCTTCTGCTTCACCCTCCAGACTTCACCTTCTCCTTCTCCTTCTTCTACTTCTTCTGATTCACCCTCCAGACTTCACCTTCTCCTTCTCCTTCTTCTGCTTCTTCTGATTCACCCTCCAGACTTCACCTTCTCATTCTCCTTCTTCTGCTTCTTCTGCTGCGCCCTCCAGACTTCACCTTCTCCTTCTCCTTCTTCTGCTTCTTCTGCTTCACACTCCAGACTTCACCTTCTCCTTCTCCTTCTTCTGCTTCTTCTGCTGCGCCCTCCAGGCTTCACCTTCTCCTTCTCCTTCTTCTGCTTCTTCTGCTTCACCGTCCTGACTTCACCTTCTCCTTCTCCTTCTTCTACTTCTTCTGCTACACCCCCCTGACTTCACCTGCTCCTTCTCCTTCTTCTGCTTCTTCTGATTCACCCTCCTAAATTCACCTTCTCCTTCTCCTTCTTCTGCTTCTTCTGATTCACCCTCCTGACTTCACCTTCTCCTTCTCCTTCTTCTGCTTCTTCTGATTCACCCTCCAGACTTCACCTTCTCCTTCTCCTTCTTCTGCTTCTTCTGATTCACCCTCCAGACCTCACCTTCTCCTTCTCCTTCTTCTACTTCTTCTGATTCACCCTCCAGACTTCATCTTCTCCTTCTCCTTCTTCTGCTCCTTCTGATTCACCCTCCAGACTTCACCTTCTCCTTCTCCTTCTTCTGCTTCTTCTGATTCACCCTCCAGACTTCACCTTCTCCTTCTCCTTCTTCTACTTCTTCTGATTCACCCTCCAGACTTCACCTTCTCCTTCTCCTTCTTCGACTTCTTCTGATTCACCCTCCAGTCTTCACCTTCTCCTTCTCCTTCTTCTGTTTCTTCTGCTTCACCCTCCAGACTTCACCTTCTCCTTCTCTTTCTTCTGCTTCTTCTGCTTCACCCTCCAGACTTCACCTTCTCCTTCTCCTTCTTCTGATTCTTCTGATTCACCCTCCAGACTTCACCTTCTCTATCTCCTTCTTCTACTTCTTCTGATTCACCCTCCAGACTTCACCTTCTCCTTCTCCTTCTTCTGCTTCTTCTGATTCACCCTCCAGACTTCACCTTCTCCTTCTCCTTATTCTGCTTCTTCTGATTCACCCTCCAGACTTCACCTTCTCCTTCTCCTTCTTCTGCTTCTTCTGATTCACCCTCCAGACTTCACCTTCTCCTTCTCCTTCTTCTGCTTCTTCTGATTCACCCTCCAGACTTCACCTTCTCCTTCTCCTTCTTCTGCTTCTTCTGATTCACCCTCCAGACTTCACCTTCTCCTTCTCCTTCTTCTACTTCTTCTGATTCACCCTCCAGACTTCACCTTCTCCTTCTCCTTCTTCTGCTTCTTCTGATTCACCCTCCTGACTTCACCTTCTCCTTCTCCTTCTTCTACTTCTTCTGCTTCACCCTCCAGACTTCACCTTCTCCTTCTCCTTCTTCTACTTCTTCTGATTCACCCTCCAGACTTCACCTTCTCCTTCTCCTTCTTCTGCTTCTTCTGATTCACCCTCCAGACTTTACCTTCTCATTCTCCTTCTTCTGCTTCTTCTGCTGCGCCCTCCAGACTTCACCTTCTCCTTCTCCTTCTTCTGCTTCTTCTGCTTCACACTCCAGACTTCACCTTCTCCTTCTCCTTCTTCTGCTTCTTCTGCTGCGCCATCCAGGCTTCACCTTCTCCTTCTCCTTCTTCTGCTTCTTCTGCTTCACCGTCCTGACTTCACCTTCTCCTTCTCCTTCTTCTACTTCTTCTGCTACACCCCCCTGACTTCACCTGCTCCTTCTCCTTCTTCTGCTTCTTCTGATTCACCCTCCTAACTTCACCTTCTCCTTCTCCTTCTTCTGCTTCTTCTGATTCACCCTCCTGACTTCACCTTCTCCTTCTCCTTCTTCTGCTTCTTCTGATTCACCCTCCAGACTTCACCTTCTCCTTCTCCTTCTTCTGCTTCTTCTGATTCACCCTCCAGACTTCACCTTCTCCTTCTCCTTCTTCTGCTTCTTCTGATTCACCCTCCAGACCTCACCTTCTCCTTCTCCTTCTTCTACTTCTTCTGATTCACCCTCCAGACTTCATCTTCTACTTCTCCTTCTTCTGCTTCTTCTGATTCACCCTCCAGACTTTACCTTCTCCTTCTTCTGCTTCTTCTGATTCACCCTCCAGACTTCACCTTCTCCTTCTCCTTCTTCTACTTCTTCTGATTCACCCTCCAGACTTCACCTTCTCCTTCTCCTTCTTCTACTTCTTCTGATTCACCCTCCAGTCTTCACCTTCTCCTTCTCCTTCTTCTGTTTCTTCTGCTTCACCCTCCAGACTTCACCTTCTCCTTCTCTTTCTTCTGCTTCTTCTGCTTCACCCTCCAGACTTCATCTTCTCCTTCTCCTTCTTCTGATTCTTCTGATTCACCCTCCAGACTTCACCTTCTCTATCTCCTTCTTCTGCTTCTTCTGATTCACCCTCCTGACTTCACCTTCTCCTTCTCCTTCTTCTACTTCTTCTGATTCACCCTCCTGACTTCACCTTCTCCTTCTTCTACTTCTTCTGCTTCACCCTCCAGACTTCACCTTCTCCTTCTCCTTCTTCTACTTCTTCTGATTCACCCTCCTGACTTCACCTTCTCCTTCTTCTACTTCTTCTGCTTCACCCTCCAGACTTCACCTTCTCCTTCTCCTTCTTCTGCTTCTTCTGATTCACCCTCCAGACTTCACCTTCTCCTTCTCCTTATTCTGCTTCTTCTGATTCACCCTCCAGACTTCACCATCTCCTTCTCCTTCTTCTGCTTCTTCTGATTCACCCTCCAGACTTCACCTTCTCCTTCTCCTTCTTCTGCTTCTTCTGATTCACCCTCCAGACTTCACCTTCTCCTTCTCCTTCTTCTGCTTCTTCTGATTCACCCTCCAGACTTCACCTTCTCCTTCTCCTTCTTCTACTTCTTCTGATTCACCCTCCAGACTTCACCTTCTCCTTCTCCTTCTTCTGCTTCTTCTGATTCACCCTCCTGACTTCACCTTCTCCTTCTCCTTCTTCTACATCTTCTGATTCACCCTCCTGACTTCACCTTCTCCTTCACCTTCTTCTACTTCTTCTGCTTCACCCTCCAGACTTCACCTTCTCCTTCTCCTTCTTCTACTTCTTCTGATTCACCCTCCAGACTTCACCTTCTCCTTCTCATTCTTCTACTTCTTCTGATTCACCCTCCAGACTTCACCTTCTCCTTCTCCTTCTTCTACTTCTTCTGATTCACCCTCCAGACTTCACCTTCTCTTTCTCCTTCTTCTGCTTCTTCTGATTCACCCTCCAGACTTCACCTTCTCCTTCTCCTTATTCTTCTTCTTCTGAATCACCCTCCAGACTTCACCTTCTCCTTCTCCTTCTTCTGCTTCTTCTGATTCACCCTCCAGACTTCACCTTCTCCTTCTCCTTCTTCTGCTTCTTCTGATTCACCCTCCAGACTTCACCTTCACCTTCTCCTTCTTCTACTTCTTCTGATTCACCCTCCAGACTTCACCTTCTCCATCTCCTTCTTCTGCTTCTTCTGATTCACCCTCCAGACTTCACCTTCTCCTTCTCCTTCGTCTGCTTCTTCTGATTCACCCTCCAGACTTCACCTTCTCCTTCTCCTTCTTCTGCTTCTTCTGATTCACCCTCCAGACTTCACCTTCTCCTTCTCCTTCTTCTACTTCTTCTGATTCACCCTCCAGTCTTCACCTTCTCCTTCTCTTTCTTCTGCTTCTTCTGATTCACCCTCCAGACTTCACCTTCTCCTTCTCCTTCTTCTGATTCTTCTGATTCACCCTCCAGACTTCACCTTCTCCTTCTCCTTCTTCTGCTTCTTCTGATTCACCCTCCTGACTTCACCTTCTCCTTCTCCTTCTTCTGCTTCTTCTGATTCACCCTCCAGACTTCACCTTCTCCTTCTCCTTCTTCTGCTTCTTCTGATTCACCCTCCAGACTTCACCTTCTCCTTCTCCTTCTTCTGCTTCTTCTGATTCACCCTCCAGACTTCACCTTCTCCTTCTCCTTCTTCTACTTCTTCTGATTCACCCTCCAGACTTCACCTTCTCCTTCTCCTTCTTCTGCTTCTTCTGATTCACCCTCCTGACTTCACCTTCTCCTTCTCCTTCTTCTACTTCTTCTGATTCACCCTCCAGACTTCACCTTCTCCTTCTCCTTCTTCTGCTTCTTCTGCTGCGCCATCCAGGCTTCACCTTCTCCTTCTCCTTCTTCTGCTTCTTCTGCTTCACCGTCCTGACTTCACCTTCTCCTTCTCCTTCTTCTACTTCTTCTGCTACACCCCCCTGACTTCACCTGCTCCTTCTCCTTCTTCTGCTTCTTCTGATTCACCCTCCTAACTTCACCTTCTCCTTCTCCTTCTTCTGCTTCTTCTGATTCACCCTCCTGACTTCACCTTCTCCTTCTCCTTCTTCTGCTTCTTCTGATTCACCCTCCAGACTTCACCTTCTCCTTCTCCTTCTTCTGCTTCTTCTGATTCACCCTCCAGACTTCACCTTCTCCTTCTCCTTCTTCTACTTCTTCTGATTCACCCTCCAGTCTTCACCTTCTCCTTCTCTTTCTTCTGCTTCTTCTGATTCACCCTCCAGACTTCACCTTCTCCTTCTCCTTCTTCTGATTCTTCTGATTCACCCTCCAGACTTCACCTTCTCCTTCTCCTTCTTCTGCTTCTTCTGATTCACCCTCCTGACTTCACCTTCTCCTTCTCCTTCTTCTGCTTCTTCTGATTCACCCTCCAGACTTCACCTTCTCCTTCTCCTTCTTCTGCTTCTTCTGATTCACCCTCCAGACTTCACCTTCTCCTTCTCCTTCTTCTGCTTCTTCTGATTCACCCTCCAGACTTCACCTTCTCCTTCTCCTTCTTCTACTTCTTCTGATTCACCCTCCAGACTTCACCTTCTCCTTCTCCTTCTTCTGCTTCTTCTGATTCACCCTCCTGACTTCACCTTCTCCTTCTCCTTCTTCTACTTCTTCTGCTTCACCCTCCAGACTTCACCTTCTCCTTCTCCTTCTTCTACTTCTTCTGATTCACCCTCCAGACTTCACCTTCTCCTTCTCCTTCTTCTGCTTCTTCTGATTCACCCTCCAGACTTCACCTTCTCATTCTCCTTCTTCTGCTTCTTCTGCTGCGCCCTCCAGACTTCACCTTCTCCTTCTCCTTCTTCTGCTTCTTCTGCTTCACACTCCAGACTTCACCTTCTCCTTCTCCTTCTTCTGCTTCTTCTGCTGCGCCATCCAGGCTTCACCTTCTCCTTCTCCTTCTTCTGCTTCTTCTGCTTCACCGTCCTGACTTCACCTTCTCCTTCTCCTTCTTCTACTTCTTCTGCTACACCCCCCTGACTTCACCTGCTCCTTCTCCTTCTTCTGCTTCTTCTGATTCACCCTCCTAACTTCACCTTCTCCTTCTCCTTCTTCTGCTTCTTCTGATTCACCCTCCTGACTTCACCTTCTCCTTCTCCTTCTACTGCTTCTTCTGATTCACCCTCCAGACTTCACCTTCTCCTTCTCCTTCTTCTGCTTCTTCTGATTCACCCTCCAGACTTCACCTTCTCCTTCTCCTTCTTCTGCTTCTTCTGATTCACCCTCCAGACCTCACCTTCTCCTTCTCCTTCTTCTACTTCTTCTGATTCACCCTCCAGACTTCATCTTCTACTTCTCCTTCTTCTGCTTCTTCTGATTCAACCTCCAGACTTTACCTTCTCCTTCTTCTGCTTCTTCTGATTCACCCTCCAGACTTCACCTTCTCCTTCTCCTTCTTCTACTTCTTCTGATTCACCCTCCAGACTTCACCTTCTCCTTCTCCTTCTTCTACTTCTTCTGATTCACCCTCCAGTCTTCACCTTCTCCTTCTCCTTCTTCTGTTTCTTCTGCTTCACCCTCCAGACTTCACCTTCTCCTTCTCTTTCTTCTGCTTCTTCTGCTTCACCCTCCAGACTTCACCTTCTCCTTCTCCTTCTTCTGATTCTTCTGATTCACCCTCCAGACTTCACCTTCTCTATCTCCTTCTTCTGCTTCTTCTGATTCACCCTCCTGACTTCACCTTCTCCTTCTCCTTCTTCTACTTCTTCTGATTCACCCTCCTGACTTCACCTTCTCCTTCTTCTACTTCTTCTGCTTCACCCTCCAGACTTCACCTTCTCCTTCTCCTTCTTCTACTTCTTCTGATTCACCCTCCAGACTTCACCTTCTCCTTCTCCTTCTTCTGCTTCTTCTGATTCACCCTCCAGACTTCACCTTCTCCTTCTCCTTATTCTGCTTCTTCTGATACACCCTCCAGACTTCACCATCTCCTTCTCCTTCTTCTGCTTCTTCTGATTCACCCTCCAGACTTCACCTTCTCCTTCTCCTTCTTCTGCTTCTTCTGATTCACCCTCCAGACTTCACCTTCTCCTTCTCCTTCTTCTGCTTCTTCTGATTCACCCTCCAGACTTCACCTTCTCCTTCTCCTTCTTCTACTTCTTCTGATTCACCCTCCAGACTTCACCTTCTCCTTCTCCTTCTTCTGCTTCTTCTGATTCACCCTCCTGACTTCACCTTCTCCTTCTCCTTCTTCTACATCTTCTGATTCACCCTCCTGACTTCACCTTCTCCTTCTCCTTCTTCTACTTCTTCTGCTTCACCCTCCAGACTTCACCTTCTCCTTCTCCTTCTTCTACTTCTTCTGATTCACCCTCCAGACTTCACCTTCTCCTTCTCATTCTTCTACTTCTTCTGATTCACCCTCCAGACTTCACCTTCTCCTTCTCCTTCTTCTACTTCTTCTGATTCACCCTCCAGACTTCACCTTCTCTTTCTCCTTCTTCTGCTTCTTCTGATTCACCCTCCAGACTTCACCTTCTCCTTCTCCTTATTCTTCTTCTTCTGAATCACCCTCCAGACTTCACCTTCTCCTTCTCCTTCTTCTGCTTCTTCTGATTCACCCTCCAGACTTCACCTTCTCCTTCTCCTTCTTCTGCTTCTTCTGATTCACCCTCCAGACTTCACCTTCACCTTCTCCTTCTTCTACTTCTTCTGATTCACCCTCCAGACTTCACCTTCTCCATCTCCTTCTTCTGCTTCTTCTGATTCACCCTCCAGACTTCACCTTCTCCTTCTCCTTCGTCTGCTTCTTCTGATTCACCCTCCAGACTTCACCTTCTCCTTCTTCTGCTTCTTCTGATTCACCCTCCAGACTTCACCTTCTCCTTCTCCTTCTTCTACTTCTTCTGATTCACCCTCCAGTCTTCACCTTCTCCTTCTCTTTCTTCTGCTTCTTCTGATTCACCCTCCAGACTTCACCTTCTCCTTCTCCTTCTTCTGATTCTTCTGATTCACCCTCCAGACTTCACCTTCTCCTTCTCCTTCTTCTGCTTCTTCTGATTCACCCTCCTGACTTCACCTTCTCCTTCTCCTTCTTCTACATCTTCTGATTCACCCTCCTGACTTCACCTTCTCCTTCTCCTTATTCTGCTTCTTCTGATTCACCCTCCAGACTTCACCTTCTCCTTCTCCTTATTCTGCTTCTTCTGATTCACCCTCCAGACTTCACCTTCTCCTTCTCCTTATTCTGCTTCTTCTGATTCACCCTCCAGACTTCACCTTCTCCTTCTCCTTCCTTTGCTTCTTCTGATTCACCCTCCAGACTTCACCTTCTCCTTCTCCTTCTTCTGATTCTTCTGATTCACCCTCCAGACTTCACCTTTCCTTCTTCATCTTCTGCTTCTTCTGATTCACCCTCCTGACTTCACCTTCTCCTTCTCCTTCTTCTACTTCTTCTGATTCACCCTCCTGACTTCACCTTCTCCTTCTCCATCTTCTACTTCTTCTGCTTCACCCTCCAGACTTCAACTTCTCCCTCTCCTTCTTCTACTTCTTCTGAATCACCCTCCAGACTTCACCTTCTCCTTCTCCTTCTTCTGCTTCTTCTGATTCACCCTCCAAACTTCACCTTCTCCTTCTGCTTCTTCTACTTCTTCTGATTCACCCTCCAGACTTCACCTTCTCCTTCTCCTTCTTCTGCTTCTTCTGATTCACCCTCCAGACTTCACCTTCTCCTTCTCCTTCGTCTACTTCTTCTGATTCACCCTCCAGACTACACCTTCTCCTTCTCCTTCTTCTACTTCTTCTGATTCACCCTCCAGACTTCACCTTCTCCTTCTCCTTCTTCTGTTTCTTCTGATTCACCCTCCAGACTTCATCTTCTCCTTCTCCTTCTTCTACTTCTTCTGATTCACCCTCCAGACTTCAGCTTCTCCTTCTCCTTCTTCTACTTCTTCTGATTCACCCTCCAGACTTCATCTTCTCCTTCTCCTTCTTCTACTTCTTCTGATTCACCCTCCAGACTTCACCTTCTCCTTCTCCTTCTTCTGCTTCTTCTGATTCACCCTCCAGACTTCACCTTCTCCTTCTCCTTATTCTGCTTCTTCTGATTCACCCTCCAGACTTCACCTTCTCCTTCTCCTTCTTCTACTTCTTCTGATTAACCCTCCAAACTTCACCTTCTCCTTCTCCTTCTTCTGCTTCTTCTGATTCACCCTCCAGACTTCACCTTCTCCTTCTCCTTCGTCTACTTCTTCTGATTCACCCTCCAGACTACACCTTCTCCTTCTCCTTCTTCTACTTCTTCTGATTCACCCTCCAGACTTCACCTTCTCCTTCTCCTTCTTCTGTTTCTTCCGATTCACCCTCCAGACTTCATCTTCTCCTTCTCCTTCTTCTACTTCTTCTGATTCACCCTCCAGACTTCACCTTCTCCTTCTCCTTCTTCTACTTCTTCTGATTCACCCTCCAGACTTCATCTTCTCCTTCTCCTTCTTCTACTTCTTCTGATTCACCCTCCAGACTTCACCTTCTCCTTCTCCTTCTTCTGCTTCTTCTGATTCACCCTCCAGACTTCACCTTCTCCTTCTCCTTATTCTGCTTCTTCTGATTCACCCTCCAGACTTCACCTTCTCCTTCTCCTTCTTCTGCTTCTTCTGATTCACCCTCCAGACTTCACCTTCTCCTTCTCCTGCTTCTGCTTCTTCTGATTCACCCTCCAGACTTCAACTTCTCCTTCTCCTTCTTCTACTTCTTCTGATTCACCCTCCAGACTTCACCTTCTCCTTCTCCTTCTTCTGCTTCTTCTGATTCACCCTCCAGACTTCACCTTCTCCTTCTCCTTCGTCTCCTTCTTCTGATTCACCCTCCAGACTACACCTTCTCCTTCTCCTTCTTCTACTTCTTCTGATTCACCCTCCAGACTTCACCTTCTCCTTCTCCTTCTTCTGTTTCTTCTGATTCACCCTCCAGACTTCATCTTCTCCTTCTCCTTCTTCTACTTCTTCTGATTCACCCTCCAGACTTCATCTTCTCCTTCTCCTTCTTCTACTTCTTCTGATTCACCCTCCAGACTTCACCTTCTCCTTCTCCTTCTTCTACTTCTTCTGATTCACCCTCAAGACTTCATCTTCTCCTTCTCCTTCTTCTGCTTTTTCTGATTCACCCTCCAGACTTCACCTTCTCCTTCTCCTTCTTCTACTTCTTCTGATTCACCCTCCAGGCTTCACCTTCTCCTTCTCCTTCTTCTGTTTCTTCTGATTCACCCTCCAGACTTCACCTTCTCCTTCTCCTTCTTCTACTTCTTCTGATTCACCCTCCAGACTTCACCTTCTCCTTCTCCTTCTTCTACTTCTTCTGATTCACCCTCCAGACTTCATCTTCTCCTTCTCCTTCTTCTGCATCTTCTGATTCACCCTCCAGACTTCACCTTCTCCTTCTCCTTCTTCTGCTTATTCTGATTCACCCTCCAGACTTCACCTTCTTCTTCTCCTTCTTCTACTTCTTCTGATTCACCCTCCAGACTTCACCTTCTCCTTCTCCTTCTTCTACTTCTTCTGATTCACCCTCCAGTCTTCACATTCTCCTTCTCCTTCTTCTGTTTCTTCTGCTTCAGCCTCCAAACTTCACCTTCTCCTTCTCTTTCTTCTGATTCTTCTGATTCACCCTCCAGACTTCACCTTCTCCTTCTCCTTCTTCTGATTCTTCTGATTCACCCTCCAGACTTCACCTTCTCCTTCTTCTGCTTCTTCTGATTCACCCTCCTGGCTTCACCTTCTCCTTCTCCTTCTTCTACTTCTTCTGATTCACCCTCCTGACTTCACCTTCTCCTTCTCCTTCTTCTCCTTCTTCTGCTTCACCCTCCAGACTTCACCTTCTCCTTCTCCTTCTTCTACCTCTTCTGATTCACCCTCCAGACTTCACCTTCTCCTTCTTCTGCTTCTTCTGATTCACCCTCCAGACTTCACCTTCTCCTTCTCCTTATTCTGCTTCTTCTGATTCACCCTCCAGACTTCACCTTCTCCTTCTCCTTATTCTGCTTCTTCTGATTCAACCTCCAGACTTCACCTTCTCCTTCTCCTTCTTCTGCTTCTTCTGATTCACCCTCCAGACTTCACCTTCTCCTTCTCCTTATTCTGCTTCTTCTGATTCACCCTCCAGACATCACCTTCTCCTTCTCCTTCTTCTGCTTCTTCTGATTCACCCTCCAGACTTCACCTTCTCCTTCTCCTTCTTCTACTTCTTCTGATTCAACCTCCAGACTTCACCTTCTCCTTCTCTTTCTTCTGCTTCTTCTGATTCACCCTCCAGACTTCACCTTCTCCTTCTCCTTCTTCTGATTCTTCTGATTCACCCTCCAGATTTCACCTTCTCCTTCTCCTTCTTCTGCTTCTTCTGATTCACCCTCCTGACTTCACCTTCTCCTTCTCCTTCTTCTACTTCTTCTGATTCACCCTCCTGACTTCACCTTCTCCTTCTCCTTCTTCTACTTCTTCTGCTTCACCCTCCAGACTTCAACTTCTCCTTCTCCTTCTTCTACTTCTTCTGATTCACCCTCCAGACTTCACCTTCTCCTTCTCCTTCTTCTACTTCTTCTGATTCACCCTACAGACTTCATCTTCTCCTTCTCCTTCTTCTGCTTCTTCTGATTCACCCTCCAGACTTCACCTTCTCCTTCTCCTTATTCTGCTTCTTCTGTTTCACCCTCCAGACTTCACCTTCTCCTTCTCCTTCTTCTGCTTCTTCTGATTCACCCTCCAGACTTCACCTTCTCCTTCACCTTCTTCTGCTTCTTCTGATTCACCCTCCAGACTTCACCTTCTCCTTCTCCTTCTTCTACTTCTTCTGATTCACCCTCCAGACTTCACCTTCTCCTTCTCCTTCTTCTGCTTCTTCTGATTCACCCTCCAGACTTCACCTTCTCCTTCTCCTTCGTCTACTTCTTCTGATTCACCCTCCAGACTACACCTTCTCCTTCTCCTTCTTCTACTTCTTCTGATTCACCCTCCAGACTTCACCTTCTCCTTCTCCTTCTTCTGTTTCTTCTGATTCACCCTCCAGACTTCACCTTCTCCTTCTCCTTCTTCTACTTCTTCTGATTCAGCCTCCAGACTTCACCTTCTCCTTCTCCTTCTTCTCCTTCTTCTGATTCACCCTCCAGACTTCACCTTCTCCTTCTCCTTCTTCTGCTTCTTCTGATTCACCCTCCAGACTTCACCTTCTCCTTCTCCTTCTTCTACTTCTTCTGATTCACCCTCCAGACTTCACCTTCTCCTTCTCCTTCTTCTACTTCTTCTGATTCACCCTCCAGACTTCATCTTCTCCTTCTCCTTCTTCTCCTTCTTCTGATTCACCCTCCAGACTTCACCTTCTCCTTCTCCTTCTTCTGCTTCTTCTGATTCACCCTCCAGACTTCACCTTCTCCTTCTCCTTCTTCTACTTCTTCTGATTCACCCTCCAGACTTCACCTTCTCCTTCTCCTTCTTCTACTTCTTCTGATTCACCCTCCAGTCTTCACCTTCTCCTTCTCCTTCTTCTGTTTCTTCTGCTTCACCCTCCAGACTTCACCTTCTCCTTCTCTTTCTTCTGCTTCTTCTGATTCACCCTCCAGACTTCACCTTCTCCTTCTCCTTCTTCTGATTCTTCTGATTCACCCTCCAGACTTCACCTTCTCCTTCTCCTTCTTCTGCTTCTTCTGATTCACCCTCCAGACCTCACCTTCTCCTTCTCCTTCTTCTACTTCTTCTGATTCACCCTCCTGACTTCACCTTCTCCTTGTCCTTCTTCTGCTTCTTCTGATTCACCCTCCAGACTTCACGTTCTCCTTCTCCTTCTTCTGCTTCTTCTGATTCACCCTCCAGACTTCACCTTCTCCTTCTCCTTCTTCTACTTCTTCTGATTCACCCTCCAGACTTCACCTTCTCCTTCTCCTTCTTCTGCTTCTTCTGATTCACCCTCCAGACTTCACCTTCTCCTTCTCCTTCTTCTACTTCTTCTGATTCACCCTCTAGACTTCACCTTCTCCTTCTCCTTCTTCTACTTCTTCTGATTCACCCTCCAGTCTTCACCTTCTCCTTCTCCTTTTTCTGTTTCTTCTGCTTCACCCTCCAAACTTCACCTTCTCCTTCTCTTTCTTCTGATTCTTCTGATTCACCCTCCAGACTTCACCTTCTCCTTCTCCTTCTTCTGATTCTTCTGATTCACCCTCCAGACTTCACCTTCTCCTTCTCCTTCTTCTGCTTCTTCTGATTCACCCTCCTGACTTCACCTTCTCCTTCTCCTTCTTCTACTTCTTCTGATTCACCCTCCTGACTTCACCTTCTCCTTCTCCTTCTTCTACTTCTTCTGCTTCACCCTCCAGACTTCACCTTCTCCTTCTCCTTCTTCTACTTCTTCTGATTCACCCTCCAGACTTCACCTTCTCCTTCTCCTTCTTCTGCTTCTTCTGATTCACCCTCCAGACTTCACCTTCTCATTCTCCTTCTTCTGCTTCTTCTGCTGCGCCCTCCAGACTTCACCTTCTCCTTCTCCTTCTTCTGCTTCTTCTGCTTCACACTCCAGACTTCACCTTCTCCTTCTCCTTCTTCTGCTTCTTCTGCTGCGCCCTCCAGGCTTCACCTTCTCCTTCTCCTTCTTCTGCTTCTTCTGCTTCACCGTCCTGACTTCACCTTCTCCTTCTCCTTCTTCTACTTCTTCTGCTACACCCCCCTGACTTCACCTGCTCCTTCTCCTTCTTCTGCTTCTTCTGATTCACCCTCCTAAATTCACCTTCTCCTTCTCCTTCTTCTGCTTCTTCTGATTCACCCTCCTGACTTCACCTTCTCCTTCTCCATCTTCTGCTTCTTCTGATTCACCCTCCAGACTTCACCTTCTCCTTCTCCTTCTTCTGCTTCTTCTGATTCACCCTCCAGACTTCACCTTCTCCTTCTCCTTCTTCTGCTTCTTCTGATTCACCCTCCAGACCTCACCTTCTCCTTCTCCTTCTTCTACTTCTTCTGATTCACCCTCCAGACTTCATCTTCTCCTTCTCCTTCTTCTGCTTCTTCTGATTCACCCTCCAGACTTCACCTTCTCCTTCTCCTTCTTCTGCTTCTTCTGATTCACCCTCCAGACTTCACCTTCTCCTTCTCCTTCTTCTACTTCTTCTGATTCAGCCTCCAGACTTCACCTTCTCCTTCTCCTTCTTCGACTTCTTCTGATTCACCCTCCAGTCTTCACCTTCTCCTTCTCCTTCTTCTGTTTCTTCTGCTTCACCCTCCAGACTTCACCTTCTCCTTCTCTTTCTTCTGCTTCTTCTGCTTCACCCTCCAGACTTCACCTTCTCCTTCTCCTTCTTCTGATTCTTCTGATTCACCCTCCAGACTTCACCTTCTCTATCTCCTTCTTCTGCTTCTTCTGATTCACCCTCCTGACTTCACCTTCTCCTTCTCCTTCTTCTACTTCTTCTGATTCACCCTCCTGACTTCACCTTCTCCTTCTCCTTCTTCTACTTCTTCTGCTTCACCCTCCAGACTTCACCTTCTCCTTCTCCTTCATCTACTTCTTCTGATTCACCCTCCAGACTTCACCTTCTCCTTCTCCTTCTTCTGCTTCTTCTGATTCACCCTCCAGACTTCACCTTCTCCTTCTCCTTATTCTGCTTCTTCTGATTCACCCTCCAGACTTCACCTTCTCCTTCTCCTTCTTCTGCTTCTTCTGATTCACCCTCCAGACTTCACCTTCTCCTTCTCCTTCTTCTGCTTCTTCTGATTCACCCTCCAGACTTCACCTTCTCCTTCTCCTTCTTCTGCTTCTTCTGATTCACCCTCCAGACTTCACCTTCTCCTTCTCCTTCTTCTACTTCTTCTGATTCACCCTCCAGACTTCACCTTCTCCTTCTCCTTCTTCTGCTTCTTCTGATTCACCCTCCTGACTTCACCTTCTCCTTCTCCTTCTTCTACTTCTTCTGCTTCACCCTCCAGACTTCACCTTCTCCTTCTCCTTCTTCTACTTCTTCTGATTCACCCTCCAGACTTCACCTTCTCCTTCTCCTTCTTCTGCTTCTTCTGATTCACCCTCCAGACTTCACCTTCTCATTCTCCTTCTTCTGCTTCTTCTGCTGCACCCTCCAGACTTCACCTTCTCCTTCTCCTTCTTCTGCTTCTTCTGCTTCACACTCCAGACTTCACCTTCTCCTTCTCCTTCTTCTGCTTCTTCTGCTGCGCCCTCCAGGCTTCACCTTCTCCTTCTCCTTCTTCTGCTTCTTCTGCTTCACCGTCCTGACTTCACCTTCTCCTTCTCCTTCTTCTACTTCTTCTGCTACACCCCCCTGACTTCACCTGCTCCTTCTCCTTCTTCTGCTTCTTCTGATTCACCCTCCTAACTTCACCTTCTCCTTCTCCTTCTTCTGCTTCTTCTGATTCACCCTCCTGACTTCACCTTCTCCTTCTCCTTCTTCTGCTTCTTCTGATTCACCCTCCAGACTTCACCTTCTCCTTCTCCTTCTTCTGCTTCTTCTGATTCACCCTCCAGACTTCACCTTCTCCTTCTCCTTCTTCTGCTTCTTCTGATTCACACTCCAGACCTCACCTTCTCCTTCTCCTTCTTCTACTTCTTCTGATTCACCCTCCAGACTTCATCTTCTACTTCTCCTTCTTCTGCTTCTTCTGATTCACCCTCCAGACTTTACCTTCTCCTTCTTCTGCTTCATCTGATTCACCCTCCAGACTTCACCTTCTCCTTCTCCTTCTTCTACTTCTTCTGATTCACCCTCCAGACTTCACCTTCTCCTTCTCCTTCTTCTACTTCTTCTGATTCACCCTCCAGTCTTCACCTTCTCCTTCTCCTTCTTCTGTTTCTTCTGCTTCACCCTCCAGACTTCACCTTCTCCTTCTCTTTCTTCTGCTTCTTCTGCTTCACCCTCCAGACTTCACCTTCTCCTTCTCCTTCTTCTGATTCTTCTGATTCACCCTCCAGACTTCACCTTCTCTATCTCCTTCTTCTGCTTCTTCTGATTCACCCTCCTGACTTCACCTTCTCCTTCTCCTTCTTCTACTTCTTCTGATTCACCCTCCTGACTTCACCTTCTCCTTCTCCTTCTTCTACTTCTTCTGCTTCACCCTCCAGACTTCACCTTCTCCTTCTCCTTCTTCTACTTCTTCTGATTCACCCTCCAGACTTCACCTTCTCCTTCTCCTTCTTCTGCTTCTTCTGATTCACCCTCCAGACTTCACCTTCTCCTTCTCCTTATTCTGCTTCTTCTGATTCACCCTCCAGACTTCACCTTCTCCTTCTCCTTCTTCTGCTTCTTCTGATTCACCCTCCAGACTTCACCTTCTCCTTCTCCTTCTTCTGCTTCTTCCGATTCACCCTCCAGACTTCACCTTCTCCTTCTCCTTCTTCTGCTTCTTCTGATTCACCCTCCAGACTTCACCTTCTCCTTCTCCTTCTTCTACATCTTCTTATTCACCCTCCAGACTTCACCTTCTCCTTCTCCTTCTTCTGCTTCTTCTGATTCACCCTCCTGACTTCACCTTCTCCTTCTCCTTCTTCTACATCTTCTGATTCACCCTCCTGACTTCACCTTCTCCTTCTCCTTCTTCTACTTCTTCTGCTTCACCCTCCAGACTTCACCTTCTCCTTCTCCTTCTTCTACTTCTTCTGATTCACCCTCCAGACTTCACCTTCTCCTTCTCCTTCTTCTACTTCTTCTGATTCACCCTCCAGACTTCACCTTCTCCTTCTCCTTCTTCTACTTCTTCTGATTCACCCTCCAGACTTCACCTTCTCCTTCTCCTTCTTCTACTTCTTCTGATTCACCCTCCAGACTTCACCTTCTCTTTCTCCTTCTTCTGCTTCTTCTGATTCACCCTCCAGACTTCACCTTCTCCTTCTCCTTATTCTTCTTCTTCTGAATCACCCTCCAGACTTCACCTTCTCCTTCTCCTTCTTCTGCTTCTTCTGATTCACCCTCCAGACTTCACCTTCTCCTTCTCCTTCTTCTGCTTCTTCTGATTCACCCTCCAGACTTCACCTTCACCTTCTCCTTCTTCTACTTCTTCTGATTCACCCTCCAGACTTCACCTTCTCCATCTCCTTCTTCTGCTTCTTCTGATTCACCCTCCAGACTTCACCTTCTCCTTCTCCTTCGTCTGCTTCTTCTGATTCACCCTCCAGACTTCATCTTCTCCTTCTCCTTCTTCTGCTTCTTCTGATTCACCCTCCAGACTTCACCTTCTCCTTCTCCTTCTTCTACTTCTTCTGATTCACCCTCCAGTCTTCACCTTCTCCTTCTCTTTCTTCTGCTTCTTCTGATTCACCCTCCAGACTTCACCTTCTCCTTCTCCTTCTTCTAATTCTTCTGATTCACCCTCCAGACTTCACCTTCTCCTTCTCCTTCTTCTGCTTCTTCTGATTCACCCTCCTGACTTCACCTTCTCCTTCTCCTTCTTCCACATCTTCTGATTCACCCTCCTGACTTCACCTTCTCCTTCTCCTTCTTCTACTTCTTCTGCTTCACCCTCCAGACTTCACCTTCTCCTTCTCCTTCTTCTACTTCTTCTGATTCACCCTCCAGACTTCACCTTCTCCTTCTCCTTCTTCTACTTCTTCTGATTCACCCTCCAGACTTCACTTTCTCCTTCTCCTTCTTCTACTTCTTCTGATTCACCCTCCAGACTTCACCTTCTCCTTCTCCTTCTTCTGCTTCTTCTGATTCACCCTCCAGACATCACCTTCTCCTTCTCCTTATTCTGCTTCTTCTGAATCACCCTCCAGACTTCACCTTCTCCTTCTCCTTCTTCTGCTTCTTCTGATTCACCCTCGAGACTTCACCTTCTCCTTCTCCTTCGTCTACTTCTTCTGATTCACCCTCCAGACTACACCTTCTCCTTCTCCTTCTTCTACTTCTTCTGATTCACCCTCCAGACTTCACCTTCTCCTTCTCCTTCTTCTGTTTCTTCTGATTCACCCTCCAGACTTCACCTTCTCCTTCTCCTTCTTCTACTACTTCTGATTCACCCTCCAGACTTCACCTTCTCCTTCTCCTTCTTCTACTTCTTCTGATTCACCCTCCAGACTTCATCTTCTCCTTCTCCTTCTTCTGCTTCTTCTGATTCACCCTCCAGACTTCACCTTCTCCTTCTCCTTCTTCTGCTTCTTCTGATTCACCCTCCAGACTTCACCTTCTCCTTCTCCTTCTTCTACTTCTTCTGATTCACCCTCCAGACTTCACCTTCTCCTTCTCCTTCTTCTACTTCTTCTGATTCACCCTCCAGTCTTCACCTTCTCCTTCACCTTCTTCTGTTTCTTCTGCTTCACCCTCCAGACTTCACCTTCTCCTTCTCTTTCTTCTGCTTCTTCTGATTCACCCTCCAGACTTCACCTTCTCCTTCTCCTTCTTCTGATTCTTCTGATTCACCCTCCAGACTTCACCTTCTCTTTCTCCTTCTTCTGCTTCTTCTGATTCACCCTCCTGACTTCACCTTCTCCTTCTCCTTCTTCTACTTCTTCTGATTCACCCTCCTGACTTCACCTTCTCCTTCTCCTTCTTCTACTTCTTCTGCTTCACCCTCCAGACTTCACCTTCTCCTTCTCCTTCTTCTACTTCTTCTGATTCACCCTCCAGACTTCACCTTCTCCGTCTCCTTCTTCTGCTTCTTCTGATTCACCCTCCAGACTTCACCTTCTCCTTCTCCTTATTCTGCTTCTTCTGATTCACCCTCCAGACTTCACCTTCTCCTTCTCCTTATTCTGCTTCTTCTGATTCACCATCCAGACTTCACCTTCTCCTTCTCCTTCCTTTGCTTCTTCTGATTCACCCTCCAGACTTCACCTTCTCCTTCTCCTTCTTCTGATTCTTCTGATTCACCCTCCAGACTTCACCTTTCCTTCTTCATCTTCTGCTTCTTCTGATTCACCCTCCTGACTTCACCTTCTCCTTCTCCTTCTTCTACTTCTTCTGATTCACCCTCCTGACTTCACCTTCTCCTTCTCCATCTTCTACTTCTTCTGCTTCACCCTCCAGACTTCAACTTCTCCCTCTCCTTCTTCTACTTCTTCTGATTCACCCTCCAGACTTCACCTTCTCCTTCTCCTTCTTCTGCTTCTTCTGATTCACCCTCCAGACTTCACCTTCTCCTTCTCCTTCTTCTACTTCTTCTGATTCACCCTCCAGACTTCACCTTCTCCTTCTCCTTCTTCTGCTTCTTCTGATTCACCCTCCAGACTTCACCTTCTCCTTCTCCTTCGTCTACTTCTTCTGATTCACCCTCCAGACTACACCTTCTCCTTCTCCTTCTTCTACTTCTTCTGATTCACCCTCCAGACTTCACCTTCTCCTTCTCCTTCTTCTGTTTCTTCTGATTCACCCTCCAGACTTCATCTTCTCCTTCTCCTTCTTCTACTTCTTCTGATTCACCCTCCAGACTTCAGCTTCTCCTTCTCCTTCTTCTACTTCTTCTGATTCACCCTCCAGACTTCATCTTCTCCTTCTCCTTCTTCTACTTCTTCTGATTCACCCTCCAGAATTCACCTTCTCCTTCTCCTTCTTCTGCTTCTTCTGATTCACCCTCCAGACTTCACCTTCTCCTTCTCCTTATTCTGCTTCTTCTGATTCACCCTCCAGACTTCACCTTCTCCTTCTCCTTCTTCTACTTCTTCTGATTCACCCTCCAGACTTCACCTTCTCCTTCTCCTTCTTCTGCTTCTTCTGATTCACCCTCCAGACTTCACCTTCTCCTTCTCCTTCGTCTACTTCTTCTGATTCACCCTCCAGACTACACCTTCTCCTTCTCCTTCTTCTACTTCTTCTGATTCACCCTCCAGACTTCAACTTCTCCTTCTCCTTCTTCTGTTTCTTCCGATTCACCCTCCAGACTTCATCTTCTCCTTCTCCTTCTTCTACTTCTTCTGATTCACCCTCCAGACTTCACCTTCTCCTTCTTCTACTTCTTCTGATTCACCCTCCAGACTTCATCTTCTCCTTCTCCTTCTTCTACTTCTTCTGATTCACCCTCCAGACTTCACCTTCTCCTTCTCCTTCTTCTGCTTCTTCTGATTCACCCTCCAGACTTCACCTTCTCCTTCTCCTTATTCTGCTTCTTCTGATTCACCCTCCAGACTTCACCTTCTCCTTCTCCTTCTTCTGCTTCTTCTGATTCACCCTCCAGACTTCACCTTCTCCTTCTCCTGCTTCTGCTTCTTCTGATTCACCCTCCAGACTTCACCTTCTCCTTCTCCTTCTTCTACTTCTTCTGATTCACCCTCCAGACTTCACCTTCTCCTTCTCCTTCTTCTGCTTCTTCTGATTCACCCTCCAGACTTCACCTTCTCCTTCTCCTTCGTCTCCTTCTTCTGATTCACCCTCCAGACTACACCTTCTCCTTCTCCTTCTTCTACTTCTTCTGATTCACCCTCCAGACTTCACCTTCTCCTTCTCCTTCTTCTGTTTCTTCTGATTCACCCTCCAGACTTCATCTTCTCCTTCTCCTTCTTCTACTTCTTCTGATTCACCCTCCAGACTTCATCTTCTCCTTCTCCTTCTTCTACTTCTTCTGATTCACCCTCCAGACTTCACCTTCTCCTTCTCCTTCTTCTACTTCTTCTGATTCACCCTCCAGACTTCATCTTCTCCTTCTCCTTCTTCTGCTTTTTCTGATTCACCCTCCAGACTTCACCTTCTCCTTCTCCTTCTTCTGATTCTTCTGATTCACCCTCCAGACTTCACCTTTCCTTCTTCATCTTCTGCTTCTTCTGATTCACCCTCCTGACTTCACCTTCTCCTTCTCCTTCTTCTACTTCTTCTGATTCACCCTCCTGACTTCACCTTCTCCTTCTCCATCTTCTACTTCTTCTGCTTCACCCTCCAGACTTCAACTTCTCCCTCTCCTTCTTCTACTTCTTCTGATTCACCCTCCAGACTTCACCTTCTCCTTCTCCTTCTTCTGCTTCTTCTGATTCACCCACCAGACTTCACCTTCTCCTTCTCCTTCTTCTACTTCTTCTGATTCACCCTCCAGACTTCACCTTCTCCTTCTCCTTCTTCTGCTTCTTCTGATTCACCCTCCAGACTTCACCTTCTCCTTCTCCTTCGTCTACTTCTTCTGATTCACCCTCCAGACTACACCTTCTCCTTCTCCTTCTTCTACTTCTTCTGATTCACCCTCCAGACTTCACCTTCTCCTTCTCCTTCTTCTGTTTCTTCTGATTCACCCTCCAGACTTCATCTTCTCCTTCTCCTTCTTCTACTTCTTCTGATTCACCCTCCAGACTTCAGCTTCTCCTTCTCCTTCTTCTACTTCTTCTGATTCACCCTCCAGACGTCATCTTCTCCTTCTCCTTCTTCTACTTCTTCTGATTCACCCTCCAGACTTCACCTTCTCCTTCTCCTTCTTCTGCTTCTTCTGATTCACCCTCCAGACTTCACCTTCTCCTTCTCCTTATTCTGCTTCTTCTGATTCACCCTCCAGACTTCACCTTCTCCTTCTCCTTCTTCTACTTCTTCTGATTCACCCTCCAGACTTCACCTTCTCCTTCTCCTTCTTCTGCTTCTTCTGATTCACCCTCCAGACTTCACCTTCTCCTTCTCCTTCGTCTACTTCTTCTGATTCACCCTCCAGACTACACCTTCTCCTTCTCCTTCTTCTACTTCTTCTGATTCACCCTCCAGACTTCACCTTCTCCTTCTCCTTCTTCTGTTTCTTCCGATTCACCCTCCAGACTTCATCTTCTCCTTCTCCTTCTTCTACTTCTTCTGATTCACCCTCCAGACTTCACCTTCTCCTTCTCCTTCTTCTACTTCTTCTGATTCACCCTCCAGACTTCATCATCTCCTTCTCCTTCTTCTACTTCTTCTGATTCACCCTCCAGACTTCACCTTCTCCTTCTCCTTCTTCTGCTTCTTCTGATTCACCCTCCAGACTTCATCTTCTCCTTCTCCTTATTCTGCTTCTTCTGATTCACCCTCCAGACTTCACCTTCTCCTTCTCCTTCTTCTGCTTCTTCTGATTCACCCTCCAGATTTCACCTTCTCCTTCTCCTGCTTCTGCTTCTTCTGATTCACCCTCCAGACTTCACCTTCTCCTTCTCCTTCTTCTACTTCTTCTGATTCACCCTCCAGACTTCACCTTCTCCTTCTCCTTCTTCTGCTTCTTCTGATTCACCCTCCAGACTTCACCTTCTCCTTCTCCTTCGTCTCCTTCTTCTGATTCACCCTCCAGACTACACCTTCTCCTTCTCCTTCTTCTACTTCTTCTGATTAACCCTCCAGACTTCACCTTCTCCTTCTCCTTCTTCTGTTTCTTCTGATTCACCCTCCAGACTTCATCTTCTCCTTCTCCTTCTTCTACTTCTTCTGATTCACCCTCCAGACTTCACCTTCTCCTTCTCCTTCTTCTACTTCTTCTGATTCACCCTCCAGACTTCATCTTCTCCTTCTCCTTCTTCTGCTTTTTCTGATTCACCCTCCAGACTTCACCTTCTCCTTCTCCTTCTTCTGCTTCTTCTGATTCACCCTCCAGACTTCAACTTCTCCTTCTCCTTCTTCTACTTCTTCTGATTCACCCTCCAAACTTCACCTTCTCCTTCTCCTTCTTCTACTTCTTCTGATTCACCCTCCAGTCTTCACCTTCTCCTTCTCCTTCTTCTGTTTCTTCTGCTTCACCCTCCAGACTTCACCTTCTCCTTCTCTTTCTTCTGCTTCTTCTGATTCACCCTCCCGACTTCACCTTCTCCTTCTCCTTCTTCTGATTCTTCTGATTCACCCTCCAGACTTCACCTTCTCCTTCTCCTTCTTCTGCTTCTTCTGATTCACCCTCCTGACTTCACCTTCTCCTTCTCCTTCTTCTACTTCTTCTGATTCACCCTCCTGACTTCACCTTCTCCTTCTCCTTCTTCTTCTGCTTCACCCTCCAGACTTCACCTTCTCCTTCTTCTTCTTCTACTTCTTCTGATTCACCCTCCAGACTTCACCTTCTCCTTCTCCTTCTTCTGCTTCTTCTGATTCACCCTCCAGACTTCACCTTCTCATTCTCCTTCTTCTGCTTCTTCTGCTGCGCCCTCCAGACTTCACCTTCTCCTTCTCCTTCTTCTGCTTCTTCTGCTTCACACTCCAGACTTCACCTTCTCCTTCTCCTTCTTCTGCTTCTTCTGCTGCGCCCTCCAGGCTTCACCTTCTCCTTCTCCTTCTTCTGCTTCTTCTGCTTCACCGTCCTGACTTCACCTTCTCCTTCTCCTTCTTCTACTTCTTCTGCTACACCCCCCTGACTTCACCTGCTCCTTCTCCTTCTTCTGCTTCTTCTGATTCACCCTCCTAACTTCACCTTCTCCTTCTCCTTCTTCTGCTTCTTCTGATTCACCCTCCTGACTTCACCTTCTCCTTCTCCTTCTTCTGCTTCTTCTGATTCACCCTCCAGACTTCATCTTCTCCTTCTCCTTCTTCTGCTTCTTCTGATTCACCCTCCAGACTTCACCTTCTCCTTCTCCTTCTTCTGCTTCTTCTGATTCACCCTCCAGACCTCACCTTCTCCTTCTCCTTCTTCTACTTCTTCTGATTCACCCTCCAGACTTCATCTTCTCCTTCTCCTTCTTCTGCTTCTTCTGATTCACCCTCCAGACTTCACCTTCTCCTTCTCCTTCTTCTGCTTCTTCTGATTCACCCTCCAGACTTCACCTTCTCCTTCTCCTTCTTCTACTTCTTCTGATTCACCCTCCAGACTTCACCTTCTCCTTCTCCTTCTTCTACTTCTTCTGATTCAACCTCCAATCTTCACCTTCTCCTTCTCCTTCTTCTGTTTCTTCTGCTTCACCCTCCAGACTTCACCTTCTCCTTCTCTTTCTTCTGCTTCTTCTGCTTCACCCTCCAGACTTCACCTTCTCCTTCTCCTTCTTCTGATTCTTCTGATTCACCCTCCAGACTTCACCTTCTCTATCTCCTTCTTCTGCTTCTTCTGATTCACCCTCCTGACTTCACCTTCTCCTTCTCCTTCTTCTACTTCTTCTGATTCACCCTCCTGACTTCACCTTCTTCTTCTCCTTCTTCTACTTCTTCTGCTTCACCCTCCAGACTTCACCTTCTCCTTCTCCTTCTTCTACTTCTTCTGATTCACCCTCCAGACTTCACCTTCTCCTTCTCCTTCTTCTGCTTCTTCTGATTCACCCTCCAGACTTCACCTTCTCATTCTCCTTATTCTGCTTCTTCTGATTCACCCTCCAGACTTCACCTTCTCCTTCTCCTTCTTCTGCTTCTTCTGATTCACCCTCCAGACTTCACCTTCTCCTTCTCCTTCTTCTGCTTCTTCTGATTCACCCTCCAGACTTCACCTTCTCCTTCTCCTTCTTATGCTTCTTCTGATTCACCCTCCAGACTTCACCTTCTCCTTCTCCTTCTTCTACTTCTTCTGATTCACCCTCCAGACTTCACCTTCTCCTTCTCCTTATTCTGCTTCTTCTGATTCACCCTCCTGACTTCACCTTCTCCTTCTCCTTCTTCTACATCTTCTGATTCACCCTCCTGACTTCACCTTCTCCTTCTCCTTCTTCTACTTCTTCTGCTTCACCCTCCAGACTTCACCTTCTCCTTCTCCTTCTTCTACTTCTTCTGATTCACCCTCCAGACTTCACCTTCTCCTTCTCCTTCTTCTACTTCTTCTGATTCACCCTCCAGACTTCCCCTTCTCCTTCTCCTTCTTCTACTTCTTCTGATTCACCCTCCAGACTTCACCTTCTCCTTCTCCTTCTTCTGCTTCTTCTGATTCACCCTCCAGACTTCACCTTCTCCTTCTCCTTATTCTGCTTCTTCTGAATCACCCTCCAGACTTCACCTTCTCCTTCTCCTTCTTCTGCTTCTTCTGATTCACACTCCAGACTTCGCCTTCTCCTTCTCCTTCTTCTGCTTCTTCTGATTCACCCTCCAGACTTCACCTTCACCTTCTCCTTCTTCTACTTCTTCTGATTCACCCTCCAGACTTCACCTTCTCCATCTCCTTCTTCTGCTTCTTCTGATTCACCCTCCAGACTTCACCTTCTCCTTCTCCTTCGTCTACTTCTTCTGATTCACCCTCCAGACTTCACCTTCTCCTTCTCCTTCTTCTGCTTCTTCTGATTCACCCTCCAGACTTCACCTTCTCCTTCTCCTTCTTCTACTTCTTCTGATTCACCCTCCAGACTTCACCTTCTCCTTCTCTTTCTTCTGCTTCTTCTGATTCACCCTCCAGACTTCACCTTCTCCTTCTCCTTCTTCTGATTCTTCTGATTCACCCTCCAGACTTCACCTTCTCCTTCTCCTTCTTCTGCTTCTTCTGATTCACCCTCCTGACTTCACCTTCTCCTTCTCCTTCTTCTACATCTTCTGATTCACCCTCCTGACTTCACCTTCTCCTTCTCCTTCTTCTACTTCTTCTGCTTCACCCTCCAGACTTCACCTTCTCCTTCTCCTTCTTCTACTTCTTCTGATTCACCCTCCAGACTTCACCTTCTCCTTCTCCTTCATCTACTTCTTCTGATTCACCCTCCAGACTTCACCTTCTCCTTCTCCTTCTTCTACTTCTTCTGATTCACCCTCCAGACTTCACCTTCTCCTTCTCCTTCTTCTGCTTCTTCTGATTCACCCTCCAGACATCACCTTCTCCTTCTCCTTATTCTGCTTCTTCTGAATCACCCTCCAGAATTCACCTTCTCCTTCTCCTTCTTCTGCTTCTTCTGATTCACCCTCCAGACTTCACCTTCTCCTTCTCCTTCTTCTGCTTCTTCTGATTCACCCTCCAGACTTCACCTTCTCCTTCTCCTTCTTCTACTTCTTCTGATTCACCCTCCAGACTTCACCT
Organism: Somniosus microcephalus; assembly: GCF_052327205.1. Lineage (NCBI taxonomy): Eukaryota > Metazoa > Chordata > Chondrichthyes > Squaliformes > Somniosidae > Somniosus > Somniosus microcephalus. Next base: position 258,683 of record NW_028225533.1, on the reverse strand, counting down.
TCTCCATCTCCTTCTTCTGCTTCTTCTGATTCACCCTCCAGACTTCACCTTCTCCTTCTCCTTCGTCTACTTCTTCTGATTCACCCTCCAGACTACACCTTCTCCTTCTCCTTCTTCTACTTCTTCTGATTCACACTCCAGACTTCACCATCTCCTTCTCCTTCTTCTGTTTCTTCTGATTCACCCTCCAGACTTCACCTTCTCCTTCTCCTTCTTCTACTACTTCTGATTCACCCTCCAGACTTCACCTTCTCCTTCTCCTTCTTCTACTTCTTCTGATTCACCCTCCAGACTTAATCTTCTCCTTCTCCTTCTTCTGCTTCTTCTGATTCACCCTCCAGACTTCACCTTCTCCTTCTCCTTCTTCTGCTTCTTCTGATTCACCCTCCAGACTTCACCTTCTCCTTCTCCTTCTTCTACTTGTTCTGATTCACCCTCCAGACTTCACCTTCTCCTTCTCCTTCTTCTGCTTCTTCTGATTCACCCTCCTAACTTCACCTTCTCCTTCTCCTTCTTCTGCTTCTTCTGATTCACCCTCCTGACTTCACCTTCTCCTTCTCCTTCTTCTGCTTCTTCTGATTCACCCTTCAGACTTCATCTTCTCCTTCTCCTTCTTCTGCTTCTTCTGATTCACCCTCCAGACTTCACCTTCTCCTTCTCCTTCTTCTGCTTCTTCTGATTCACCCTCCAGACCTCACCTTCTCCTTCTCCTTCTTCTACTTCTTCTGATTCACCCTCCAGACTTCACCTTCTCCTTCTCCTTCTTCTGCTTCTTCTGATTCACCCTCCAGACTTCACCTTCTCCTTCTCCTTCTTCTGCTTCTTCTGATTCACCCTCCAGACTTCACCTTCTCCTTCTCCTTCTTCTACTTCTTCTGATTCACCCTCCAGACTTCACCTTCTCCTTCTCCTTCTTCTACTTCTTCTGATTCACCCTCCAGTCTTCACCTTCTCCTTCTCCTTCTTCTGTTTCTTCTGCTTCACCCTCCAGACTTCACCTTCTCCTTCTCTTTCTTCTGCTTCTTCTGCTTCACCCTCCAGACTTCACCTTCTCCTTCTCCTTCTTCTGATTCTTCTGATTCACCCTCCAGACTTCAACTTCTCTATCTCCTTCTTCTGCTTCTTCTGATTCACCCTCCTGACTTCACCTTCTCCTTCTCCTTCTTCTACTTCTTCTGATTCACCCTCCTGACTTCACCTTCTTCTTCTCCTTCTTCTACTTCTTCTGCTTCACCCTCCAGACTTCACCTTCTCCTTCTCCTTCTTCTACTTCTTCTGATTCACCCTCCAGACTTCACCTTCTCCTTCTCCTTCTTCTGCTTCTTCTGATTCACCCTCCAGACTTCACCTTCTCATTCTCCTTATTCTGCTTCTTCTGATTCACCCTCCAGACTTCACCTTCTCCTTCTCCTTCTTCTGCTTCTTCTGATTCACCCTCCAGACTTCACCTTCTCCTTCTCCTTCTTCTGCTTCTTCTGATTCACCCTCCAGACTTCACCTTCTCCTTCTCCTTCTTATGCTTCTTCTGATTCATCCTCCAGACTTCACCTTCTCCTTCTCCTTCTTCTACTTCTTCTGATTCACCCTCCAGACTTCACCTTCTCCTTCTCCTTCTTCTGCTTCTTCTGATTCACCCTCCTGACTTCACCTTCTCCTTCTCCTTCTTCTACATCTTCTGATTCACCCTCCTGACTTCACCTTCTCCTTCTCCTTCTTCTACTTCTTCTGCTTCACCCTCCAGACTTCACCTTCTCCTTCTCCTTCTTCTACTTCTTCTGATTCACCCTCCAGACTTCACCTTCTCCTTCTCCTTCTTCTACTTCTTCTGATTCACCCTCCAGACTTCCCCTTCTCCTTCTCCTTCTTCTACTTCTTCTGATTCACCCTCCAGACTTCACCTTCTCCTTCTCCTTCTTCTGCTTCTTCTGATTCACCCTCCAGACTTCACCTTCTCCTTCTCCTTATTCTGCTTCTTCTGAATCACCCTCCAGACTTCACCTTCTCCTTCTCCTTCTTCTGCTTCTTCTGATTCACCCTCCAGACTTCACCTTCTCCTTCTCCTTCTTCTGCTTCTTCTGATTCACCCTCCAGACTTCACCTTCACCTTCTCCTTCTTCTACTTCTTCTGATTCACCCTCCAGACTTCACCTTCTCCATCTCCTTCTTCTGCTTCTTCTGATTCACCCTCCAGACTTCACCTTCTCCTTCTCCTTCGTCTACTTCTTCTGATTCACCCTCCAGACTTCACCTTCTCCTTCTCCTTCTTCTGCTTCTTCTGATTCACCCTCCAGACTTCACCTTCTCCTTCTCCTTCTTCTACTTCTTCTGATTCACCTTCCAGACTTCACCTTCTCCTTCTCTTTCTTCTGCTTCTTCTGATTGACCCTCCAGACTTCACCTTCTCCTTCTCCTTCTTCTGATTCTTCTGATTCACCCTCCAGACTTCACCTTCTCCTTCTCCTTCTTCTGCTTCTTCTGATTCACCCTCCTGACTTCACCTTCTCCTTCTCCTTCTTCTACATCTTCTGATTCACCCTCCTGACTTCACCTTCTCCTTCTCCTTCTTCTACTTCTTCTGCTTCACCCTCCAGACTGCACCTTCTCCTTCTCCTTCTTCTACTTCTTCTGATTCACCCTCCAGACTTCACCTTCTCCTTCTCCTTCTTCTACTTCTTCTGATTCACCCTCCAGACTTCACCTTCTCCTTCTCCTTCTTCTACTTCTTCTGATTCACCATCCAGACTTCACCTTCTCCTTCTCCTTCTTCTGCTTCTTCTGATTCACCCTCCAGATATCACCTTCTCCTTCTCCTTATTCTGCTTCTTCTGATTCACCCTCCAGACTTCACCTTCTCCTTCTCCTTCTTCTGCTTCTTCTGATTCACCCTCCAGACTTCACCTTCTCCTTCTCCTTCTTCTGCTTCTTCTGATTCACCCTCCAGACTTCACCTTCTCCTTCTCCTTCTTCTACTTCTTCTGATTCACCCTCCAGACTTCACCTTCTCCATCTCCTTCTTCTGCTTCTTCTGATTCACCCTCCAGACTTCACCTTCTCCTTCTCCTTCGTCTACTTCTTCTGATTCACCCTCCAGACTACACCTTCTCCTTCTCCTTCTTCTACTTCTACTGATTCACCCTCCAGACTTCACCTTCTCCTTCTCCTTCTTCTGTTTCTTCTGATTCACCCTCCAGACTTCACCTTCTCCTTCTCCTTCTTCTACTACTTCTGATTCACCCTCCAGACTTCACCTTCTCCTTCTCCTTCTTCTACTTCTTCTGATTCACCCTCCAGACTTAATCTTCTCCTTCTCCTTCTTCTGCTTCTTCTGATTCACCCTCCAGACTTCACCTTCTCCTTCTCCTTCTTCTGCTTCTTCTGATTCACCCTCCAGACTTCCCCTTCTCCTTCTCCTTCTTCTACTTGTTCTGATTCACCCTCCAGACTTCACCTTCTCCTTCTCCTTCTTCTACTTCTTCTGATTCACCCTCCAGTCTTCACCTTCTCCTTCTCCTTCTTCTGTTTCTTCTGCTTCACCCTCCAGACTTCACCTTCTCCTTCTCTTTCTTCTGCTTCTTCTGATTCACCCTCCAGACTTCACCTTCTCCTTCTCCTTCTTCTGATTCTTCTGATTCACCCTCCAGACTGCATCTTCTCCTTCTCCTTCTTCTGCTTCTTCTGATTCACCCTCCTGACTTCACCTTCTCCTTCTCCTTCTTCTACTTCTTCTGATTCACCCTCCTGACTTCACCTTCTCCTTCTCCTTCTTCTACTTCTTCTGCTTCACCCTCCAGACTTCACCTTCTCCTTCTCCTTCTTCTACTTCTTCTGATTCACCCTCCAGACTTCACCTTCTCCTTCTCCTTCTTCTGCTTCTTCTGATTCACCCTCCAGACTTCACCTTCTCCTTATCCTTATTCTGCTTCTTCTGATTCACCCTCCAGACTTCACCTTCTCCTTCTCCTTATTCTGCTTCTTCTGATTCACCCTCCAGACTTTACCTTCTCCTTCTCCTTCCTTTGCTTCTTCTGATTCACCCTCCAGACTTCACCTTCTCCTTCTCCTTCTTCTGATTCTTCTGATTCACCCTCCAGACTTCACCTTCTCCTTCTCCATCTTCTGCTTCTTCTGATTCACCCTCCTGACTTCACCTTCTCCTTCTCCTTCTTCTACTTCTTCTGATTCACCCTCCTGACTTCACCTTCTCCTTCTCCATCTTCTACTTCTTCTGCTTCACCCTCCAGACTTCAACTTCTCCTTCTCCTTCTTCTACTTCTTCTGATTCACCCTCCAGACTTCACCTTCTCCTTCTCCTTCTTCTGCTTCTTCTGATTCACCCTCCAGACTTCACCTTCTCCTTCTCCTTCTTCTGCTTCTTCTGATTCACCCTCCAGACTTCACCTTCTCCTTCTCCTTCTTCTACTTCTTCTGATTCACCCTCCAGACTTCACCTTCTCCTTCTCCTTCTTCTGCTTCTTCTGATTCACCCTCCAGACTTCACCTTCTCCTTCTCCTTCGTCTACTTCTTCTGATTCACCCTCCAGACTACACCTTCTCCTTCTCCTTCTTCTACTTCTTCTGATTCACCCTCCAGACTTCACCTTCTCCTCCTCCTTCTTCTGTTTCTTCTGATTCACCCTCCAGACTTCATCTTCTCCTTCTCCTTCTTCTACTTCTTCTGATTCACCCTCCAGACTTCACCTTCTCCTTCTCCTTCTTCTACTTCTTCCGATTCACCCTCCAGACTTCATCTTCTCCTTCTCCTTCTTCTGCTTCTTCTGATTCACCCTCCAGACTTCACCTTCTCCTTCTCCTTATTCTGCTTCTTCTGAATCACCCTCCAGACTTCACCTTCTCCTTCTCCTTCTTCTGCTTCTTCTGATTCACCCTCCAGACTTCACCTTCTCCTTCTCCTTCTTCTGCTTCTTCTGATTCACCCTCCAGACTTCACCTTCTCCTTCTCCTTCTTCTGATTCTTCTGATTCACCCTCCAGACTGCATCTTCTCCTTCTCCTTCTTCTGCTTCTTCTGATTCACCCTCCTGACTTCACCTTCTCCTTCTCCTTCTTCTACTTCTTCTGATTCACCCTCCTGACTTCACCTTCTCCTTCTCCTTCTTCTACTTCTTCTGCTTCACCCTCCAGACTTCACCTTCTCCTTCTCCTTCTTCTACTTCTTCTGATTCACCCTCCAGACTTCCCCTTCTCCTTCTCCTTCTTCTGCTTCTTCTGATTCACCCTCCAGACTTCACCTTCTCCTTATCCTTATTCTGCTTCTTCTGATTCACCCTCCAGACTTCACCTTCTCCTTCTCCTTATTCTGCTTCTTCTGATTCACCCTCCAGACTTCACCTTCTCCTTCTCCTTATTCTGCTTCTTCTGAATCACCCTCCAGACTTCACCTTCTCCTTCTCCTTCTTCTGCTTCTTCTGATTCACCCTCCAGACTTCACCTTCTCCTTCTCCTTCTTCTGCTTCTTCTGATTCACCCTCCAGACTTCACCTTCACCTTCTCCTTCTTCTACTTCTTCTGATTCACCCTCCAGACTTCACCTTCTCCATCTCCTTCTTCTGCTTCTTCTGATTCACCCTCCAGACTTCACCTTCTCCTTCTCCTTCGTCTACTTCTTCTGATTCACCCTCCAGACTTCACCTTCTCCTTCTCCTTCTTCTGCTTCTTCTGATTCACCCTCCAGACTTCACCTTCTCCTTCTCCTTCTTCTACTTCTTCTGATTCACCTTCCAGACTTCACCTTCTCCTTCTCTTTCTTCTGCTTCTTCTGATTCACCCTCCAGACTTCACCTTCTCCTTCTCCTTCTTCTGATTCTTCTGATTCACCCTCCAGACTTCACCTTCTCCTTCTCCTTCTTCTGCTTCTTCTGATTCACCCTCCTGACTTCACCTTCTCCTTCTCCTTCTTCTACATCTTCTGATTCACCCTCCAGACTTCACCTTCTCCTTCTCCTTCTTCTGCTTCTTCTGATTCACCCTCCTGACTTCACCTTCTCCTTCTCCTTCTTCTACATCTTCTGATTCACCCTCCTGACTTCACCTTCTCCTTCTCCTTCTTCTACTTCTTCTGCTTCACCCTCCAGACTTCACCTTCTCCTTCTCCTTCTTCTACTTCTTCTGATTCACCCTCCAGACTTCACCTTCTCCTTCTCCTTCTTCTACTTCTTCTGATTCACCCTCCAGACTTCCCCTTCTCCTTCTCCTTCTTCTACTTCTTCTGATTCACCCTCCAGACTTCACCTTCTCCTTCTCCTTCTTCTGCTTCTTCTGATTCACCCTCCAGACTTCACCTTCTCCTTCTCCTTATTCTGCTTCTTCTGAATCACCCTCCAGACTTCACCTTCTCCTTCTCCTTCTTCTGCTTCTTCTGATTCACCCTCCAGACTTCACCTTCTCCTTCTCCTTCTTCTGCTTCTTCTGATTCACCCTCCAGACTTCACCTTCACCTTCTCCTTCTTCTACTTCTTCTGATTCACCCTCCAGACTTCACCTTCTCCATCTCCTTCTTCTGCTTCTTCTGATTCACCCTCCAGACTTCACCTTCTCCTTCTCCTTCGTCTACTTCTTCTGATTCACCCTCCAGACTTCACCTTCTCCTTCTCCTTCTTCTGCTTCTTCTGATTCACCCTCCAGACTTCACCTTCTCCTTCTCCTTCTTCTACTTCTTCTGATTCACCTTCCAGACTTCACCTTCTCCTTCTCTTTCTTCTGCTTCTTCTGATTGACCCTCCAGACTTCACCTTCTCCTTCTCCTTCTTCTGATTCTTCTGATTCACCCTCCAGACTTCACCTTCTCCTTCTCCTTCTTCTGCTTCTTCTGATTCACCCTCCTGACTTCACCTTCTCCTTCTCCTTCTTCTACATCTTCTGATTCACCCTCCTGACTTCACCTTCTCCTTCTCCTTCTTCTACTTCTTCTGCTTCACCCTCCAGACTGCACCTTCTCCTTCTCCTTCTTCTACTTCTTCTGATTCACCCTCCAGACTTCACCTTCTCCTTCTCCTTCTTCTACTTCTTCTGATTCACCCTCCAGACTTCACCTTCTCCTTCTCCTTCTTCTACTTCTTCTGATTCACCATCCAGACTTCACCTTCTCCTTCTCCTTCTTCTGCTTCTTCTGATTCACCCTCCAGATATCACCTTCTCCTTCTCCTTATTCTGCTTCTTCTGATTCACCCTCCAGACTTCACCTTCTCCTTCTCCTTCTTCTGCTTCTTCTGATTCACCCTCCAGACTTCACCTTCTCCTTCTCCTTCTTCTGCTTCTTCTGATTCACCCTCCAGACTTCACCTTCTCCTTCTCCTTCTTCTACTTCTTCTGATTCACCCTCCAGACTTCACCTTCTCCATCTCCTTCTTCTGCTTCTTCTGATTCACCCTCCAGACTTCACCTTCTCCTTCTCCTTCGTCTACTTCTTCTGATTCACCCTCCAGACTACACCTTCTCCTTCTCCTTCTTCTACTTCTACTGATTCACCCTCCAGACTTCACCTTCTCCTTCTCCTTCTTCTGTTTCTTCTGATTCACCCTCCAGACTTCACCTTCTCCTTCTCCTTCTTCTACTACTTCTGATTCACCCTCCAGACTTCACCTTCTCCTTCTCCTTCTTCTACTTCTTCTGATTCACCCTCCAGACTTAATCTTCTCCTTCTCCTTCTTCTGCTTCTTCTGATTCACCCTCCAGACTTCACCTTCTCCTTCTCCTTCTTCTGCTTCTTCTGATTCACCCTCCAGACTTCCCCTTCTCCTTCTCCTTCTTCTACTTGTTCTGATTCACCCTCCAGACTTCACCTTCTCCTTCTCCTTCTTCTACTTCTTCTGATTCACCCTCCAGTCTTCACCTTCTCCTTCTCCTTCTTCTGTTTCTTCTGCTTCACCCTCCAGACTTCACCTTCTCCTTCTCTTTCTTCTGCTTCTTCTGATTCACCCTCCAGACTTCACCTTCTCCTTCTCCTTCTTCTGATTCTTCTGATTCACCCTCCAGACTGCATCTTCTCCTTCTCCTTCTTCTGCTTCTTCTGATTCACCCTCCTGACTTCACCTTCTCCTTCTCCTTCTTCTACTTCTTCTGATTCACCCTCCTGACTTCACCTTCTCCTTCTCCTTCTTCTACTTCTTCTGCTTCACCCTCCAGACTTCACCTTCTCCTTCTCCTTCTTCTACTTCTTCTGATTCACCCTCCAGACTTCACCTTCTCCTTCTCCTTCTTCTGCTTCTTCTGATTCACCCTCCAGACTTCACCTTCTCCTTATCCTTATTCTGCTTCTTCTGATTCACCCTCCAGACTTCACCTTCTCCTTCTCCTTATTCTGCTTCTTCTGATTCACCCTCCAGACTTTACCTTCTCCTTCTCCTTCCTTTGCTTCTTCTGATTCACCCTCCAGACTTCACCTTCTCCTTCTCCTTCTTCTGATTCTTCTGATTCACCCTCCAGACTTCACCTTCTCCTTCTCCATCTTCTGCTTCTTCTGATTCACCCTCCTGACTTCACCTTCTCCTTCTCCTTCTTCTACTTCTTCTGATTCACCCTCCTGACTTCACCTTCTCCTTCTCCATCTTCTACTTCTTCTGCTTCACCCTCCAGACTTCAACTTCTCCTTCTCCTTCTTCTACTTCTTCTGATTCACCCTCCAGACTTCACCTTCTCCTTCTCCTTCTTCTGCTTCTTCTGATTCACCCTCCAGACTTCACCTTCTCCTTCTCCTTCTTCTGCTTCTTCTGATTCACCCTCCAGACTTCACCTTCTCCTTCTCCTTCTTCTACTTCTTCTGATTCACCCTCCAGACTTCACCTTCTCCTTCTCCTTCTTCTGCTTCTTCTGATTCACCCTCCAGACTTCACCTTCTCCTTCTCCTTCGTCTACTTCTTCTGATTCACCCTCCAGACTACACCTTCTCCTTCTCCTTCTTCTACTTCTTCTGATTCACCCTCCAGACTTCACCTTCTCCTCCTCCTTCTTCTGTTTCTTCTGATTCACCCTCCAGACTTCATCTTCTCCTTCTCCTTCTTCTACTTCTTCTGATTCACCCTCCAGACTTCACCTTCTCCTTCTCCTTCTTCTACTTCTTCCGATTCACCCTCCAGACTTCATCTTCTCCTTCTCCTTCTTCTGCTTCTTCTGATTCACCCTCCAGACTTCACCTTCTCCTTCTCCTTATTCTGCTTCTTCTGAATCACCCTCCAGACTTCACCTTCTCCTTCTCCTTCTTCTGCTTCTTCTGATTCACCCTCCAGACTTCACCTTCTCCTTCTCCTTCTTCTGCTTCTTCTGATTCACCCTCCAGACTTCACCTTCTCCTTCTCCTTCTTCTGATTCTTCTGATTCACCCTCCAGACTGCATCTTCTCCTTCTCCTTCTTCTGCTTCTTCTGATTCACCCTCCTGACTTCACCTTCTCCTTCTCCTTCTTCTACTTCTTCTGATTCACCCTCCTGACTTCACCTTCTCCTTCTCCTTCTTCTACTTCTTCTGCTTCACCCTCCAGACTTCACCTTCTCCTTCTCCTTCTTCTACTTCTTCTGATTCACCCTCCAGACTTCCCCTTCTCCTTCTCCTTCTTCTGCTTCTTCTGATTCACCCTCCAGACTTCACCTTCTCCTTATCCTTATTCTGCTTCTTCTGATTCACCCTCCAGACTTCACCTTCTCCTTCTCCTTATTCTGCTTCTTCTGATTCACCCTCCAGACTTCACCTTCTCCTTCTCCTTATTCTGCTTCTTCTGAATCACCCTCCAGACTTCACCTTCTCCTTCTCCTTCTTCTGCTTCTTCTGATTCACCCTCCAGACTTCACCTTCTCCTTCTCCTTCTTCTGCTTCTTCTGATTCACCCTCCAGACTTCACCTTCACCTTCTCCTTCTTCTACTTCTTCTGATTCACCCTCCAGACTTCACCTTCTCCATCTCCTTCTTCTGCTTCTTCTGATTCACCCTCCAGACTTCACCTTCTCCTTCTCCTTCGTCTACTTCTTCTGATTCACCCTCCAGACTTCACCTTCTCCTTCTCCTTCTTCTGCTTCTTCTGATTCACCCTCCAGACTTCACCTTCTCCTTCTCCTTCTTCTACTTCTTCTGATTCACCTTCCAGACTTCACCTTCTCCTTCTCTTTCTTCTGCTTCTTCTGATTCACCCTCCAGACTTCACCTTCTCCTTCTCCTTCTTCTGATTCTTCTGATTCACCCTCCAGACTTCACCTTCTCCTTCTCCTTCTTCTGCTTCTTCTGATTCACCCTCCTGACTTCACCTTCTCCTTCTCCTTCTTCTACATCTTCTGATTCACCCTCCTGACTTCACCTTCTCCTTCTCCTTCTTCTACTTCTTCTGCTTCACCCTCCAGACTGCACCTTCTCCTTCTCCTTCTTCTACTTCTTCTGATTCACCCTCCAGACTTCACCTTCTCCTTCTCCTTCTTCTACTTCTTCTGATTCACCCTCCAGACTTCACCTTCTCCTTCTCCTTCTTCTACTTCTTCTGATTCACCCTCCAGACTTCACCTTCTCCTTCTCCTTCTTCTGCTTCTTCTGATTCACCCTCCAGACATCACCTTCTCCTTCTCCTTATTCTGCTTCTTCTGAATCACCCTCCAGACTTCACCTTCTCCTTCTCCTTCTTCTGCTTCTTCTGATTCACCCTCCAGACTTCACCTTCTCCTTCTCCTTCTTCTGCTTCTTCTGATTCACCCTCCAGACTTCACCTTCTCCTTCTCCTTCTTCTACTTCTTCTGATTCACCCTCCAGACTTCACCTTCTCCATCTCCTTCTTCTGCTTCTTCTGATTCACCCTCCAGACTTCACCTTCTCCTTCTCCTTCGTCTACTTCTTCTGATTCACCCTCCAGACTACACCTTCTCCTTCTCCTTCTTCTACTTCTTCTGATTCACCCTCCAGACTTCACCTTCTCCTTCTCCTTCTTCTGTTTCTTCTGATTCACCCTCCAGACTTCACCTTCTCCTTCTCCTTCTTCTACTACTTCTGATTCACCCTCCAGACTTCACCTTCTCCTTCTCCTTCTTCTACTTCTTCTGATTCACCCTCCAGACTTAATCTTCTCCTTCTCCTTCTTCTGCTTCTTCTGATACACCCTCCAGACTTCACCTTCTCCTTCTCCTTCTTCTGCTTCTTCTGATTCACCCTCCAGACTTCCCCTTCTCCTTCTCCTTCTTCTACTTGTTCTGATTCACCCTCCAGACTTCACCTTCTCCTTCTCCTTCTTCTACTTCTTCTGATTCACCCTCCAGTCTTCACCTTCTCCTTCTCCTTCTTCTGTTTCTTCTGCTTCACCCTCCAGACTTCACCTTCTCCTTCTCTTTCTTCTGCTTCTTCTGATTCACCCTCCAGACTTCACCTTCTCCTTCTCCTTCTTCTGATTCTTCTGATTCACCCTCCAGACTGCATCTTCTCCTTCTCCTTCTTCTGCTTCTTCTGATTCACCCTCCTGACTTCACCTTCTCCTTCTCCTTCTTCTACTTCTTCTGATTCACCCTCCTGACTTCACCTTCTCCTTCTCCTTCTTCTACTTCTTCTGCTTCACCCTCCAGACTTCACCTTCTCCTTCTCCTTCTTCTACTTCTTCTGATTCACCCTCCAGACTTCACCTTCTCCTTCTCCTTCTTCTGCTTCTTCTGATTCACCCTCCAGACTTCACTTTCTCCTTATCCTTATTCTGCTTCGTCTGATTCACCCTCCAGACTTCACCTTCTCCTTCTCCTTATTCTGCTTCTTCTGATTCACCCTTCAGACTTTACCTTCTCCTTCTCCTTCCTTTGCTTCTTCTGATTCACCCTCCAGACTTCACCTTCTCCTTCTCCTTCTTCTGATTCTTCTGATTCACCCTCCAGACTTCACCTTCTCCTTCTCCATCTTCTGCTTCTTCTGATTCACCCTCCTGACTTCACCTTCTCCTTCTCCTTCTTCTACTTCTTCTGATTCACCCTCCTGACTTCACCTTCTCCTTCTCCATCTTCTACTTCTTCTGCTTCACCCTCCAGACTTCAACTTCTCCTTCTCCTTCTTCTACTTCTTCTGATTCACCCTCCAGACTTCACCTTCTCCTTCTCCTTCTTCTGCTTCTTCTGATTCACCCTCCAGACTTCACCTTCTCCTTCTCCTTCTTCTGCTTCTTCTGATTCACCCTCCAGACTTCACCTTCTCCTTCTCCTTCTTCTACTTCTTCTGATTCACCCTCCAGACTTCACCTTCTCCTTCTCCTTCTTCTGCTTCTTCTGATTCACCCTCCAGACTTCACCTTCTCCTTCTCCTTCGTCTACTTCTTCTGATTCACCCTCCAGACTACACCTTCTCCTTCTCCTTCTTCTACTTCTTCTGATTCACCCTCCAGACTTCACCTTCTCCTCCTCCTTCTTCTGTTTCTTCTGATTCACCCTCCAGACTTCATCTTCTCCTTCTCCTTCTTCTACTTCTTCTGCTTCACCCTCCAGACTTCACCTTCTCCTTCTCCTTCTTCTACTTCTTCTGATTCACCCTCCAGACTTCACCTTCTCCTTCTCCTTCTTCTGCTTCTTCTGATTCACCCTCCAGACTTCACTTTCTCCTTATCCTTATTCTGCTTCGTCTGATTCACCCTCCAGACTTCACCTTCTCCTTCTCCTTATTCTGCTTCTTCTGATTCACCCTTCAGACTTTACCTTCTCCTTCTCCTTCCTTTGCTTCTTCTGATTCACCCTCCAGACTTCACCTTCTCCTTCTCCTTCTTCTGATTCTTCTGATTCACCCTCCAGACTTCACCTTCTCCTTCTCCATCTTCTGCTTCTTCTGATTCACCCTCCTGACTTCACCTTCTCCTTCTCCTTCTTCTACTTCTTCTGATTCATCCTCCTGACTTCACCTTCTCCTTCTCCATCTTCTACTTCTTCTGCTTCACCCTCCAGACTTCAACTTCTCCTTCTCCTTCTTCTACTTCTTCTGATTCACCCTCCAGACTTCACCTTCTCCTTCTCCTTCTTCTGCTTCTTCTGATTCACCCTCCAGACTTCAGCTTCTCCTTCTCCTTCTTCTGCTTCTTCTGATTCACCCTCCAGACTTCACCTTCTCCTTCTCCTTCTTCTACTTCTTCTGATTCACCCTCCAGACTTCACCTTCTCCTTCTCCTTCTTCTGCTTCTTCTGATTCACCCTCCAGACTTCACCTTCTCCTTCTCCTTCGTCTACTTCTTCTGATTCACCCTCCAGACTACACCTTCTCCTTCTCCTTCTTCTACTTCTTCTGATTCACCCTCCAGACTTCACCTTCTCCTCCTCCTTCTTCTGTTTCTTCTGATTCACCCTCCAGACTTCATCTTCTCCTTCTCCTTCTTCTACTTCTTCTGATTCACCCTCCAGACTTCACCTTCTCCTTCTCCTTCTTCTACTTCTTCCGATTCACCCTCCAGACTTCATCTTCTCCTTCTCCTTCTTCTGCTTCTTCTGATTCACCCTCCAGACTTCACCTTCTCCTTCTCCTTCTTCTGCTTCTTCTGATTCACCCTCCAGACTTCAACTTCTCCTTCTCCTTCTACTTCTTCTGATTCACCCTCCAGACTTCACCTTCTCCTTCTCCTTCTTCTACTTCTTCCGATTCACCCTCCAGACTTCATCTTCTCCTTCTCCTTCTTCTGCTTCTTCTGATTCACCCTCCAGACTTCACCTTCTCCTTCTCCTTCTTCTACTTCTTCTGATTCACCCTCCAGACTTCACCTTCTCCTTCTCCTTCTTCTACTTCTTCTGATTCACCCTCCAGTCTTCACCTTCTCCTTCTCCTTCTTCTGTTTCTTCTGCTTCACCCTCCAGACTTCACCTTCTCCTTCTCTTTCTTCTGCTTCTTCTGATTCTCCCTCCAGACTTCACCTTCTCCTTCTCCTTCTTCTGATTCTTCTGTTTCACCCTCCAGACTTCACCTTCTCCTTATCCTTCCTCTGCTTCTTCTGATTCACCCTCCTGACTTCACCTTCTCCTTCTCCTTCTTCTACTTCTTCTGATTCACCCTCCTGACTTCAGCTTCTCCTTCTCCTTCTTCTACTTCTTCTGCTTCACCCTCCAGACTTCACCTTCTCCTTCTCCTTCTTCTGCTTCTTCTGATTCACCCTCCAGACTTCACCTTCTCCTTCTCCTTCTTCTGCTTCTTCTGATTCACCCTCCAGACTTCACCTTCTCCTTCTCCTTATTCTGCTTCTTCTGATTCACCCTCCAGACTTCACCTTCTCCTTCTCCTTATTCTGCTTCTTCTGATTCACCCTCCAGACTTCACCTTCTCCTTCTCCTTCCTCTGCTTCTTCTGATTCACCCTCCAGACTTCACCTTCTCCTTCTCCTTCTTCTGATTCTTCTGATTCACCCTCCAGACTTCACCTTCTCCTTCTCCATCTTCTGCTTCTTCTGATTCACCCTCCTGACTTCACCTTCTCCTTCTCCTTCTTCTACTTCTTCTGATTCACCCTCCTGACTTCACCTTCTCCTTCTCCATCTTCTACTTCTTCTGCTTCACCCTCCAGACTTCAACTTCTCCTTCTCCTTCTTCTACTTCTTCTGATTCACCCTCCAGAATTCACCTTCTCCTTCTCCTTCTTCTGCTTCTTCTGATTCACCCTCCAGACTTCACCTTCTCCTTCTCCTTCTTCTGCTTCTTCTGATTCACCCTCCAGACTTCACCTTCTCCTTCTCCTTCTTCTACTTCATCTGATTCACCCTCCAGACTTCACCTTCTCCTTCTCCTTCTTCTGCTTCTTCTGATTCACCCTCCAGACTTCACCTTCTCCTTCTCCTTCGTCTACTTCTTCTGAATCACCCTCCAAACTACACCTTCTCCTTCTCCTTCTTCTACTTCTTCTGATTCACCCTCCAGACTTCACCTTCTCCTTCTCCTTCTTCTGTTTCTTCTGATTCACCCTCCAGACTTCATCTTCTCCTTCTCCTTCTACTACTTCTTCTGATTCACCCTCCAGACTTCACCTTCTCCTTCTCCTTCTTCTACTTCTTCTGATTCACCCTCCAGACTTCATCTTCTCCTTCTCCTTCTTCTGCTTCTTCTGATTCACCCTCCAGACTTCACCTTCTCCTTCTCCTTCTTCTGCTTCTTCTGATTCACCCTCCAGACTTCAACTTCTCCTTCTCCTTCTTCCACTTCTTCTGATTCACCCTCCAGACTTCACCTTCTCCTTCTCCTTCTTCTACTTCTTCTGATTCACCCTCCAGTCTTCACCTTCTCCTTCTCCTTCTTCTGTTTCTTCTGCTTCACCCTCCGGACTTCACCTTCTCCTTCTCTTTCTTCTGCTTCTTCTGATTCAGCCTCCAGACTTCACCTTCTCCTTCTCCTTCTTCTGATTCTTCTGATTCACCCTCCAGACTTCACCTTCTCCTTCTGCTTCTTCTGCTTCTTCTGATTCACCCTCCTAACTTCACCTTCTCCTTCTCCTTCTTCTACTTCTTCTGATTCACCCTCCTGACTTCACCTTCTCCTTCTCCTTCTTGTACTTCTTCTGCTTCACCCTCCAGACTTCACCTTCTCCTTCTCCTTCTTCTACTTCTTCTGATTCAACCTCCAGACTTCACCTTCTCCTTCTCCTTCTTCTGCTTCTTCTGATTCACCCTCCAGACTTCACCTTCTCATTCTCCTTCTTCTGCTTCTTCTGCTGCGCCCTCCAGACTTCACCTTCTCCTTCTCCTTCTTCTGCTTCTTCTGCTTCACACTCCAGACTTCACCTTCTCCTTCTCCTTCTTCTGCTTCTTCTGCTGCGCCCTCCAGGCTTCACCTTCTCCTTCTCCTTCTTCTGCTTCTTCTGCTTCACCGTCCTGACTTCACCTTCTCCTTCTCCTTCTTCTACTTCTTCTGATTCACCCTCCAGACTTCACCTTCTCCTTCTCCTTCTTCTACTTCTTCTGATTCACCCTCCAGTCTTCACCTTCTCCTTCTCCTTCTTCTGTTTCTTCTGCTTCACCCTCCAGACTTCACCTTCTCCTTCTCTTTCTTCTGCTTCTTCTGCTTCACCCTCCAGACTTCACCTTCTCCTTCTCCTTCTTCTGATTCTTCTGATTCACCCTCCAGACTTCACCTTCTCTATCTCCTTCTTCTGCTTCTTCTGATTCACCCTCCTGACTTCACCTTCTCCTTCTCCTTCTTCTACTTCTTCTGATTCACCCTCCTGACTTCACCTTCTCCTTCTCCTTCTTCTACTTCTTCTGCTTCACCCTCCAGACTTCAACTTCTCCTTCTCCTTCTTCTACTTCTTCTGATTCACCCTCCAGACTTCACCTTCTCCTTCTCCTTCTTCTGCTTCTTCTGATTCACCCTCCAGACTTCACCTTCTCCTTCTCCTTCTTCTGCTTCTTCTGATTCACCCTCCAGACTTCACCTTCTCCTTCTCCTTCTTCTACTTCATCTGATTCACCCTCCAGACTTCACCTTCTCCTTCTCCTTCTTCTGCTTCTTCTGATTCACCCTCCAGACTTCACCTTCTCCTTCTTCTTCGTCTACTTCTTCTGATTCACCCTCCAGACTTCACCTTCTCCTTCTCCTTCTTCTACTTCTTCTGATTCACCCTCCAGACTTCACCTTCTCCTTCTCCTTCTTCTACTTCTTCTGATTCACCCTCCAGTCTTCACCTTCTCCTTCTCCTTCTTCTGTTTCTTCTGCTTCACCCTCCAGACTTCACCTTCTCCTTCTCTTTCTTCTGCTTCTTCTGCTTCACCCTCCAGACTTCACCTTCTCCTTCTCCTTCTTCTGATTCTTCTGATTCACCCTCCAGACTTCACCTTCTCTATCTCCTTCTTCTGCTTCTTCTGATTCACCCTCCTGACTTCACCTTCTCCTTCTCCTTCTTCTACTTCTTCTGATTCACCCTCCTGACTTCACCTTCTCCTTCTCCTTCTTCTACTTCATCTGATTCACCCTCCAGACTTCACCTTCTCCTTCTCCTTCTTCTGCTTCTTCTGATTCACCCTCCAGACTTCACCTTCTCCTTCTCCTTCGTCTACTTCTTCTGAATCACCCTCCAAACTACACCTTCTCCTTCTCCTTCTTCTACTTCTTCTGATTCACCCTCCAGACTTCACCTTCTCCTTCTCCTTCTTCTGTTTCTTCTGATTCACCCTCCAGACTTCATCTTCTCCTTCTCCTTCTTCTACTTCTTCTGATTCACCCTCCAGACTTCACCTTCTCCTTCTCCTTCTTCTACTTCTTCTGATTCACCCTCCAGACTTCATCTTCTCCTTCTCCTTCTTCTGCTTCTTCTGATTCACCCTCCAGACTTCACCTTCTCCTTCTCCTTCTTCTGCTTCTTCTGATTCACCCTCCAGACTTCAACTTCTCCTTCTCCTTCTTCCACTTCTTCTGATTCACCCTCCAGACTTCACCTTCTCCTTCTCCTTCTTCTACTTCTTCTGATTCACCCTCCAGTCTTCACCTTCTCCTTCTCCTTCTTCTGTTTCTTCTGCTTCACCCTCCGGACTTCACCTTCTCCTTCTCTTTCTTCTGCTTCTTCTGATTCACCCTCCAGACTTCACCTTCTCCTTCTCCTTCTTCTGATTCTTCTGATTCACCCTCCAGACTTCACCTTCTCCTTCTCCTTCTTCTGCTTCTTCTGATTCACCCTCCTGACTTCACCTTCTCCTTCTCCTTCTTGTACTTCTTCTGCTTCACCCTCCAGACTTCACCTTCTCCTTCTCCTTCTTCTACTTCTTCTGATTCAACCTCCAGACTTCACCTTCTCCTTCTCCTTCTTCTGCTTCTTCTGATTCACCCTCCAGACTTCACCTTCTCATTCTCCTTCTTCTGCTTCTTCTGCTGCGCCCTCCAGACTTCACCTTCTCCTTCTCCTTCTTCTGCTTCTTCTGCTTCACACTCCAGACTTCACCTTCTCCTTCTCCTTCTTCTGCTTCTTCTGCTGCGCCCTCCAGGCTTCACCTTCAACTTCTCCTTCTTCTGCTTCTTCTGCTTCACCGTCCTGACTTCACCTTCTCCTTCTCCTTCTTCTACTTCTTCTGCTACACCCCCCTGACTTCACCTGCTCCTTCTCCTTCTTCTGCTTCTTCTGATTCACCCTCCTAACTTCACCTTCTCCTTCTCCTTCTTCTGCTTCTTCTGATTCACCCTCCTGACTTCACCTTCTCCTTCTCCTTCTTCTGCTTCTTCTGATTCACCCTCCAGACTTCACCTTCTCCTTCTCCTTCTTCTGCTTCTTCTGATTCACCCTCCAGACTTCACCTTCTCCTTCTCCTTCTTCTGCTTCTTCTGATTCACCCTCCAGACCTCACCTTCTCCTTCTCCTTCTTCTACTTCTTCTGATTCACCCTCCAGACTTCATCTTCTCCTTCTCCTTCTTCTGCTTCTTCTGATTCACCCTCCAGACTTCACCTTCTCCTTCTCCTTCTTCTGCTTCTTCTGATTCACCCTCCAGACTTCACCTTCTCCTTCTCCTTCTTCTACTTCTTCTGATTCACCCTCCAGACTTCACCTTCTCCTTCTCCTTCTTCTACTTCTTCTGATTCACCCTCCAGTCTTCACCTTCTCCTTCTCCTTCTTCTGTTTCTTCTGCTTCACCCTCCAGACTTCACCTTCTCCTTCTCTTTCTTCTGCTTCTTCTGCTTCACCCTCCAGACTTCACCTTCTCCTTCTCCTTCTTCTGATTCTTCTGATTCACCCTCCAGACTTCACCTTCTCTATCTCCTTCTTCTGCTTCTTCTGATTCACCCTCCTGACTTCACCTTCTCCTTCTCCTTCTTCTACTTCTTCTGATTCACCCTCCTGACTTCACCTTCTCCTTCTCCTTCTTCTACTTCTTCTGCTTCACCCTCCAGACTTCAACTTCTCCTTCTCCTTCTTCTACTTCTTCTGATTCACCCTCCAGACTTCACCTTCTCCTTCTCCTTCTTCTGCTTCTTCTGATACACCCTCCAGACTTCACCTTCTCCTTCTCCTTCTTCTGCTTCTTCTGATTCACCCTCCAGACTTCACCTTCTCCTTCTCCTTCTTCTACTTCTTCTGATTCACCCTCCAGACTTCACCTTCTCCTTCTCCTTCTTCTGCTTCTTCTGATTCACCCTCCAGACTTCACCTTCTCCTTCTCCTTCGTCTACTTCTTCTGATTCACCCTCCAGACTACACCTTCTCCTTCTCCTTCTTCTACTTCTTCTGATTCACCCTCCAGACTTCTCCTTCTCCTTCTCCATCTTCTGTTTCTTCTGATTCACCCTCCAGACTTCATCTTCTCCTTCTCCTTCTTCTACTTCTTCTGATTCACCCTCCAGACTTCACCTTCTCCTTCTCCTTCTTCTACTTCTTCTGATTCACCCTCCAGACTTCATCTTCTCCTTCTCCTTCTTCTGCTTCTTCTGATTCACCCTCCAGACTTTACCTTCTCCTTCTCCTTCTTCTGCTTCTTCTGATTCACCCTCCAGACTTCAACTTCTACTTCTCCTTCTTCTACTTCTTCTGATTCACCCTCCATACTTCACCTTCTCCTTCTCCTTCTTCTACTTCTTCCGATTCACCCTCCAGACTTCATCTTCTCCTTCTCCTTCTTCTGCTTCTTCTGATTCACCCTCCAGACTTCACCTTCTCCTTCTCCTTCTTCTGCTTCTTCTGATTCACCCTCCAGACTTCACCTTCTCCTTCTCCTTCTTCTACTTCTTCTGATTCACCCTCCAGACTTCACCTTCTCCTTCTCCTTCTTCTACTTCTTCTGATTCACCCTCCAGTCTTCACCTTCTCCTTCTCCTTCTTCTGTTTCTTCTGCTTCACCCTCCAGACTTCACCTTCTCCTTCTCTTTCTTCTGCTTCTTCTGATTCACCCTCCAGACTTCACCTTCTCCTTCTCCTTCTTCTGATTCTTCTGATTCACCCTCCAGACTTCACCTTCTCCTTCTCCTTCTTCTGCTTCTTCTGCTTCACCCTCCTGACTTCACCTTCTCCTTCTTCTTCTTCTACTTCTTCTGATTCACCCTCCTGACTTCACCTTCTCCTTCTCCTTCTTCTACTTCTTCTGCTTCACCCTCCAGACTTCACCTTCTCCTTCTCCTTCTTCTGCTTCTTCTGATTCACCCTCCAGACTTCACCTTCTCCTTCTCCTTCTTCTGCTTCTTCTGATTCACCCTCCAGACTTCACCTTCTCCTTCTCCTTTTTCTGCTTCTTCTGATTCACCCTCCAGACTTCACCTTCTCCTTCTCCTTCTTCTACTTCTTCTGATTCACCCTCCAGACTTCACCTTCTCCTTCTCCTTCTTCTGCTTCTTCTGATTCACCCTCCAGACTTCACCTTCTCCTTCTCCTTATTCTGCTTCTTCTGATTCACCCTCCAGACTTCACCTTCTCCTTCTCCTTATTCTGCTTCTTCTGATTCACCCTCCAGACTTCACCTTCTCCTTCTCCTTCCTTTGCTTCTTCTGATTCACCCTCCAGAC
Organism: Somniosus microcephalus; assembly: GCF_052327205.1. Classification (NCBI taxonomy): domain Eukaryota; kingdom Metazoa; phylum Chordata; class Chondrichthyes; order Squaliformes; family Somniosidae; genus Somniosus; species Somniosus microcephalus. The sequence continues at coordinate 238,293 of NW_028225533.1, read as the reverse complement.
TTCATCTTCTCCTTCTCCTTCTTCTACTTCTTCTGATTCACCCTCCAGACTTCACCTTCTCCTTCTCCTTCTTCTACTTCTTCTGATTCACCCTCCAGACTTCATCTTCTCCTTCTCCTTCTTCTGCTTCTTCTGATTCACCCTCCAGACTTCACCTTCTCCTTCTCCTTCTTCTGCTTCTTCTGATTCACCCTCCAGACTTCAACTTCTCCTTCTCCTTCTTCTACTTCTTCTGATTCACCCTCCAGACTTCACCTTCTCCTTCTCCTTCTTCTACTTCTTCCGATTCACCCTCCAGACTTCATCTTCTCCTTCTCCTTCTTCTGCTTCTTCTGATTCACCCTCCAGACTTCACCTTCTCTTCTCCTTCTTCTGCTTCTTCTGATTCACCCTCCAGACTTCACCTTCTCCTTCTCCTTCTTCTACTTCTTCTGATTCACCCTCCAGACTTCACCTTCTCCTTCTCCTTCTTCTACTTCTTCTGATTCACCCTCCAGTCTTCACCTTCTCCTTATCCTTCTTCTGTTTCTTCTGCTTCACCCTCCAGACTTCACCTTCTCCTTCTCTTTCTTCTGCTTCTTCTGATTCACCCTCCAGACTTCACCTTCTCCTTCTCCTTCTTCTGATTCTTCTGATTCACCCTCCAGACTTCACCTTCTCCTTCTCCTTCTTCTGCTTCTTCTGCTTCACCCTCCTGACTTCACCTTCTCCTTCTCCTTCTTCTACTTCTTCTGATTCACCCTCCTGACTTCACCTTCTCCTTCTCCTTCTTCTACTTCTTCTGCTTCACCCTCCAGACTTCACCTTCTCCTTCTCCTTCTTCTGCTTCTTCTGATTCACCCTCCAGACTTCACCTTCTCCTTCTCCTTCTTCTGCTTCTTCTGATTCACCCTCCAGACTTCACCTTCTCCTTCTCCTTATTCTGCTTCTTCTGATTCACCCTCCAGACTTCACCTTCTCCTTCTCCTTCTTCTACTTCTTCTGATTCACCCTCCAGACTTCACCTTCTCCTTCTCCTTCTTCTGCTTCTTCTGATTCACCCTCCAGACTTCACCTTCTCCTTCTCCTTATTCTGCTTCTTCTGATTCACCCTCCAGACTTCACCTTCTCCTTCTCCTTATTCTGCTTCTTCTGATTCACCCTCCAGACTTCACCTTCTCCTTCTCCTTCCTTTGCTTCTTCTGATTCACCCTCCAGACTTCACCTTCTCCTTCTCCTTCTTCTGATTCTTCTGATTCACCCTCCAGACTTCACCTTCTCCTTCTCCATCTTCTGCTTCTTCTGATTCACCCTCCTGACTTTACCTTCTCCTTCTCCTTCTTCTACTTCTTCTGATTCACCCTCCTGACTTCACCTTCTCCTTCTCCATCTTCTACTTCTTCTGCTTCACCCTCCAGACTTCAACTTCTCCTTCTCCTTCTTCTACTTCTTCTGATTCACCCTCCAGACTTCACCTTCTCCTTCTCCTTCTTCTGCTTCTTCTGATTCACCCTCCAGACTTCACCTTCTCCTTCTCCTTCTTCTGCTTCTTCTGATTCACCCTCCAGACTTCACCTTCTCCTTCTCCTTCTTCTACTTCTTCTGATTCACCCTCCAGACTTCACCTTCTCCTTCTCCTTCTTCTGCTTCTTCTGATTCACCCTCCAGACTTCACCTTCTCCTTCTCCTTCGTCTACTTCTTCTGATTCACCCTCCAGACTACACCTTCTCCTTCTCCTTCTTCTACTTCTTCTGATTCACCCTCCAGACTTCACCTTCTCCTCCTCCTTCTTCTGTTTCTTCTGATTCACCCTCCAGACTTCATCTTCTCCTTCTCCTTCTTCTACTTCTTCTGATTCACCCTCCAGACTTCACCTTCTCCTTCTCCTTCTTCTACTTCTTCTGATTCACCCTCCAGACTTCATCTTCTCCTTCTCCTTCTTCTGCTTCTTCTGATTCACCCTCCAGACTTCACCTTCTCCTTCTCCTTCTTCTGCTTCTTCTCATTCACCCTCCAGACTTCAACTTCTCCTTCTCCTTCTTCTACTTCTTCTGATTCACCCTCCAGACTTCACCTTCTCCTTCTCCTTCTTCTACTTCTTCCGATTCACCCTCCAGACTTCATCTTCTCCTTCTCCTTCTTCTGCTTCTTCTGATTCACCCTCCAGACTTCACCTTCTCGTTCTCCTTCTTCTACTTCCTCTGATTCACCCTCCAGACTTCACCTTCTCCTTCTCCTTCTTCTACTTCTTCTGATTCACCCTCCAGTCTTCACCTTCTCCTTCTCCTTCTTCTGTTTCTTCTGCTTCACCCTCCAGACTTCACCTTCTCCTTCTCTTTCTTCTGCTTCTTCTGATTCACCCTCCAGACTTCACCTTCTCCTTCTCCTTCTTCTGATTCTTCTGTTTCACCCTCCAGACTTCACCTTCTCCTTTTCCTTCTTCTGCTTCTTCTGATTCACCCTCCTGACTTCACCTTCTCCTTCTCCTTCTTCTACTTCTTCTGATTCACCCTCCTGACTTCAGCTTCTCCTTCTCCTTCTTCTACTTCTTCTGCTTCACCCTCCAGACTTCACCTTCTCCTTCTCCTTCTTCTGCTTCTTCTGATTCACCCTCCAGACTTCACCTTCTCCTTCTCCTTCTTCTGCTTCTTCTGATTCACCCTCCAGACTTCACCTTCTCCTTCTCCTTATTCTGCTTCTTCTGATTCACCCTCCAGACTTCACCTTCTCCTTCTCCTTATTCTGCTTCTTCTGATTCACCCTCCAGACTTCACCTTCTCCTTCTCCTTCCTCTGCTTCTTCTGATTCACCCTCCAGACTTCACCTTCTCCTTCTCCTTCTTCTGATTCTTCTGATTCACCCTCCAGACTTCACCTTCTCCTTCTCCATCTTCTGCTTCTTCTGATTCACCCTCCTGACTTCACCTTCTCCTTCTCCTTCTTCTACTTCTTCTGATTCACCCTCCTGACTTTACCTTCTCCTTCTCCATCTTCTACTTCTTCTGCTTCACCCTCCAGACTTCAACTTCTCCTTCTCCTTCTTCTACTTCTTCTGATTCACCCTCCAGACTTCACCTTCTCCTTCTCCTTCTTCTGCTTCTTCTGATTCACCCTCCAGACTTCACCTTCTCCTTCTCCTTCTTCTGCTTCTTCTGATTCACCCTCCAGACTTCACCTTCTCCTTCTCCTTCTTCTACTTCATCTGATTCACCCTCCAGACTTCACCTTCTCCTTCTCCTTCTTCTGCTTCTTCTGATGCACCCTCCAGACTTCACCTTCTCCTTCTCCTTCGTCTACTTCTTCTGATTCACCCTCCAGACTACACCTTCTCCTTCTCCTTCTTCTACTTCTTCTGATTCACCCTCCAGACTTCACCTTCTCCTTCTCCTTCTTCTGTTTCTTCTGATTCACCCTCCAGACTTCATCTTCTCCTTCTCCTTCTTCTACTTCTTCTGATTCAGCCTCCAGACTTCACCTTCTCCTTCTCCTTCTTCTACTTCTTCTGATTCACCCTCCAGACTTCATCTTCTCCTTCTCCTTCTTCTGCTTCTTCTGATTCACCCTCCAGACTTCACCTTCTCCTTCTCCTTCTTCTGCTTCTTCTGATTCACCCACCAGACTTCAACTTCTCCTTCTCCTTCTTCTACTTCTTCTGATTCACCCTCCAGACTTCACCTTCTCCTTCTCCTTCTTCTACTTCTTCTGATTCACCCTCCAGTCTTCACCTTCTCCTTCTCCTTCTTCTGTTTCTTCTGCTTCACCCTCCAGACTTCACCTTCTCCTTCTCTTTCTTCTGCTTCTTCTGATTCACCCTCCAGACTTCACCTTCTCCTTCTCCTTCTTCTGATTCTTCTGATTCACCCTCCAGACTTCACCTTCTCCTTCTCCTTCTTCTGCTTTTTCTGATTCACCCTCCTGACTTCATCTTCTCCTTCTCCTTCTTCTACTTCTTCTGGTTCACCCTCCTGACTTCACCTTCTCCTTCTCCTTCTTCTACTTCTTCTGCTTCACCCTCCAGACTTCACCTTCTCCTTCTCCTTCTTCTACTTCTTCTGATTCAACCTCCAGACTTCACCTTCTCCTTCTCCTTCTTCTGCTTCTTCTGATTCACCCTCCAGACTTCACCTTCTCATTCTCCTTCTTCTGCTTCTTCTGCTGCGCCCTCAAGACTTCACCTTCTCCTTCTCCTTCTTCTGCTTCTTCTGCTTCACACTCCAGACTTCACCTTCTCCTTCTCCTTCTTCTGCTTCTTCTGCTGCGCCCTCCAGGCTTCACCTTCTCCTTCTCCTTCTTCTGCTTCTTCTGCTTCACCGTCCTGACTTCACCTTCTCCTTCTCCTTCTTCTACTTCTTCTGCTACACCCCCCTGACTTCACCTGCTCCTTCTCCTTCTTCTGCTTCTTCTGATTCACCCTCCTAACTTCACCTTCTCCTTCTCCTTCTTCTGCTTCTTCTGATTCACCCTCCTGACTTCACCTTCTCCTTCTCCTTCTTCTGCTTCTTCTGATTCACCCTCCAGTCTTCACCTTCTCCTTCTCCTTCTTCTGTTTCTTCTGCTTCACCCTCCAGACTTCACCTTCTCCTTCTCTTTCTTCTGCTTCTTCTGATTCACCCTCCAGACTTCACCTTCTCCTTCTCCTTCTTCTGATTCTTCTGATTCACCCTCCAGACTTCACCTTCTCCTTCTCCTTCTTCTGCTTCTTCTGATTCACCCTCCTGACTTCACCTTCTCCTTCTCCTTCTTCTACTTCTTCTGATTCACCCTCCTGACTTCACCTTCTCCTTCTCCTTCTTCTACTTCTTCTGCTTCACCCTCCAGACTTCACCTTCTCCTTCTCCTTCTTCTACTTCTTCTGATTCAACCTCCAGACTTCACCTTCTCCTTCTCCTTCTATCTGCTTCTTCTGATTCACCCTCCAGACTTCACCTTCTCATTCTCCTTCTTCTGCTTCTTCTGCTGCGCCCTCCAGACTTCACCTTCTCCTTCTCCTTCTTCTGCTTCTTCTGCTTCACACTCCAGACTTCACCTTCTCCTTCTCCTTTTTCTGCTTCTTCTGCTGCGCCCTCCAGGCTTCACCTTCTCCTTCTCCTTCTTCTGCTTCTTCTGCTTCACCGTCCTGACTTCACCTTCTCCTTCTCCTTCTTCTACTTCTTCTGCTACACCCCCCTGACTTCACCTGCTCCTTCTCCTTATTCTGCTTTTTCTGATTCACCCTCCTAACTTCACCTTCTCCTTCTCCTTCTTCTGCTTCTTCTGATTCACCCTCCTGACTTCACCTTCTCCTTCTCCTTCTTCTGCTTCTTCTGATTCACCCTCCAGACTTCACCTTCTCCTTCTCCTTCTTCTGCTTCTTCTGATTCACCCTCCAGACTTCAAATTCTCCTTATCCTTCTTCTGCTTCTTCTGATTCACCCTCCAGACCTCACCTTCTCCTTCTCCTTCTTCTACTTCTTCTGATTCACCCTCCAGACTTCATCTTCTCCTTCTCCTTCTTCTGCTTCTTCTGATTCACCCTCCAGACTTCACCTTCTCCTTCTCCTTCTTCTGATTCACCCTCCAGACTTCACCTTCTCCTTCTCCTTCTTCTACTTCTTCTGATTCACCCTCCAGACTTCACCTTCTCCTTCTCCTTCTTCTACTTCTTCTGATTCACCCTCCAGTCTTCACCTTCTCCTTCTCCTTCTTCTTTTTCTTCTGCTTCACCCTCCAGACTTCACCTTCTCCTTCTCTTTCTTCTGCTTCTTCTGCTTCACCCTCCAGACTTCACCTTCTCCTTCTCCTTCTTCTGATTGTTCTGATTCACCCTCCAGACTTCACCTTCTCTATCTCCTTCTTCTGCTTCTTCTGATTCACCCTCCTGACTACACCTTCTCCTTCTCCTTCTTCTACTTCTTCTGATTCACCCTCCTGACTTCACCTTCTCCTTCTCCTTCTTCTACTTTTTCTGCTTCACCCTCCAGACTTCAACTTCTCCTTCTCCTTCTTCTACTTCTTCTGATTCACCCTCCAGACTTCACCTTCTTCTTCTCCTTCTTCTGCTTCTTCTGATTCACCTTCCAGACTTCACCTTCTCCTTTTCCTTCGTCTACTTCTTCTGATTCACCCTCCAGACTACACCTTCTCCTTCTCCTTCTTCTACTTCATCTGATTCACCCTCCAGACTTCACCTTCTCCTTCTCCATCTTCTGTTTCTTCTGATTCACCCTCCAGACTTCATCTTCTCCTTCTCCTTCTTCTACTTCTTCTGATTCACCCTCCAGACTTCACCTTCTCCTTCTCCTTCTTCTACTTCTTCTGATTCACCCTCCAGACTTCATCTTCTCCTTCTCCTTCTTCTACTTCTTCTGATTCACCCTCCAGACTTCACCTTCTCCTTCTCCTTCTTCTGCTTCTTCTGATTCACCCTCCAGACTTCAACTTCTCCTTCTCCTTCTTCTACTTCTTCTGATTCACCCTCCAGACTTCACCTTCTCCTTCTCCTTCTTCTACTTCTTCCGATTCACCCTCCAGACTTCATCTTCTCCTTCTCCTTCTTCTGCTTCTTCTGATTCTCCCTCCAGACTTCACCTTCTCCTTCTCCTTCTTCTGCTTCTTCTGATTCACCCTCCAGACTTCACCTTCTCCTTCTCCTTCTTCTACTTCTTCTGATTCACCCTCCAGACTTCACCTTCTCCTTCTCCTTCTTCTACTTCTTCTGATTCACCCTCCAGTCTTCACCTTCTCCTTCTCCTTCTTCTGTTTCTTCTGCTTCACCCTCCAGACTTCACCTTCTCCTTCTCTTTCTTCTGCTGCTTCTGATTCACCCTCCAGACTTCACCTTCTCCTTCTCCTTCTTCTGATTCTTCTGATTCACCCTCCAGACTTCACCTTCTCCTTCTCCTTCTTCTGCTTCTTCTGCTTCACCCTCCTGACTTCACCTTCTCCTTCTCCTTCTTCTACTTCTTCTGATTCACCCTCCTGACTTCACCTTCTTCTTCTCCTTCTTCTACTTCTTCTGCTTCACCCTCCAGACTTCACCTTCTCCTTCTCCTTCTTCTGCTTCTTCTGATTCACCCTCCAGACTTCACCTTCTCCTTCTCCTTCTTCTGCTTCTTCTGATTCACCCTCCAGACTTCACCTTCTCCTTCTCCTTATTCTGCTTCTTCTGATTCACCCTCCAGACTTCACCTTCTCCTTCTCCTTCTTCTACTTCTTCTGATTCACCCTCCAGACTTCACCTTCTCCTTCTCCTTCTTCTGCTTCTTCTGATTCACCCTCCAGACTTCACCTTCTCCTTCTCCTTATTCTGCTTCTTCTGATTCACCCTCCAGACTTCACCTTCTCCTTCTCCTTATTCTGCTTCTTCTGATTCACCCTCCAGACTTCACCTTCTCCTTCTCCTTCCTTTGCTTCTTCTGATTCACCTTCCAGACTTCACCTTCTCCTTCTCCTTCTTCTACTTCTTCTGATTCACCCTCCAGACTTCACCTTCTTCTTCTCCTTCTTCTGCTTCTTCTGATTCACCTTCCAGACTTCACCTTCTCCTTCTCCTTCTTCTGCTTCTTCTGATTCACCCTCCAGACTTCACCTTCTCCTCCTTCTTCTACTTCTTCTGATTCACCCTCCAGACTTCACCTTCTCCTTCTCCTTCTTCTGCTTCTTCTGATTCACCCTCCAGACTTCACCTTCTCCTTTTCCTTCGTCTACTTCTTCTGATTCACCCTCCAGACTACACCTTCTCCTTCTCCTTCTTCTACTTCATCTGATTCACCCTCCAGACTTCACCTTCTCCTTCTCCATCTTCTGTTTCTTCTGATTCACCCTCCAGACTTCATCTTCTCCTTCTCCTTCTTCTACTTCTTCTGATTCACCCTCCAGACTTCACCTTCTCCTTCTCCTTCTTCTACTTCTTCTGATTCACCCTCCAGACTTCATCTTCTCCTTCTCCTTCTTCTACTTCTTCTGATTCACCCTCCAGACTTCACCTTCTCCTTCTCCTTCTTCTGCTTCTTCTGATTCACCCTCCAGACTTCAACTTCTCCTTCTCCTTCTTCTACTTCTTCTGATTCACCCTCCAGACTTCACCTTCTCCTTCTCCTTCTTCTACTTCTTCCGATTCACCCTCCAGACTTCATCTTCTCCTTCTCCTTCTTCTGCTTCTTCTGATTCTCCCTCCAGACTTCACCTTCTCCTTCTCCTTCTTCTGCTTCTTCTGATTCACCCTCCAGACTTCACCTTCTCCTTCTCCTTCTTCTACTTCTTCTGATTCACCCTCCAGACTTCACCTTCTCCTTCTCCTTCTTCTACTTCTTCTGATTCACCCTCCAGTCTTCACCTTCTCCTTCTCCTTCTTCTGTTTCTTCTGCTTCACCCTCCAGACTTCACCTTCTCCTTCTCTTTCTTCTGCTGCTTCTGATTCACCCTCCAGACTTCACCTTCTCCTTCTCCTTCTTCTGATTCTTCTGATTCACCCTCCAGACTTCACCTTCTCCTTCTCCTTCTTCTGCTTCTTCTGCTTCACCCTCCTGACTTCACCTTCTCCTTCTCCTTCTTCTACTTCTTCTGATTCACCCTCCTGACTTCACCTTCTTCTTCTCCTTCTTCTACTTCTTCTGCTTCACCCTCCAGACTTCACCTTCTCCTTCTCCTTCTTCTGCTTCTTCTGATTCACCCTCCAGACTTCACCTTCTCCTTCTCCTTCTTCTGCTTCTTCTGATTCACCCTCCAGACTTCACCTTCTCCTTCTCCTTATTCTGCTTCTTCTGATTCACCCTCCAGACTTCACCTTCTCCTTCTCCTTCTTCTACTTCTTCTGATTCACCCTCCAGACTTCACCTTCTCCTTCTCCTTCTTCTGCTTCTTCTGATTCACCCTCCAGACTTCACCTTCTCCTTCTCCTTATTCTGCTTCTTCTGATTCACCCTCCAGACTTCACCTTCTCCTTCTCCTTATTCTGCTTCTTCTGATTCACCCTCCAGACTTCACCTTCTCCTTCTCCTTCCTTTGCTTCTTCTGATTCACCCTCCAGACTTCACCTTCTCCTTCTCCTTCTTCTGATTCTTCTGATTCACCCTCCAGACTTCACCTTCGCCTTCTCCATCTTCTGCTTCTTCTGATTCACCCTCCTGACTTCACCTTCTCCTTCTCCTTCTTCTACTTCTTCTGATTCACCCTCCTGACTTCACCTTCTCCTTCTCCATCTTCTACTTCTTCTGCTTCACCCTCCAGACTTCAACTTCTCCTTCTCCTTCTTCTACTTCTTCTGATTCACCCTCCAGACTTCACCTTCTCCTTCTCCTTCTTCTGCTTCTTCTGATTCACCCTCCAGACTTCACCTTCTCCTTCTCCTTCTTCTGCTTCTTCTGATTCACCCTCCAGACTTCACCTTCTCCTTCACCTTCTTCTACTTCTTCTGATTCACCCTCCAGACTTCACCTTCTCCTTCTCCTTCTTCTGCTTCTTCTGATTCACCCTCCAGACTTCACCTTCTCCTTCTCCTTCGTCTACTTCTTCTGATTCACCCTCCAGACTACACCTTCTCCTTCTCCTTCTTCTGCTTCTTCTGATTCACCCTCCAGACTTCACCTTCTCCTTCTCCTTCTTCTGATTCTTCTGATTCACCCTCCAGACTTCACCTTCTCCTTCTCCTTCTTCTGCTTCTTCTGCTTCACCCTCCTGACTTCACCTTCTCCTTCTCCTTCTTCTACTTCTTCTGATTCACCCTCCTGACTTCACCTTCTTCTTCTCCTTCTTCTACTTCTTCTGCTTCCCCCTCCAGACTTCACCTTCTCCTTCTCCTTCTTCTGCTTCTTCTGATTCACCCTCCAGACTTCACCTTCTCCTTCTCCTTCTTCTGCTTCTTCTGATTCACCCTCCAGACTTCACCTTCTCCTTCTCCTTATTCTGCTTCTTCTGATTCACCCTCCAGACTTCACCTTCTCCTTCTCCTTCTTCTACTTCTTCTGATTCACCCTCCAGACTTCACCTTCTCCTTCTCCTTCTTCTGCTTCTTCTGATTCACCCTCCAGACTTCACCTTCTCCTTCTCCTTATTCTGCTTCTTCTGATTCACCCTCCAGACTTCACCTTCTCCTTCTCCTTATTCTGCTTCTTCTGATTCACCCTCCAGACTTCACCTTCTCCTTCTCCTTCCTTTGCTTCTTCTGATTCACCCTCCAGACTTCACCTTCTCCTTCTCCTTCTTCTACTTCTTCTGATTCACCCTCCAGACTTCACCTTCTTCTTCTCCTTCTTCTGCTTCTTCTGATTCACCTTCCAGACTTCACCTTCTTCTTCTCCTTCTTCTGCTTCTTCTGATTCACCCTCCAGACTTCACCTTCTCCTCCTTCTTCTACTTCTTCTGATTCACCCTCCAGACTTCACCTTCTCCTTCTCCTTCTTCTGCTTCTTCTGATTCACCCTCCAGACTTCACCTTCTCCTTTTCCTTCGTCTACTTCTTCTGATTCACCCTCCAGACTACACCTTCTCCTTCTCCTTCTTCTACTTCATCTGATTCACCCTCCAGACTTCACCTTCTCCTTCTCCATCTTCTGTTTCTTCTGATTCACCCTCCAGACTTCATCTTCTCCTTCTCCTTCTTCTACTTCTTCTGATTCACCCTCCAGACTTCACCTTCTCCTTCTCCTTCTTCTACTTCTTCTGATTCACCCTCCAGACTTCATCTTCTCCTTCTCCTTCTTCTACTTCTTCTGATTCACCCTCCAGACTTCACCTTCTCCTTCTCCTTCTTCTGCTTCTTCTGATTCACCCTCCAGACTTCAACTTCTCCTTCTCCTTCTTCTACTTCTTCTGATTCACCCTCCAGACTTCACCTTCTCCTTCTCCTTCTTCTACTTCTTCCGATTCACCCTCCAGACTTCATCTTCTCCTTCTCCTTCTTCTGCTTCTTCTGATTCTCCCTCCAGACTTCACCTTCTCCTTCTCCTTCTTCTGCTTCTTCTGATTCACCCTCCAGACTTCACCTTCTCCTTCTCCTTCTTCTACTTCTTCTGATTCACCCTCCAGACTTCACCTTCTCCTTCTCCTTCTTCTACTTCTTCTGATTCACCCTCCAGTCTTCACCTTCTCCTTCTCCTTCTTCTGTTTCTTCTGCTTCACCCTCCAGACTTCACCTTCTCCTTCTCTTTCTTCTGCTGCTTCTGATTCACCCTCCAGACTTCACCTTCTCCTTCTCCTTCTTCTGATTCTTCTGATTCACCCTCCAGACTTCACCTTCTCCTTCTCCTTCTTCTGCTTCTTCTGCTTCACCCTCCTGACTTCACCTTCTCCTTCTCCTTCTTCTACTTCTTCTGATTCACCCTCCTGACTTCACCTTCTTCTTCTCCTTCTTCTACTTCTTCTGCTTCACCCTCCAGACTTCACCTTCTCCTTCTCCTTCTTCTGCTTCTTCTGATTCACCCTCCAGACTTCACCTTCTCCTTCTCCTTCTTCTGCTTCTTCTGATTCACCCTCCAGACTTCACCTTCTCCTTCTCCTTATTCTGCTTCTTCTGATTCACCCTCCAGACTTCACCTTCTCCTTCTCCTTCTTCTACTTCTTCTGATTCACCCTCCAGACTTCACCTTCTCCTTCTCCTTCTTCTGCTTCTTCTGATTCACCCTCCAGACTTCACCTTCTCCTTCTCCTTATTCTGCTTCTTCTGATTCACCCTCCAGACTTCACCTTCTCCTTCTCCTTATTCTGCTTCTTCTGATTCACCCTCCAGACTTCACCTTCTCCTTCTCCTTCCTTTGCTTCTTCTGATTCACCCTCCAGACTTCACCTTCTCCTTCTCCTTCTTCTGATTCTTCTGATTCACCCTCCAGACTTCACCTTCGCCTTCTCCATCTTCTGCTTCTTCTGATTCACCCTCCTGACTTCACCTTCTCCTTCTCCTTCTTCTACTTCTTCTGATTCACCCTCCTGACTTCACCTTCTCCTTCTCCATCTTCTACTTCTTCTGCTTCACCCTCCAGACTTCAACTTCTCCTTCTCCTTCTTCTACTTCTTCTGATTCACCCTCCAGACTTCACCTTCTCCTTCTCCTTCTTCTGCTTCTTCTGATTCACCCTCCAGACTTCACCTTCTCCTTCTCCTTCTTCTGCTTCTTCTGATTCACCCTCCAGACTTCACCTTCTCCTTCACCTTCTTCTACTTCTTCTGATTCACCCTCCAGACTTCACCTTCTCCTTCTCCTTCTTCTGCTTCTTCTGATTCACCCTCCAGACTTCACCTTCTCCTTCTCCTTCGTCTACTTCTTCTGATTCACCCTCCAGACTACACCTTCTCCTTCTCCTTCTTCTACTTCTTCTGATTCACCCTCCAGACTTCACCTTCTCCTCCTCCTTCTTCTGTTTCTTCTGATTCACCCTCCAGACTTCATCTTCTCCTTCTCCTTCTTCTACTTCTTCTGATTCACCCTCCTGACTTCACCTTCTCCTTCTCCTTCTTCTACTTCTTCTGATTCACCCTCCTGACTTCACCTTCTCCTTCTCCAACTTCTACTTCTTCTGCTTCACCCTCCAGACTTCAACTTCTCCTTCTCCTTCTTCTACTTCTTCTGATTCACCCTCCAGACTTCACCTTCTCCTTCTCCTTCTTCTGCTTCTTCTGATTCACCCTCCAGACTTCACCTTCTCCTTCTCCTTCTTCTGCTTCTTCTGATTCACCCTCCAGACTTCACCTTCTCCTTCACCTTCTTCTACTTCTTCTGATTCACCCTCCAGACTTCACCTTCTCCTTCTCCTTCTTCTGCTTCTTCTGATTCACCCTCCAGACTTCACCTTCTCCTTCTCCTTCGTCTACTTCTTCTGATTCACCCTCCAGACTACACCTTCTCCTTCTCCTTCTTCTACTTCTTCTGATTCACCCTCCAGACTTCACCTTCTCCTCCTCCTTCTTCTGTTTCTTCTGATTCACCCTCCAGACTTCATCTTCTCCTTCTCCTTCTTCTACTTCTTCTGATTCACCCTCCAGACTTCACCTTCTCCTTCTCCTTCTTCTACTTCTTCTGATTCACCCTCCAGACTTCATCTTCTCCTTCTCCTTCTTCTGCTTCTTCTGATTCACCCTCCAGACTTCACCTTCTCCTTCTCCTTCTTCTGCTTCTTCTGATTCACCCTCCAGACTTCAACTTCTCCTTCTCCTTCTTCTACTTCTTCTGATTCACCCTCCAGACTTCACCTTCTCCTTCTCCTTCTTCTACTTCTTCCGATTCACCCTCCAGACTTCATCTTCTCCTTCTCCTTCTTCTGCTTCTTCTGATTCACCCTCCAGACTTCACCTTCTCCTTCTCCTTCTTCTGCTTCTTCTGATTCACCCTCCAGACTTCACCTTCTCCTTCTCCTTCTTCTACTTCTTCTGATTCAGCCTCCAGACTTCACCTTCTCCTTCTCCTTCTTCTACTTCTTCTGATTCACCCTCCAGTCTTCACCTTCTCCTTCTCCTTCTTCTGTTTCTTCTGCTTCACCCTCCAGACTTCACCTTCTCCTTCTCTTTCTTCTGCTTCTTCTGATTCACCCTCCAGACTTCACCTTCTCCTTCTCCTTCTTCTGATTCTTCTGTTTCACCCTCCAGACTTCACCTTCTCCTCCTTCTTCTGCTTCTTCTGATTCACCCTCCTGACTTCACCTTCTCCTTCTCCTTCTTCTACTTCATCTGATTCACCCTCCTGACTTCAGCTTCTCCTTCTCCTTCTTCTACTTCTTCTGCTTCACCCTCCAGACTTCACCTTCTCCTTCTCCTTCTTCTGCTTCTTCTGATTCACCCTCCAGACTTCACCTTCTCCTTCTCCTTATTCTGCTTCTTCTGATTCACCCTCCAGACTTCACCTTCTCCTTCTCCTTATTCTGCTTCTTCTGATTCACCCTCCAGACTTCACCTTCTCCTTCTCCTTCCTTTGCTTCTTCTGATTCACCCTCCAGACTTCACCTTCTCCTTCTCCTTCTTCTGATTCTTCTGATTCACCCTCCAGACTTCACCTTCGCCTTCTCCATCTTCTGCTTCTTCTGATTCACCCTCCTGACTTCACCTTCTCCTTCTCCTTCTTCTACTTCTTCTGATTCACCCTCCTGACTTCACCTTCTCCTTCTCCATCTTCTACTTCTTCTGCTTCACCCTCCAGACTTCAACTTCTCCTTCTCCTTCTTCTACTTCTTCTGATTCACCCTCCAGACTTCACCTTCTCCTTCTCCTTCTTCTGCTTCTTCTGATTCACCCTCCAGACTTCATCTTCTCCTTCTCCTTCTTCTGCTTCTTCTGATTCACCCTCCAGACTTCACCTTCTCCTTCACCTTCTTCTACTTCTTCTTATTCACCCTCCAGACTTCACCTTCTCCTTCTCCTTCTTCTGCTTCTTCTGATTCACCCTCCAGACTTCACCTTCTCCTTCTCCTTCGTCTACTTCTTCTGATTCACCCTCCAGACTACACCTTCTCCTTCTCCTTCTTCTACTTCTTCTGATTCACCCTCCAGACTTCACCTTCTCCTCCTCCTTCTTCTGTTTCTTCTGATTCACCCTCCAGACTTCATCTTCTCCTTCTCCTTCTTCTACTTCTTCTGATTCACCCTCCTGACTTCACCTTCTCCTTCTCCTTCTTCTACTTCTTCTGATTCACCCTCCTGACTTCACCTTCTCCTTCTCCATCTTCTACTTCTTCTGCTTCACCCTCCAGACTTCAACTTCTCCTTCTCCTTCTTCTACTTCTTCTGATTCACCCTCCAGACTTCACCTTCTCCTTCTCCTTCTTCTGCTTCTTCTGATTCACCCTCCAGACTTCACCTTCTCCTTCTCCTTCTTCTGCTTCTTCTGATTCACCCTCCAGACTTCACCTTCTCCTTCACCTTCTTCTACTTCTTCTGATTCACCCTCCAGACTTCACCTTCTCCTTCTCCTTCTTCTGCTTCTTCTGATTCACCCTCCAGACTTCACCTTCTCCTTCTCCTTCGTCTACTTCTTCTGATTCACCCTCCAGACTACACCTTCTCCTTCTCCTTCTTCTACTTCTTCTGATTCACCCTCCAGACTTCACCTTCTCCTCCTCCTTCTTCTGTTTCTTCTGATTCACCCTCCAGACTTCATCTTCTCCTTCTCCTTCTTCTACTTCTTCTGATTCACCCTCCAGACTTCACCTTCTCCTTCTCCTTCTTCTACTTCTTCTGATTCACCCTCCAGACTTCATCTTCTCCTTCTCCTTCTTCTGCTTCTTCTGATTCACCCTCCAGACTTCACCTTCTCCTTCTCCTTCTTCTGCTTCTTCTGATTCACCCTCCAGACTTCAACTTCTCCTTCTCCTTCTTCTACTTCTTCTGATTCACCCTCCAGACTTCACCTTCTCCTTCTCCTTCTTCTACTTCTTCCGATTCACCCTCCAGACTTCATCTTCTCCTTCTCCTTCTTCTGCTTCTTCTGATTCACCCTCCAGACTTCACCTTCTCCTTCTCCTTCTTCTGATTCTTCTGTTTCACCCTCCAGACTTCACCTTCTCCTTCTCCTTCTTCTGCTTCTTCTGATTCACCCTCCTGACTTCACCTTCTCCTTCTCCTTCTTCTACTTCATCTGATTCACCCTCCTGACTTCAGCTTCTCCTTCTCCTTCTTCTACTTCTTCTGCTTCACCCTCCAGACTTCACCTTCTCCTTCTCCTTCTTCTGCTTCTTCTGATTCACCCTCCAGACTTCACCTTCTCCTTCTCCTTCTTCTGCTTCTTCTGATTCACCCTCCAGACTTCACCTTCTCCTTCTCCTTATTCTGCTTCTGCTGATTCACCCTCCAGACTTCACCTTCTCCTTCTTCTTATTCTGCTTCTTCTGATTCACCCTCCAGACTTCACCTTCTCCTTCTCCTTCCTCTGCTTCTTCTGATTCACTCTCCAGACTTCACCTTCTCCTTCTCCTTCTTCTGATTCTTCTGATTCACCCTCCAGACTTCACCTTCTCCTTCTCCATCTTCTGCTTCTTCTGATTCACCCTCCTGACTTCACCTTCTCCTTCTCCTTCTTCTACTTCTTCTGATTCACCCTCCTGACTTCACCTTCTCCTTCTCCATCTTCTACTTCTTCTGCTTCACCCTCCAGACTTCAACTTCTCCTTCTCCTTCTTCTACTTCTTCTGATTCACCCTCCAGACTTCACCTTCTCCTTCTCCTTCTTCTGCTTCTTCTGATTCACCCTCCAGACTTCACCTTCTCCTTCTCCTTCTTCTGCTTCTTCTGATTCACCCTCCAGACTTCACCTTCTCCTTCACCTTCTTCTACTTCTTCTGATTCACCCTCCAGACTTCACCTTCTCCTTCTCCTTCTTCTGCTTCTTCTGATTCACCCTCCAGACTTCACCTTCTCCTTCTCCTTCGTCTACTTCTTCTGATTCACCCTCCAGACTACACCTTCTCCTTCTCCTTCTTCTACTTCTTCTGATTCACCCTCCAGACTTCACCTTCTCCTCCTCCTTCTTCTGTTTCTTCTGATTCACCCTCCAGACTTCATCTTCTCCTTCTCCTTCTTCTACTTCTTCTGATTCACCCTCCTGACTTCACCTTCTCCTTCTCCTTCTTCTACTTCTTCTGATTCACCCTCCTGACTTCACCTTCTCCTTCTCCATCTTCTACTTCTTCTGCTTCACCCTCCAGACTTCACCTTCTCCTTCTCCTTCTTCTGCTTCTTCTGATTCACCCTCCAGACTTCAACTTCTCCTTCTCCTTCTTCTACTTCTTCTGATTCACCCTCCAGACTTCACCTTCTCCTTCTCCTTCTTCTACTTCTTCTGATTCACCCTCCAGTCTTCACCATCTCCTTCTCCTTCTTCTGTTTCTTCTGCTTCACCCTCCAGACTTCACCTTCTCCTTCTCTTTCTTCTGCTTCTTCTGATTCACCCTCCAGACTTCACCTTCTCCTTCTCCTTCTTCTGATTCTTCTGATTCACCCTCCAGACTTCACCTTCTCCTTCTCCTTCTTCTCCTTCTTCTGATTCACCCTCCTGACTTCACCTTCTCCTTCTCCTTCTTCTACTTCTTCTGATTCACCCTCCTGACTTCACCTTCTCCTTCTCCTTCTTCTACTTCTTCTGCTTCACCCTCCAGACTTCACCTTCTCCTTCTCCTTCTTCTACTTCTTCTGATTCAACCTCCAGACTTCACCTTCTCCTTCTCCTTCTTCTGCTTCTTCTGATTCACCCTCCAGACTTCACCTTCTCATTCTCCTTCTTCTGCTTCTTCTGCTGCGCCCTCCAGACTTCACCTTCTCCTTCTCCTTCTTCTGCTTCTTCTGCTTCACACTCCAGACTTCACCTTCTCCTTCTCCTTCTTCTGCTTCTTCTGCTGCGCCCTCCAGGCTTCACCTTCTCCTTCTCCTTCTTCTGCTTCTTCTGCTTCACCGTCCTGACTTCACCTTCTCCTTCTCCTTCTTCTACTTCTTCTGCTACACCCCCCTGACTTCACCTGCTCCTTCTCCTTCTTCTGCTTCTTCTGATTCACCCTCCTAACTTCACCTTCTCCTTCTC
This sequence comes from Somniosus microcephalus, assembly GCF_052327205.1. Lineage (NCBI taxonomy): Eukaryota > Metazoa > Chordata > Chondrichthyes > Squaliformes > Somniosidae > Somniosus > Somniosus microcephalus. Next base: position 220,844 of record NW_028225533.1, on the reverse strand, counting down.
CTTCTTCTGCTTCTTCTGATTCACCCTCCTGACTTCACCTTCTCCTTCTCCTTCTTCTGCTTCTTCTGATTCACCCTCCAGACTTCACCTTCTCCTTCTCCTTCTTCTGCTTCTTCTGATTCACCCTCCAGACTTCACCTTCTCCTTCTCCTTCTTCTGCTTCTTCTGATTCACCCTCCAGACCTCACCTTCTCCTTCTCCTTCTTCTACTTCTTCTGATTCACCCTCCAGACTTCATCTTCTCCTTCTCCTTCTTCTGCTTCTTCTGATTCACCCTCCAGACTTCACCTTCTCCTTCTCCTTCTTCTGCTTCTTCTGATTCACCCTCCAGACTTCACCTTCTCCTTCTCCTTCTTCTGATTCTTCTTATTCACCCTCCAGACTTCACCTTCTCCTTCTCCATCTTCTGCTTCTTCTGATTCACCCTCCTGACTTCACCTTCTCCTTCTCCTTCTTCTACTTCTTCTGATTCACCCTCCTGACTTCACCTTCTCCTTCTCCATCTTCTACTTCTTCTGCTTCACCCTCCAGACTTCAACTTCTCCTTCTCCTTCTTCTACTTCTTCTGATTCACCCTCCAGACTTCACCTTCTCCTTCTCCTTCTTCTGCTTCTTCTGATTCACCCTCCAGACTTCACCTTCTCCTTCTCCTTCTTCTGCTTCTTCTGATTCACCCTCCAGACTTCACCTTCTCCTTCACCTTCTTCTACTTCTTCTGATTCACCCTCCAGACTTCACCTTCTCCTTCTCCTTCTTCTCCTTCTTCTGATTCACCCTCCAGACTTCACCTTCTCCTTCTCCTTCGTCTACTTCTTCTGATTCACCCTCCAGACTACACCTTCTCCTTCTCCTTCTTCTACTTCTTCTGATTCACCCTCCAGACTTCACCTTCTCCTCCTCCTTCTTCTGTTTCTTCTGATTCACCCTCCAGACTTCATCTTCTCCTTCTCCTTCTTCTACTTCTTCTGATTCACCCTCCAGACTTCACCTTCTCCTTCTCCTTCTTCTACTTCTTCTGATTCACCCTCCAGACTTCATCTTCTCCTTCTCCTTCTTCTGCTTCTTCTGATTCACCCTCCAAACTTCACCTTCTCCTTCTCCTTCTTCTGCTTCTTCTGATTCACCCTCCAGACTTCAACTTCTCCTTCTCCTTCTTCTACTTCTTCTGATTCACCCTCCAGACTTCACCTTCTCCTTCTCCTTCTTCTACTTCTTCCGATTCACCCTCCAGACTTCATCTTCTCCTTCTCTTTCTTCTGCTTCTTCTGATTCACCCTCCAGACTTCACCTTCTCCTTCTCCTTCTTCTGCTTCTTCTGATTCACCCTCCAGACTTCACCTTCTCCTTCTCCTTCTTCTTCTTCTTCTGATTCACCCTCCAGACTTCACCTTCTCCTTCTCCTTCTTCTACTTCTTCTGATTCACCCTCCAGTCTTCACCTTCTCCTTCTCCTTCTTCTGTTTCTTCTGCTTCACCCTCCAGACTTCACCTTCTCCTTCTCTTTCTTCTGCTTCTTCTGATTCACCCTCCAGACTTCACCTTCTCCTTCTCCTTCTTCTGATTCTTCTGTTTCACCCTCCTGACTTCACCTTCTCCTTCTCCTTCTTCTACTTCTTCTGATTTACCCTCCTGACTTCAGCTTCTCCTTCTCCTTCTTCTACTTCTTCTGCTTCACCCTCCAGACTTCACCTTCTCCTTCTCCTTCTTCTGCTTCTTCTGATTCACCCTCCAGACTTCACCTTCTCCTTCTCCTTCTTCTGCTTCTTCTGATTCACCCTCCAGACTTCACCTTCTCCTTCTCCTTATTCTGCTTCTTCTGATTCACCCTCCAGACTTCACCTTCTCCTTCTCCTTATTCAGCTTCTTCTGATTCACCCTCCAGACTTCACCTTCTACTTCTCCTTCCTCTGCTTCTTCTGATTCACCCTCCAGACTTCACCTTCTCCTTCTCCTTCTTCTGATTCTTCTGATTCACCCTCCAGACTTCACCTTCTCCTTCTCCATCTTCTGCTTCTTCTGATTCACCCTCCTGACTTCACCTTCTCCTTCTCCTTCTTCTACTTCTTCTGATTCACCCTCCTGACTTCACCTTCTCCTTCTCCATCTTCTACTTCTTCTGCTTCACCCTCCAGACTTCAACTTCTCCTTCTCCTTCTTCTACTTCTTCTGATTCACCCTCCAGACTTCACCTTCTCCTTCTCCTTCTTCTGCTTCTTCTGATTCACCCTCCAGACTTCACCTTCTCCTTCTCCTTCTTCTGCTTCTTCTGATTCACCCTCCAGACTTCACCTTCTCCTTCTCCTTCTTCTACTTCATCTGATTCACCCTCCAGACTTCACCTTCTCCTTCTCCTTCTTCTGCTTCTTCTGATTCACCCTCCAGACTTCACCTTCTCCTTCTCCTTCGTCTACTTCTTCTGATTCACCCTCCAGACTACAGCTTCTCCTTATCCTTCTTCTACTTCTTCTGATTCACCCTCCAGACTTCACCTTCTCCTTCTCCTTCTTCTGTTTCTTCTGATTCACCCTCCAGACTTCATCTTCTCCTTCTCCTTCTTCTACTTCTTCTGATTCACCCTCCAGACTTCACCTTCTCCTTCTCCTTCTTCTACTTCTTCTGATTCACCCTCCAGACTTCATCTTCTCCTTCTCCTTCTTCTGCTTCTTCTGATTCACCCTCCAGACTTCACCTTCTCCTTCTCCTTCTTCTGCTTCTTCTGATTCACCCTCCAGACTTCAACTTCTCCTTCTCCTTCTTCTACTTCTTCTGATTCACCCTCCAGACTTCACCTTCTCCTTCTCCTTCTTCTACTTCTTCTGATTCACCCTCCAGTCTTCACCTTCTCCTTCTCCTTCTTCTGTTTCACCCTCCAGACTTCACCTTCTCCTTCTCTTTCTTCTGCTTCTTCTGATTCACCCTCCAGACTTCACCTTCTCCTTCTCCTTCTTCTGATTCTTCTGATTCACCCTCCAGACTTCACCTTCTCCTTCTCCTTCTTCTGCTTCTTCTGATTCACCCTCCTGACTTCACCTTCTCCTTCTCCTTCTTCTACTTCTTCTGATTCACCCTCCTGACTTCACCTTCTCCTTCTCCTTCTTCTACTTCTTCTGCTTCACCCTCCAGACTTCACCTTCTCCTTCTGCTTCTTCTGCTTCTTCTGCTTCAACCTCCAGACTTCACCTTCTCCTTCTCCTTCTTCTGCTTCTTCTGCTGCGCCCTCCAGGCTTCACCTTCTCCTTCTCCTTCTTCTGCTTCTTCTGCTTCACCGTCCTGACTTCACCTTCTCCTTCTCCTTCTTCTACTTCTTCTGCTACACCCCCCTGACTTCACCTGCTCCTTCTCCTTCTTCTGCTTCTTCTGATTCACCCTCCTAACTTCACCTTCTCCTTCTCCTTCTTCTGCTTCTTCTGATTCACCCTCCTGACTTCACCTTCTCCTTCTCCTTCTTCTGCTTCTTCTGATTCACCCTCCAGACTTCACCTTCTCCTTCTCCTTCTTCTGCTTCTTCTGATTCACCCTCCAGACTTCAACTTCTCCTTCTCCTTCTTCTGCTTCTTTTGATTCACCCTCCAGACCTCACCTTCTCCTTCTCCTTCTTCTACTTCTTCTGATTCACCCTCCAGACTTCATCTTCTCCTTCTCCTTCTTCTGCTTCTTCTGATTCACACTCCAGAATTCACCTTCTCCTTCTCCTTCTTCTGCTTCTTCTGATTCACCCTCCAGACTTCACCTTCTCCTTCTCCTTCTTCTACTTCTTCTGATTCACCCTCCAGACTTCACCTTCTCCTTCTCCTTCTTCTACTTCTTCTGATTCACCCTCCAGTCTTCACCTTCTCCTTCTCCTTCTTCTGCTTCTTCTGATTCACCCTCCTGACTTCACCTTCTCCTTCTCCTTCTTCTGCTTCTTCTGATTCACCCTCCAGACTTCACCTTCTCCTTCTCCTTCTTCTGCTTCTTCTGATTCACCCTCCAGACTTCACCTTCTCCTTCTCCTTCTTCTGCTTCTTCTGATTCACCCTCCAGACCTCACCTTCTCCTTCTCCTTCTTCTACTTCTTCTGATTCACCCTCCAGACTTCACCTTCTCCTTCTCCTTCTTCTGCTTCTTCTGATTCACCATCCAGACTTCACCTTCTCCTTCTCCTTATTCTGCTTCTTCTGATTCACCCTCCAGACTTCACCTTCTCCTTCTCCTTATTCTGCTTCTTCTGATTCACCCTCCAGACTTCACCTTCTCCTACTCCTTCCTCTGCTTCTTCTGATTCACCCTCCAGGCTTCACCTTCTCCTTCTGCTTCTTCTGATTCTTCTTATTCACCCTCCAGACTTCACCTTCTCCTTCTCCATCTTCTGCTTCTTCTGATTCACCCTCCTGACTTCACCTTCTCCTTCTCCTTCTTCTGCTTCTTCTGATTCACCCTCCAGACTTCACCTTCTCTTTCTCCTTCTTCTACTTCTTCTGATTCACCCTCCAGACTTCACCTTCTCCTTCTCCTTCTTCTACTTCTTCTGATTCACCCTCCAGTCTTCACCTTCTCCTTCTCCTTCTTCTGTTTCTTCTGCTTCACCCTCCAGACTTCACCTTCTCCTTCTCTTTCTTCTGCTTCTTCTGCTTCACCCTCCAGACTTCACCTTGCCTTCTCCTTCTTCTGATTCTTCTGATTCACCCTCCAGACTTCACCTTCTCTATCTCCTTCTTCTGCTTCTTCTGATTCACCCTCCTGACTTCACCTTCTACTTCTCCTTCTTCTACTTCTTCTGATTCACCCTCCTGACTTCACCTTCTTCTTCTCCTTCTTCTACTTCTTCTGCTTCACCCTCCAGACTTCAACTTCTCCTTCTCCTTCTTCTACTTCTTCTGATTCACCCTCCAGACTTCACCTTCTCCTTCTCCTTCTTCTGCTTCTTCTGATTCACCCTCCAGACTTCACCTTCTCCTTCTCCTTCTTCTGCTTCTTCTGATTCACCCTCCAGACTTCACCTTCTCCTTCTCCTTCTTCTGCTTCTTCTGATTCACCCTCCAGACTTCAACTTCTCCTTCTCCTTCTTCTACTTCTTCTGATTCACCCTCCAGACTTCACCTTCTCCTTCTCCTTCTTTTACTTCTTCTGATTCACCCTCCAGTCTTCACCTTCTCCTTCTCCTTCTTCTGTTTCTTCTGCTTCACCCTCCAGACTTCACCTTCTCCTTCTCTTTCTTCTGCTTCTTCTGATTCACCCTCCAGACTTCACCTTCTCCTTCTCTTTCTTCTGCTTCTTCTGATTCACCCTCCAGACTTCACCTTCTCCTTCTCCTTCTTCTCATTCTTCTGATTCACCCTCCAGACTTCACCTCCTCCTTCTCCTTCTTCTGCTTCTTCTGATTCACCCTCCTGACTTCACCTTCTCCTTCTCCTTCTTCTTCTTCTTCTGATTCACCCTCCTGACTTCACCTTCTCCTTCTCCTTCTTCTACTTCTTCTGCTTCACCCTCCAGACTTCACCTTCTCCTTCTCCTTCTTCGACTTCTTCTGATTCACCCTTCAGACTTCACCTTCTCCTTCTCCTTTTTCTGCTTCTTCTGATTCACCCTCCAGACTTCACCTTCTCCTTCTCCTTCTTCTGCTTCTTCTGATTCACCCTCCTGACTTCACCTTTTTAACTTCTCCTTCTTCTACTTCTTCTGATTCACCCTCCTGACTTCACCTTCTCCTTCTCCTTCTTCTACTTCTTCCGCTTCACCCTCCAGACTTCACCTTCTCCTTCTCCTTCTTCTACTTCTTCTGATTCACCCTCCAGACTTCACCTTCTCCTTCTCCTTCTTCTGCTTCTTCTGATTCACCCTCCAGACTTCACCTTCTCCTTCTCCTTATTCTGCTTCTTCTGCATCACCCTCCTGACTTCACCTTCTCCTTCTCCTTCTTCTACTTCTTCTGCTTCACCCCCCTGACTTCACCTTCTCCTTCTCCTTCTTCTGCTTCTTCTGATTCACCCTTCTAACTTCACCTTCTCCTTCTCCTTCTTCTGCTTCTTCTGATTCACCCTCCAGACTTCACCTTCTCCTTCTCCTTCTTCTGCTTCTTCTGATTCACCCTCCAGACCTCACCTTCTCCTTCTCCTTCTTCTACTTCTTCTGATTCACCCTCCAGACTTCATCTTTTCCTTCTCCTTCTTCTGCTTCTTCTGATTCACGCTCCAGACTTCACCTTCTCCTTCTCCTTATTCTGCTTCTTCTGATTCACCCTCCAGACTTCACCTTCTCCTTCTCCTTCTTCTACTTCTTCTGATTCACCCTCCAGACTACACCTTCTCCTTCTCCTTCTTCAACTTCTTCTGATTCACCCTCCAGACTTCACCTTCTCCTTCTCCTTCTTCTGCTTCTTCTGATTCACCCTCCAGACTTCACCTTCTCCTTCTCCTTCTTCTGCTTCTTCTGCTTCACCCTCCTTACTTCACCTTCCCCTTCTCCTTCTTCTACTTCTTCTGATTCACCCTCCGGACTTCACCTTCTCCTTCTCCTTCTTCTGCTTCTTCTGCTTCACCCTCCAGACTTCACCTTCTCCTTCTCCTTCTTCTGCTTCTTCTGCTTCGCCCTCCAGACTTCACATTCTCCTTCTCCTTCTTCTACTTCTTCTGCTTCACCCTCCAGACTTCACCTTCTCCTTCTCCTTCTTCTACTTCTTCTGATTCACCCTCCAGTCTTCACCTTCTCCTTTTCCTTCTTCTGCTTCTTCTGATTCACCCTCCAGACTTCACCTTCTCCTTCTCCTTATTCTGCTTCTTCTGATTCACCCTCCAGACTTCACCTTCTCCTTCTCCTTCTTCTACTTCTTCTGATTCATCCTCCAGACTACCCCTTCTCCTTCTCCTTCTTCTCCTTCTTCTGATTCACCCTCCAGACTTCACCTTCTCCTTCTCCTTCTTCTGCTTCTTCTGATTCACCCTCCAGACTTCATCTTCTCCTTCTCCTTCTTCTGCTTCTTCTGATTCACCCTCCAGACCTCACCTTCTCCTTCTCCTTCTTCTACTTCTTCTGATTCACCCTCCAGACTTCATCTTCTCCTTCTCCTTCTTCTGCTTCTTCTGATTCACCCTCCAGACTTCACCTTCTCCTTCTCCTTCTTCTGCATCTTCTGGTTCACCCTCCAGAGTTCACCTTCTCCTTCTCCTTCTTCTACTTCTTCTGATTCCCCCTCCAGACTTCACCTTCTCCTTCTCCTTCGTCTACTTCTTCTGATTCACCCTCCAGTCTTCACCTTCTCCTTCTCCTTCTTCTGCTTCTTCTGCTTCACCCTCCAGACTTCACCTTCTCCTTCTCTTTCTTCTGCTTCTTCTGGTTCACCCTCTAGACTTCACCATCTCCTTCTCCTTCTTCTGATTCTTCTGATTCACCCTCCAGACTTCACCTTCTCCTTCTCCTTCTTCTGCTTCTTCTGATTCACCCTCCTGACTTCACTTTCTAATTCTCCTTCTTCTAATTCTTCTGATTCACCCTCCTGACTTCACCTTCTCCTTCTCCTTCTTCTACTTCTTCTGCTTCACCCTCCAGACTTCACCTTCTCCTTCTCCTTATTCTACTTCTTCTGATACACCCTCCAGACTTCACCTTCTCCTTCTCCTTCTTCTACTTCTTCTGATTCATCCTCCAGACTACCCCTTCTCCTTCTCCTTCTTCTCCTTCTTCTGATTCACCCTCCAGACTTCACCTTCTCCTTCTCCTTCTTCTGCTTCTTCTGATTCACCCTCCAGACTTCATCTTCTCCTTCTCCTTCTTCTGCTTCTTCTGATTCACCCTCCAGACCTCACCTTCTCCTTCTCCTATTTCTACTTCTTCTGATTCACCCTCCAGACTTCATCTTCTCCTTCTCCTTCTTCTGCTTCTTCTGATTCACCCTCCAGACTTCACCTTCTCCTTCTCCTTCTTCTGCATCTTCTGGTTCACCCTCCAGAGTTCACCTTCTCCTTCTCCTTCTTCTACTTCTTCTGATTCCCCCTCCAGACTTCACCTTCTCCTTCTCCTTCGTCTACTTCTTCTGATTCACCCTCCTGTCTTCACCTTCTTCTTCTCCTTCTTCTGCTTCTTCTGCTTCACCCTCCAGACTTCACCTTCTCCTTCTCTTTCTTCTGCTTCTTCTGGTTCACCCTCTAGACTTCACCATCTCCTTCTCCTTCTTCTGATTCTTCTGATTCACCCTCCAGACTTCACCTTCTCCTTCTCCTTCTTCTGCTTCTTCTGATTCACCCTCCTGACTTCACTTTCTAATTCTCCTTCTTCTAATTCTTCTGATTCACCCTCCTGACTTCACCTTCTCCTTCTCCTTCTTCTACTTCTTCTGCTTCACCCTCCAGACTTCACCTTCTCCTTCTCCTTCTTCTACTTCTTCTGATACACCCTCCAGACTTTACCTTCTCCTTCTCCTTCTTCTGCTTCTTCTGATTCACCCTCCAGACTTCACCTTCTCCGTCTCCTTATTCTGCTTCTTCTGATTCACCCTCCAGACTTCACCTTCTCCTTCTCCTTCTCCTGCTTCTTCTGATTCACCCTCCAGACTTCACCTTCTCCTTCTCCTTCTTCTGCTTCTTCCGCTTCACCCTCCTGACTTCACCTTCTCCTTCTCCTTCTTCTACTTCTTCTGATTCACCCTCCAGACTTCACCTTCTCCTTCTCCTTCTTCTGGTTCTTCTGCTTCACCCTTAGGACTTCACCTTCTCCTTCTCCTTCTTCTGCTTCTTCTGCTGCGCCCTCCAGACTTCACCGTCTCCATCTCCTTCTTCTGCTTCTTCTGCTTCACCCTCCTGACTTCACCTTCTCCTTCTCCTTCTTCTGCTTCTTCTGCATCACCCTCCTGACTTCACCTTCTCCTTCTCCTTCTTCTACTTCTTCTGCTTCACCCCCCTGACTTCACCTTCTCCTTCTCCTTCTTCTGCTTCTTCTGATTCACCCTTCTAACTTCACCTTCTCCTTCTCCTTCTTCTGCTTCTTCTGATTCACCCTCCAGACTTCACCTTCTCCTTCTCCTTCTTCTGCTTCTTCTGATTCACCCTCCAGACCTCACCTTCTCCTTCTCCTTCTTCTACTTCTTCTGATTCACCCTCCAGACTTCATCTTTTCCTTCTCCTTCTTCTGCTTCTTCTGATTCACGCTCCAGACTTCATCTTCTACTTCTCCTTCTTCTGCTTCTTCTGATTCACCCTCCAGACTTCACTTTCCCCTTCTCCTTATTCTACTTCTTCTGATACACCCTCCAGACTTCACCTTCACCTTCTCCTTCTTCTACTTCTTCTGATTCACACTCCAGTCTTCACCTTCTCCTTCTCCTTCTTCTGCTTCTTCTGCTTCTCCCCCCAGACTTCACCTTCTCCTTCTCTTTCTTCTGCTTCTTCTGATTCACCCTCCAGACTTCACCTTCTCCTTCTCCTTCGTCTGATTCTTCTGATTCACCCTCCAGACTTCACCTTCTCCTTCTCCTTCTTCTGCTTCTTCTGATTCACCCTCCTGACTTCACCTTTTTAACTTCTCCTTCTTCTACTTCTTCTGATTCACCCTCCTGACTTCACCTTCTCCTTCTCCTTCTTCTACTTCTTCCGCTTCACCCTCCAGACTTCACCTTCTCCTTCTCCTTCTTCTACTTCTTCTGATTCACCCTCCAGACTTCACCTTCTCCTTCTCCTTCTTCTGCTTCTTCTGATTCACCCTCCAGACTTCACCTTCTCCTTCTTCTGCTTCTTCTGATTCACCCTCCTGACTTCACCTTCTCCTTCTCCTTCTTCTACTTCTTCTGATTCACCCTCCTGACTTCACCTTCTCCTTCTCCTTCTTCTACTTCTTCCGCTTCACCCTCCAGACTTCACCTTCTCCTTCTCCTTCTTCTACTTCTTCTGATTCACCCTCCTGACTTCACCTTCTCCTTCTCCTTCTTCTGCTTCTTCTGATTCACCCTCCAGACTTCACCTTCTCCTTCTCCTTATTCTGCTTCTTCTGATTCACCCTCCAGACTTCACCTTCTCCTTCTCCTTCTTCTACTTCTTCTGATTCACCCTCCAGACGACACCTTCTCCTTCTCCTTCTTCAACTTCTTCTGATTCACCCTCCAGACTTCACCTTCTCCTTCTCCTTCTTCTGCTTCTTCTGATTCACCCTCCAGACTTCACCTCCTCCTTCTCCTTCTTCTGCTTCTTCTGCTTCAACCTCCAGACTTCACCTTCTCCTTCTCCTTCTTCTGCTTCTTCTGCTTCACCCTCCTTACTTCACCTTCTCCTTCTCCTTCTTCTACTTCTTCTGATTCACCCTCCAGACTTCACCTTCTCCTTCTCCTTCTTCTGCTTCTTCTGCTTCACCCTCCAGACATCACCTTCTCCTTCTCCTTCTTCTGCTTCTTCTGCTTCGCCCTCCAGACTTCACCTTCTCCTTCTCCTTCTTCTACTTCTTCTGCTTCACCCTCCAGACTTCACCTTCTACTCCTTCTTCTACTTCTTCTGATTCACCCTCCAGACTTCACCTTCTCCTTCTCCTTCTTCTGCTTCTTCTGATTCACCCTCCAGACTTCACCTTCTCCTTCTCCTTATTCTGCTTCTTCTGATTCACCCTCCAGACTTCACCTTCTCCTTCTCCTTCTTCTACTTCTTCTGATTCATCCTCCAGACTACACCTTCTCCTTCTCCTTCTTCTACTTCTTCTGATTCACCCTCCAGACTTCACCTTCTCCTTCTCCTTCTTCTGCTTCTTCTGATTCACCCTCCAGACTTCATCTTCTCCTTCTCCTTCTTCTGCTTCTTCTGATTCACCCTCCAGACCTCACCTTCTCCTTCTCCTTCTTCTACTTCTTCTGATTCACCCTCCAGACTTCATCTTCTCCTTCTCCTTCTTCTGCTTCTTCTGATTCACCCTCCAGACTTCACATTCTCCTTCTCCTTCTTCTGCATCTTCTGATTCACCCTCCAGACTTCAGCTTCTCCTTCTCCTTCTTCTACTTCTTCTGATTCACCCTCCAGACTTCACCTTCTCCTTCTCCTTCTTCTACTTCTTCTGATTCACTCTCCAGTCTTCACCTTCTCCTTCTCCTTCTTCTGCTTCTTCTGCTTCACCCTCCAGACTTCACCTTCTCCTTCTCTTTCTTCTGCTTCTTCTGATTCACCCTCTAGACTTCACCATCTCCTTCTCCTTCTTCTGATTCTTCTGATTCACCCTCCAGACTTCACCTTCTCCTTCTCCTTTTCTGCTTCTTCTGATTCACCCTCCTGACTTCACCTTCTCCTTCTCCTTCTTCTACTTCTTCTGATTCACCCTCCTGACTTCACCTTCTCCTTCTCCTTCTTCTACTTCTTCTGCTTCACCCTCCAGACTTCACCTTCTCCTTCTCCTTCTTCTACTTCTTCTGATTCACCCTCCAGACTTCACCTTCTCCTTCTCCTTCTTCTGCTTCTTCTGATTCACCCTCCAGACTTCACCTTCTCCTTCTCCTTATTCTGCTTCTTCTGATTCACCCTCCAGACTTCACCGTCTCCTTCTCCTTCTTCTGCTTCTTCTGATTCACCCTCCAGACTTCACCTTCTCCTTCTCCTTCTTCTGCTTCTTCTGATTCACCCTCCAGACTTCACCTTCTCCTTCTCCTTCTTCTACTTCTTCTGATTCACCCGCCAGACTTCATCTTCTCCTTCTCCTTCTTCTACTTCTTCTGATTCACCCTCCAGACTTCACCTTCTCCTTCTCCTTCTTCTACTTCTTCTGATTCACCCTCCAGACTTCAACTTCTCCTTCTCCTTCTTCTGCTTCTTCTGATTCACCCTCCAGACTTCACCTTCTCCTTCTCCTTCTTCTGCTTCTTCTGATTCACCCTCCAGACTTCATCTTCTCCTTCTCCTTCTTCTGCTTCTTCTGATTCACCCTTCAGACTTCACCTTCTCCTTCTCCTTCTTCTGCTTCTTCTGATTCACCCTCCAGACCTCACCTTCTCCTTCTCCTTCTTCTACTTCTTCTGATTCACCCTCCAGACTTCATCTTCTCCTTCTCCTTCTTCTGCTTCTTCTGATTCACCCTCTAGACTTCACCTTCTCCTTCTCCTTCTTCTGCTTCTTCTGATTCACCCTCCAGACTTCACCTTCTCCTTCTCCTTTTCTGCTTCTTCTGATTCACCCTCCTGACTTCACCTTCTCCTTCTCCTTCTTCTACTTCTTCTGATTCACCCTCCTGACTTCACCTTCTCCTTCTCCTTCTTCTACTTCTTCTGCTTCACCCTCCAGACTTCACCTTCTCCTTCTCCTTCTTCTACTTCTTCTGATTCACCCTCCAGACTTCACCTTCTCCTTCTCCTTCTTCTGCTTCTTCTGATTCACCCTCCAGACTTCACCTTCTCCTTCTCCTTATTCTGCTTCTTCTGATTCACCCTCCAGACTTCACCGTCTCCTTCTCCTTCTTCTGCTTCTTCTGATTCACCCTCCAGACTTCACCTTCTCCTTCTCCTTCTTCTGCTTCTTCTGATTCACCCTCCAGACTTCACCTTCTCCTTCTCCTTCTTCTACTTCTTCTGATTCACCCGCCAGACTTCATCTTCTCCTTCTCCTTCTTCTACTTCTTCTGATTCACCCTCCAGACTTCACCTTCTCCTTCTCCTTCTTCTACTTCTTCTGATTCACCCTCCAGACTTCAACTTCTCCTTCTCCTTCTTCTGCTTCTTCTGATTCACCCTCCAGACTTCACCTTCTCCTTCTCCTTCTTCTGCTTCTTCTGATTCACCCTCCAGACTTCATCTTCTCCTTCTCCTTCTTCTGCTTCTTCTGATTCACCCTTCAGACTTCACCTTCTCCTTCTCCTTCTTCTGCTTCTTCTGATTCACCCTCCAGACCTCACCTTCTCCTTCTCCTTCTTCTACTTCTTCTGATTCACCCTCCAGACTTCATCTTCTCCTTCTCCTTCTTCTGCTTCTTCTGATTCACCCTCCAGACTTCACCTTCTCCTTCTCCTTCTTCTGCTTCTTCTGATTCACCCTCCAGACTTCACCTTCTGCTTCTCCTTCTTCTGCTTCTTCTGACTCACCCTCCAGACCTCACCTTCTCCTTCTCCTTCTTCTACTTCTTCTGATTCACCCTCCAGACTTCATCTTCTCCTTCTCCTTCTTCTGCTTCTTCTGATTCACGCTCCAGACTACGTCTTCTACTTCTCCTTCTTCTGCTTCTTCTGATTCACCCTCCAGACTTCACCTTCCCCTTCTCCTTATTCTACCTCTTCTGATACACCCTCCAGACTTCACCTTCTCCTTCTCCTTCTTCTACTTCTTCTGATTCACACTCCAGTCTTCACCTTCTCCTTCTCCTTCTTCTGCTTCTTCTGCTTCACCCTCCAGACTTCACCTTCTCCTTCTCTTTCTTCTGCTTCTTCTGATTCACCCTCCAGACTTCACCTTCTCCTTCTCCTTCGTCTGATTCTTCTGATTCACCCTCCAGACTTCACCTTCTCCTTCTCCTTCTTCTGCTTCTTCTGATTCACCCTCCTGACTTCACCTTCTACTTCTCCTTCTTCTACTTCTTCTGATTCACCCTCCTGACTTCACCTTCTCCTTCTCCTTCTTCTACTTCTTCCGCTTCACCCTCCAGACTTCACCTTCTCCTTCTCCTTCTTCTACTTCTTCTGATTCACCCTCCAGACTTCACCTTCTCCTTCTCCTTTTTCTGCTTCTTCTGATTCACCCTCCAGACTTCACCTTCTCCTTCTCCTTCTTCTGCTTCTTCTGATTCACCCTCCAGACTTCACCTTCTCCTTCTCCTTCTTCTGCTTCTTCTGATTCACCCTCCAGACCTCACCTTCTCCTTCTCCTTCTTCTACTTCTTCTGATTCACCCTCCAGACTTCATCTTCTCCTTCTCCTTCTTCTGCTTCTTCTGATTCACGCTCCAGACTACGTCTTCTACTTCTCCTTCTTCTGCTTCTTCTGATTCACCCACCAGACTTCACCTTCCCCTTCTCCTTATTCTACCTCTTCTGATATACCCTCCAGACTTCACCTTCTCCTTCTCCTTCTTCTACTTCTTCTGATTCACACTCCAGTCTTCACCTTCTCCTTCTCCTTCTTCTGCTTCTTCTGCTTCACCCTCCAGACTTCACCTTCTCCTTCTCTTTCTTCTGATTCTTCTGATTCACCCTCCAGACTTCACCTTCTCCTTCTCCTTCTTCTGCTTCTTCTGATTCACCCTCCTGACTTCACCTTCTACTTCTCCTTCTTCTACTTCTTCTGATTCACCCTCCTGACTTCACCTTCTCCTTCTCCTTCTTCTACTTCTTCCGCTTCACCCTCCAGACTTCACCTTCTCCTTCTCCTTCTTCTACTTCTTCTGATTCACCCTCCAGACTTCACCTTCTCCTTCTCCTTCTTCTGCTTCTTCTGATTCACCCTCCAGACTTCACCTTCTCCTTCTCCTTATTCTGCTTCTTCTGATTCACCCTCCAGACTTCACCTTCTCCTTCTCCTTCTTCTACTTCTTCTGATTCACCCTCCAGACTACACCTTCTCCTTCTCCTTCTTCAACTTCTTCTGATTCACCCTCCAGACTTCACCTTCTCCTTCTCCTTCTTCTGCTTCTTCTGATTCACCCTCCAGACTTCACCTCCTCCTTCTCCTTCTTCTGCTTCTTCTGCTTCACCCTCCAGACTTCACCTTCTCCTTCTCCTTCTTCTGCTTCTTCTGCTTCACCCTCCTTACTTCACCTTCCCCTTCTCCTTCTTCTACTTCTTCTGATTCACCCTCCAGACTTCACCTTCTCCTTCTCCTTCTTCTGCTTCTTCTGCTTCACCCTCCAGACTTCACCTTCTCCTTCTCCTTCTTCTGCTTCTTCTGCTTCGCCCTCCAGACTTCACATTCTCCTTCTCCTTCTTCTACTTCTTCTGCTTCACCCTCCAGACTTCACCTTCTACTTCTCCTTCTTCTACTTCTTCTGATTCACCCTCCAGTCTTCACCTTCTCCTTTTCCTTCTTCTGCTTCTTCTGATTCACCCTCCAGACTTCACCTTCTCCTTCTCCTTATTCTGCTTCTTCTGATTCACCCTCCAGACTTCACCTTCTCCTTCTCCTTCTTCTACTTCTTCTGATTCATCCTCCAGACTACCCCTTCTCCTTCTCCTTCTTCTCCTTCTTCTGATTCACCCTCCAGACTTCACCTTCTCCTTCTCCTTCTTCTGCTTCTTCTGATTCACCCTCCAGACTTCATCTTCTCCTTCTCCTTCTTCTGCTTCTTCTGATTCACCCTCCAGACCTCACCTTCTCCTTCTCCTTCTTCTACTTCTTCTGATTCACCCTCCAGACTTCATCTTCTCCTTCTCCTTCTTCTGCTTCTTCCGATTCACCCTCCAGACTTCACCTTCTCCTTCTCCTTCTTCTGCATCTTCTGGTTCACCCTCCAGAGTTCACCTTCTCCTTCTCCTTCTTCTACTTCTTCTGATTCACCCTCCAGACTTCACCTTCTCCTTCTCCTTCGTCTACTTCTTCTGATTCACCCTCCAGTCTTCACCTTCTCCTTCTCCTTCTTCTGCTTCTTCTGCTTCACCCTCCAGACTTCACCTTCTCCTTCTCTTTCTTCTGCTTCTTCTGATTCACCCTCTAGACTTCACCATCTCCTTCTCCTTCTTCTGATTCTTCTGATTCACCCTCCAGACTTCACCTTCTCCTTCTCCTTCTTCTGCTTCTTCTGATTCACCCTCCTGACTTCACCTTCTAATTCTCCTTCTTCTACTTCTTCTGCTTCACCCTCCAGACTTCACCTTCTCCTTCTCCTTCTTCTGCTTCTTCTGATTCACCCTCCAGACTTCACCTTCTCCTTCTCCTTATTCTGCTTCTTCTGATTCACCCTCCAGACTTCACCTTCTCCTTCTCCTTCTCCTGCTTCTTCTGATTCACCCTCCAGACTTCACCTTCTCCTTCTCCTTCTTCTGCTACTTCTGCTTCACCCTCCTGACTTCACCTTCTCTTTCTCCTTCTTCTACTTCTTCTGATTCACCCTCCAGACTTCACCTTCTCCTTCTCCTTCTTCTGGTTCTTCTGCTTCACCCTTAGGACTTCACCTTCTCCTTCTCCTTCTTCTGCTTCTTCTGCTGCGCCCTCCAGACTTCACCGTCTCCATCTCCTTCTTCTGCTTCTTCTGCTTCACCCTCCTGACTTCACCTTCTCCTTCTCCTTCTTCTGCTTCTTCTGCATCACCCTCCTGACTTCACCTTCTCCTTCTCCTTCTTCTACTTCTTCTGCTTCACCCCCCTGACTTCACCTTCTCCTTCTCCTTCTTCTGCTTCTTCTGATTCACCCTTCTAACTTCACCTTCTCCTTCTCCTTCTTCTGCTTCTTCTGATTCACCCTCCAGACTTCACCTTCTCCTTCTCCTTCTTCTGCTTCTTCTGATTCACCCTCCAGACCTCACCTTCTCCTTCTCCTTCTTCTACTTCTTCTGATTCACCCTCCAGACTTCATCTTTTCCTTCTCCTTCTTCTGCTTCTTCTGATTCACGCTCCAGACTTCATCTTCTACTTCTCCTTCTTCTGCTTCTTCTGATTCACCCTCCAGACTTCACTTTCCCCTTCTCCTTATTCTACTTCTTCTGATACACCCTCCAGACTTCACCTTCACCTTCTCCTTCTTCTACTTCTTCTGATTCACACTCCAGTCTTCACCTTCTCCTTCTCCTTCTTCTGCTTCTTCTGCTTCTCCCCCCAGACTTCACCTTCTCCTTCTCTTTCTTCTGCTTCTTCTGATTCACCCTCCAGACTTCACCTTCTCCTTCTCCTTCGTCTGATTCTTCTGATTCACCCTCCTGACTTCACCTTCTCCTTCTCCTTCTTCTGCTTCTTCTGATTCACCCTCCTGACTTCACCTTTTTAACTTCTCCTTCTTCTACTTCTTCTGATTCACCCTCCTGACTTCACCTTCTCCTTTTCCTTCTTCTACTTCTTCCGCTTCACCCTCCAGACTTCACCTTCTCCTTCTCCTTCTTCTACTTCTTCTGATTCACCCTCCAGACTTCACCTTCTACTTCTCCTTCTTCTGCTTCTTCTGATTCACCCTCCAGACTTCACCTTCTCCTTCTCCTTCTTCTGCTTCTTCTGATTCACCCTCCTGACTTCACCTTCTCCTTCTCCTTCTTCTACTTCTTCTGATTCACCCTCCTGACTTCACCTTCTCCTTCTCCTTCTTCTACTTCTTCCGCTTCACCCTCCAGACTTCACCTTCTCCTTCTCCTTCTTCTACTTCTTCTGATTCACCCTCCTGACTTCACCTTCTCCTTCTCCTTCTTCTACTTCTTCCGCTTCACCCTCCAGACTTCACCTTCTCCTTCTCCTTCTTCTACTTCTTCTGATTCACCCTCCAGACTTCACCTTCTCCTTCTCCTTCTTCTGCTTCTTCTGATTCACCCTCCAGACTTCACCTTCTCCTTCTCCTTATTCTGCTTCTTCTGAATCACCCTCCAGACTTCACCTTCTCCTTCTCCTTCTTCTACTTCTTCTGAATCACCCTCCAGACGACACCTTCTCCTTCTCCTTCTTCAACTTCTTCTGATTCACCCTCCAGACTTCACCTTCTCCTTCTCCTTCTTCTGCTTCTTCTGATTCACCCTCCAGACTTCACCTCCTCCTTCTCCTTCTTCTGCTTCTTCTGCTTCAACCTCCAGACTTCACCTTCTCCTTCTCCTTCTTCTGCTTCTTCTGCTTCACCCTCCTTACTTCACCTTCTCCTTCTCCTTCTTCTACTTCTTCTGATTCACCCTCCAGACTTCACCTTCTCCTTCTCCTTCTTCTGCTTCTTCTGCTTCACCCTCCAGACTTCACCTTCTCCTTCTCCTTCTTCTGCTTCTTCTGCTTCGCCCTCCAGACTTCACCTTCTCCTTCTCCTTCTTCTACTTCTTCTGCTTCACCCTCCAGACTTCACCTTCTACTTCTCCTTCTTCTACTTCTTCTGATTCACCCTCCAGACTTCACCTTCTCCTTCTCCTTCTTCTGCTTCTTCTGATTCACCCTCCAGACTTCACCTTCTCCTTCTCCTTATTCTGCTTCTTCTGATTCACCCTCCAGACTTCACCTTCTCCTTCTCCTTCTTCTACTTCTTCTGATTCATCCTCCAGACTACACCTTCTCCTTCTCCTTCTTCTACTTCTTCTGATTCACCCTCCAGACTTCACCTTCTCCTTCTCCTTCTTCTGCTTCTTCTGATTCACCCTCCAGACTTCATCTTCTCCTTCTCCTTCTTCTGCTTCTTCTGATTCACCCTCCAGACCTCACCTTCTCCTTCTCCTTCTTCTACTTCTTCTGATTCACCCTCCAGACTTCATCTTCTCCTTCTCCTTCTTCTGCTTCTTCTGATTCACCCTCCAGACTTCACATTCTCCTTCTCCTTCTTCTGCATCTTCTGATTCACCCTCCAGACTTCACCTTCTCCTTCTCCTTCTTCTACTTCTTCTGATTCACCCTCCAGACTTCACCTTCTCCTTCTCCTTCTTCTACTTCTTCTGATTCACCCTCCAGTCTTCACCTTCTCCTTCTCCTTCTTCTGCTTCTTCTGCTTCACCCTCCAGACTTCACCTTCTCCTTCTCTTTCTTCTGCTTCTTCTGATTCACCCTCTAGACTTCACCATCTCCTTCTCCTTCTTCTGATTCTTCTGATTCACCCTCCAGACTTCACCTTCTCCTTCTCCTTTTCTGCTTCTTCTGATTCACCCTCCTGACTTCACCTTCTCCTTCTCCTTCTTCTACTTCTTCTGATTCACCCTCCTGACTTCACCTTCTCCTTCTCCTTCTTCTACTTCTTCTGCTTCACCCTCCAGACTTCACCTTCTCCTTCTCCTTCTTCTACTTCTTCTGATTCACCCTCCAGACTTCACCTTCTCCTTCTCCTTCTTCTGCTTCTTCTGATTCACCCTCCAGACTTCACCTTCTCCTTCTCCTTATTCTGCTTCTTCTGATTCACCCTCCAGACTTCAACTTCTCCTTCTCCTTCTTCTGCTTCTTCTGATTCACCCTCCAGACTTCACCTTCTCCTTCTCCTTCTTCTGCTTCTTCTGATTCACCCTCCAGACTTCACCTTCTCCTTCTCCTTCTTCTACTTCTTCTGATTCACCCGCCAGACTTCAACTTCTCCTTCTCCTTCTTCTGCTTCTTCTGATTCACCCTCCAGACTTCACCTTCTCCTTCTCCTTCTTCTGCTTCTTCTGATTCACCCTCCAGACTTCATCTTCTCCTTCTCCTTCTTCTACTTCTTCTGATTCACCCTCCAGACTTCACCTTCTCCTTCTCCTTCTTCTACTTCTTCTGATTCACCCTCCAGACTTCACCTTCTCCTTCTCCTTCTTCTGCTTCTTCTGATTCACCCTCCAGACTTCACCTTCTCCTTCTCCTTCTTCTGCTTCTTCTGATTCACCCTCCAGACTTCATCTTCTCCTTCTCCTTCTTCTGCTTCTTCTGATTCACCCTTCAGACTTCACCTTCTCCTTCTCCTTCTTCTGCTTCTTCTGATTCACCCTCCAGACCTCACCTTCTCCTTCTCCTTCTTCTACTTCTTCTGATTCACCCTCCAGACTTCATCTTCTCCTTCTCCTTCTTCTGCTTCTTCTGATTCACCCTCCAGGCATCACCTTCTCCTTCTCCTTCTTCTGCTTCTTCTGATTCACCCTCCAGACTTCGCCTTCTCCTTCTCCTTCTTCTACTTTTCTGATTCACCCTCCAGACTTCACCTTCTCCTTCTCCTTCTTCTACTTCTTCTGATTCACCCTCCAGTCTTCACCTTCTCCTTCTCCTTCTTCTGCTTCTTCTGATTCACCCTCCAGACTTCACCTTCTCCTTCTCCTTCTTCTGCTTCTTCTGATTCACCTTCCTGACTTCACCTTCTCCTTCTCCTTCTTCTGCTTCTTCTGATTCACCCTCCAGACTTCACCTTCTCCTTCTCCTTCTTCTACTTCTTCTTATTCACCCTCCAGACTTCACCTTCTCCTTCTACTTCTTCTGCTTCTTCTGTTTCACCCTCCAGACTTCACCTTCTCCTTCTCCTTCTTCCGCTTCTTCTGATTCACCCTCCAGACTTCACCTTCTCCTTCTCCTTCTTCTGCTTCTTCTGATTCACCCTCCAGACTTCACCTTCTCCTTCTCCTTCTTCTGCTTCTTCTGATTCACCCTCCAGACTTCACCTTCTCCTTCTCCTTCTACTTCTTCTGATTCACCCTCCAGACTTCACCTTCTCCTTCTCCTTCTTCTGCTTCTTCTGATTCACCCTCCAGACTTCACCTTCTCCTTCTCCTTCGTCTACTTCTTCTGATTCACCCTCCAGACTTCACCTTCTCATTCTCCTTCTTCTGCTTCTTCTGATTCACCCTCCAGACTTAACCTTCTCCTTCTCCTTCTTCTACTTCTTCTGATTCACCCTCCAGACTTCACCTTCTCCTTCTCCTTCTTCTACTTCTTCTGATTCACCCTCCAGACTTCACCTTCTCCTTCTCCTTCTTCTACTTCTTCTGCTTCTCCCTCCAGACTTCACCTTCTCCTTCTCCTTCTTCTGCTTCTTCTGATTCACCCTCCAGACTTCACCTTCTCCTTCTCCTTCTTCCACTTCTTCTGATTCACCCTCCAGACTTCACCTTCTCCTTCTCCTTCTTCTACTTCTTCTGATTCACCCTCCAGACTTCACCTTCTCCTTTTCCTTCTTCTACTTCTTCTGATACAACCTCCTGACTTCACCTTCTCCTTCTCTTTCTTCTGCGTCTTCTGCTTCACCCTCCAGACTTCACCTTCTCCTTCTCCTTCTTCTGCTTCTTCTGCTTCACCCTCCTTACTTCACCTTCTCCTTCTCCTTCTTCTACTTCTTCTGATTCACCCTCCAGACTTCACCTTCTCCTTCTCCTTCTTCTGCTTCTTCTGCTTCACCCTCCAGACTTCACCTTCTCCTCCTCCTTCTTCTGCTTCTTCTGCTTCGCCCTCCAGACTTCACCTTCTCCTTCTCCTTCTTCTGCTTCTTCTGCTTCACCCTCCTGACTTCACCTTCTCCTTCTCCTTCTTCTACTTCTTCTGATTCACCCTCCAGACTTCACCTTCTCCTTCTCCTTCTTCTGGTTCTTCTGCTTCACCCTTAGGTCTTCACCTTCTCCTTCTCCTTCTTCTGCTTCTTCTGCTGCGCCCTCCAGACTTCACCATCTCCATCTCCTTCTTCTGCTTCTTCTGCTTCACCCTCCTGACTTCACCTTCTCCTTCTCCTTTTTCTGCTTCTTCTGCATCACCCTCCTGACTTCACCTTCTCCTTCTCCTTCTTCTACTTCTTCTGCTTCACCCCCCTGACTTCACCTTTTCCTTCTCCTTCTTCTGCTTCTTCTGATTCACCCTCCTAACTTCACCTTCTGCTTCTCCTTCTTCTGCTTCTTCTGATTCACCCTCCTGACTTCACCTTCTCCTTCTCCTTCTTCTGCTTCTTCTGATTCACCTTCCAGACTTCACCTTCTCCTTCTCCTTCTTCTGCTTCTTCTGATTCACCCTCCAGACTTCACCTTCTCCTTCTCCTTCTTCTGCTTCTTCTGATTCACCCTCCAGACCTCACCTTCTCCTTCTCCTTCTTCTACTTCTTCTGATTCACCCTCCAGACTTCATCTTCTCCTTCTCCTTCTTCTGCTTCTTCTGATTCACGCTCCAGACTTCATCTTCAACTTCTCCTTCTTCTGCTTCTTCTGATTCACCCTCCAGACTTCACCTTCCCCTTCTCCTTATTCTACTTCTTCTGATACACCCTCCAGACTTCACCTTCTCCTTCTTCTACTTCTTCTGATTCACACTCCAGTCTTCACCTTCTCCTTCTCCTTCTTCTGCTTCTTCTGCTTCACCCTCCAGACTTCACCTTCTCCTTCTCTTTCTTCTGCTTCTTCTGATTCACCCTCCAGACTTCACCTTCTCCTTCTCCTTCGTCTGATTCTTCTGATTCACCCTCCAGACTTCACCTTCTCCTTCTCCTTCTTCTGCTTCTTCTGATTCACCCTCCTGACTTCACCTTCTCCTTCTCCTTCTTCTACTTCTTCCGCTTCCCCCTCCAGACTTCACCTTCTCCTTCTCCATCTTCTACTTCTTCTGATTCACCCTCCAGACTTCACCTTTTCCTTCTCCTTCTTCTGCTTCTTCTGATTCACCCTCCAGACTTCACCTTCCCCTTCTCCTTATTCTACTTCTTCTGATACACCCTCCAGACTTCACCTTCTCCTTCTCCTTCTTCTACTTCTTCTGATTCACACTCCAGTCTTCACCTTCTCCTTCTCCTTCTTCTGCTTCTTCTGCTTCACCCTCCAGACTTCACCTTCTCCTTCTCTTTCTTCTGCTTCTTCTTATTCACCCTCCAGACTTCACCTTCTCCTTCTCCTTCGTCTGATTCTTCTGATTCATCCTCCAGACTTCACCTTCTCCTTCTCCTTCTTCTGCTTCTTCTGATTCACCCTCCTGACTTCACCTTCTCCTTCTCCTTCTTCTACTTCTTCCGCTTCACCCTCCAGACTTCACCTTCTCCTTCTCCTTCTTCTACTTCTTCTGATTCACCCTCCAGACTTCACCTTCTCCTTCTCCTTCTTCTGCTTCTTCTGATTCACCCTCCAGACTTCACCTTCTCCTTCTCCTTATTCTGCTCCTTCTGATTCACCCTCCAGACTTCACCTTCTCCTTCTCCTTCTTCTACTTCTTCTGATTCACCCTCCAGACTACACCTTCTCCTTCTCCTTCTTCAACTTCTTCTGATTCACCCTCCAGACTTCACCTTCTCCTTCTGCTTCTTCTGCTTCTTCTGATTCACCCTCCAGACTTCACCTCCTCCTTCTCCTTCTTCTGCTTCTTCTGCTTCAGCCTCCAGACTTCACCTTCTCCTTCTCCTTCTTCTGCTTCTTCTGCTTCACCCTCCTTACTTCACCTTCTCCTTCTCCTTCTTCTACTTCTTCTGATTCACCCTCCAGACTTCACCTTCTCCTTCTCCTTCTTCGGCTTCTTCTGCTTCACCCTACAGACTTCACCTTCTCCTTCTCCTTCTTCTGCTTCCTCTGGTTCGCCCTCCAGACTTCACCTTCTCCTTCTCCTTCTTCTACTTCTTCTGCTTCACCCTCCAGACTTCACCTTCTCCTTCTCCTTCTTCTACTTCTTCTGATTCACCCTCCAGACTTCACCTTCTCCTTCTCCTTCTTCTGCTTCTTCTGATTCACCCTCCAGACTTCACCTTCTCCTTCTCCTTATTCTGCTTCTTCTGATTCACCCTCCAGACTTCACCTTCTCCTTATCCTTCTTCTACTTCTTCCGATTCATCCTCCAGACTACACCTTCTCCTTCTCCTTCTTCTACTTCTTCTGATTCACCCTCCAGACTTCACCTTCTCCTTCTCCTTCTTCTGCTTCTTCTGATTCACCCTCCAGACTTCATCTTCTCCTTCTCCTTCTTCTGCTTCTTCTGATTCACCCTCCAGACCTCACCTTCTCCTTCTCCTTCTTCTACTTCTTCTGATTCACCCTCCAGACTTCATCTTCTCCTTCTCCTTCTTCTGCTTCTTCTGATTCACCCTCCAGACTTCACCTTCTCCTTCTCCTTCTTCTGCATCTTCTGATTCACACTCCAGACTTCACCTTCTCCTTCTCCTTCTTCTACTTCTTCTGATTCACCCTCCAGACTTCACCTTCTCCTTCTCCTTCTTCTACTTCTTCTGATTCACCCTCCAGTCTTCACCTTCTCCTTCTCCTTCTTCTGCTTCTTCTGCTTCACCCTCCAGACTTCACCTTCTCCTTCTCTTTCTTCTGATTCTTCTGATTCACCCTCCAGACTTCACCTTCTCCTTCTCCTTCTTCTGCTTCTTCTGATTCACCCTCCTGACTTCACCTTCTCCTTCTCCTTCTTCTGCTTCTTCCGATTCACCCTCCAGACTTCGCCTTCTCCTTCTCCTTCTTCTACTTCTTCTGATTCACCCTCCAGACTTCACCCTCTCCTTCTCCTTCTTCTACTTCTTCTGATTCACCCTCCAGTCTTCACCTTCTCCTTCTCCTTCTTCTGCTTCTTCTGATTCACCCTCCAGACTTCACCTTCTCCTTCTCCTTCTTCTGCTTCTTCTGATTCACCTTCCTGACTTCACCTTCTCCTTCTCCTTCTTCTGCTTCTTCTGATTCACCCTCCAGACTTCACCTTCTCCTTCTCCTTCTTCTACTTCTTCTTATTCACCCTCCAGACTTCACCTTCTCCTTCTACTTCTTCTGCTTATTCTGATTCACCCTCCAGACTTCACCTTCTCCTTCTCCTTCTTCCGCTTCTTCTGATTCACCCTCCAGACTTCACCTTCTCCTTCTCCTTCTTCTGCTTCTTCTGATTCACCCTCCAGACTTCACCTTCTCCTTCTCCTTCTTCTGCTTCTTCTGATTCACCCTCCAGACTTCACCTTCTCCTTCTCCTTCTTCTACTTCTTCTGATTCACCCTCCAGGCTTCACCTTCTCCTTCTCCTTCTTCTGCTTCTTCTGATTCACCCTCCAGACTTCACCTTCTCCTTCTCCTTCGTCTACTTCTTCTGATTCACCCTCCAGACTTCACCTTCTCATTCTCCTTCTTCTGCTTCTTCTGATTCACCCTCCAGACTTAACCTTCTCCTTCTCCTTCTTCTACTTCTTCTGATTCACCCTCCAGACTTCACCTTCTCCTTCTCCTTCTTCTACTTCTTCTGATTCACCCTCCAGACTTCACCTTCTCCTTCTCCTTCTTCTACTTCTTCTGCTTCTCCCTCCAGACTTCACCTTCTCCTTCTCCTTCTTCTGCTTCTTCTGATTCACCCTCCAGACTTCACCTGCTCCTTCTCCTTCTTCCACTTCTTCTGATTCACCCTCCAGACTTCACCTTCTCCTTCTCCTTCTTCTACTTCTTCTGATTCACCCTCCAGACATCACCTTCTCCTTTTCCTTCTTCTACTTCTTCTGATACACCCTCCTGACTTCACCTTCTCCTTCTCCTTCTTCTGCTTCTTCTGCTTCACCCTCCTGACTTCACCTTCTCCTTCTCCTTCTTCTACTTCTTCTGATTCACCCTCCAGACTTCACCTTCTCCTTCTCCTTCTTCTGGTTCTTCTGCTTCACCCTTAGGTCTTCACCTTCTCCTTCTCCTTCTTCTGCTTCTTCTGCTGCGCCCTCCAGACTTCACCGTCTCCATCTCCTTCTTCTGCTTCTTCTGCTTCACCCTCCTGACTTCACCTTCTCCTTCTCCTTTTTCTGCTTCTTCTGCATCACCCTCCTGACTTCACCTTCTCCTTCTCCTTCTTCTACTTCTTCTGCTTCACCCCCCTGACTTCACCTTCTCCTTCTCCTTTTTCTGCTTCTTCTGCATCACCCTCCTGACTTCATCTTCTCCTTCTCCTTCTTCTACTTCTTCTGCTTCACCCCCCTGACTTCACCTTTTCCTTCTCCTTCTTCTGCTTCTTCTGATTCACCCTCCTAACTTCACCTTCTCCTTCTCCTTCTTCTGCTTCTTCTGATTCACCCTTCAGACTTCACCTTCTCCTTCTCCTTCTTCTGCTTCTTCTGATTCACTCTCCAGACCTCTCCTTCTCCTTCTCCTTCTTCTGCTTCTTATGATTCACCTTCCTGACTTCACCTTCTCCTTCTCCTTCTTCTGCTTCTTCTGATTCACCCTCCAGACTTCACCTTCTCCTTCTCCTTCTTCTACTTCTTCTTATTCACCCTCCAGACTTCACCTTCTCCTTCTCCTTCTTCTGCTTCTTCTGATTCACCCTCCAGACTTCACCTTCTCCTTCTCCTTCTTCTACTTCTTCTGATTCACCCTCCAGGCTTCACCTTCTCCTTCTCCTTCTTCTGCTTCTTCTGATTCACCCTCCAGACTTCACCTTCTCCTTCTCCTTCGTCTACTTCTTCTGATTCACCCTCCAGACTTCACCTTCTCATTCTCCTTCTTCTGCTTCTTCTGATTCACCCTCCAGACTTAACCTTCTCCTTCTCCTTCTTCTACTTCTTCTGATTCACCCTCCAGACTTCACCTTCTCCTTCTCCTTCTTCTACTTCTTCTGATTCACCCTCCAGACTTCACCTTCTCCTTCTCCTTCTTCTACTTCTTCTGCTTCTCCCTCCAGACTTCACCTTCTCCTTCTCCTTCTTCTGCTTCTTCTGATTCACCCTCCAGACTTCACCTTCTCCTTCTCCTTCTTCCACATCTTCTGATTCACCCTCCAGACTTCACCTTCTCCTTCTCCTTCTTCTACTTCTTCTGATTCACCCTCCAGACATCACCTTCTCCTTTTCCTTCTTCTACTTCTTCTGATACACCCTCCTGACTTCACCTTCTCCTTCTCCTTCTTCTGCTTCTTCTGCTTCACCCTCCTGACTTCAGCTTCTCCTTCTCCTTCTTCTACTTCTTCTGATTCACCCTCCAGACTTCACCTTCTCCTTCTCATTCTTCTGGTTCTTCTGCTTCACCCTTAGGTCTTCACCTTCTCCTTCTCCTTCTTCTGCTTCTTCTGCTGCGCCCTCCAGACTTCACCGTCTCCATCTCCTTCTTCTGCTTCTTCTGCTTCACCCTCCTGACTTCACCTTCTCCTTCTCCTTTTTCTGCTTCTTCTGCATCACCCTCCTGACTTCACCTTCTCCTTCTCCTTCTTCTACTTCTTCTGCTTCACCCCCCTGACTTCACCTTCTCCTTCTCCTTTTTCTGCTTCTTCTGCATCACCCTCCTGACTTCACCTTCTCCTTCTCCTTCTTCTACTTCTTCTGCTTCACCCCCCTGACTTCACCTTTTCCTTCTCCTTCTTCTGCTTCTTCTGATTCACCCTCCTAACTTCACCTTCTCCTTCTCCTTCTTCTGCTTCTTCTGATTCACCCTTCAGACATCACCTTCTCCTTCTCCTTCTTCTGCTTCTTCTGATTCACTCTCCAGACCTCTCCTTCTCCTTCTCCTTCTTCTGCTTCTTATGATTCACCTTCCTGACTTCACCTTCTCCTTCTCCTTCTTCTGCTTCTTCTGATTCACCCTCCAGACTTCACCTTCTCCTTCTCCTTCTTCTACTTCTTCTTATTCACCCTCCAGACTTCACCTTCTCCTTCTACTTCTTCTGCTTCTTCTGATTCACCCTCCAGACTTCACCTTCTCCTTCTCCTTCTTCCGCTTCTTCTGATTCACCCTCCAGACTTCACCTTCTCCTTCTCCTTCTTCTGCTTCTTCTGATTCACCCTCCAGACTTCACCTTCTCCTTCTCCTTCTTCTGCTTCTTCTGATTCACCCTCCAGACTTCACCTTCTCCTTCTCCTTCTTCTACTTCTTCTGATTCACCCTCCAGGCTTCACCTTCTCCTTCTCCTTCTTCTGCTTCTTCTGATTCACCCTCCAGACTTCACCTTCTCCTTCTCCTTCGTCTACTTCTTCTGATTCACCCTCCAGACTTCACCTTCTCCTTCTCCTTCTTCTACTTCTTCTGCTTCTCCCTCCAGACTTCACCTTCTCCTTCTCCTTCTTCTACTTCTTCTTATTCACCCTCCAGACTTCACCTTCTCCTTCTACTTCTTCTACCTCTTCTGATACACCCTCCAGACTTCACCTTCTCCTTCTACTTCTTCTACTTCTTCTGATACACCCTCCAGACTTCACCTTCTCCTTCTCCTTCTTCTACTTCTTCTGATTCACACTCCAGTCTTCACCTTCTCCTTCTCCTTCTTCTGCTTCTTCTGCTTCACCCTCCAGACATCACCTTCTCCTTCTCTTTCTTCTGCTTCTTCTTATTCACCCTCCAGACTTCACCTTCTCCTTCTCCTTCGTCTGAATCTTCTGATTCACCCTCCAGACTTCACCTTCTCCTTCTCCTTCTTCTGCTTCTTCTGATTCACCCTCCTGACTTCACCTTCTCCTTCTCCTTCTTCTACTTCTTCCGCTTCACCCTCCAGACTTCACCTTCTCCTTCTCCTTCTTCTACTTCTTCTGATTCACCCTCCAGACTTCACCTTCTCCTTCTCCTTCTTCTGCTTCTTCTGATTCACCCTCCAGACTTCACCTTCTCCTTCTCCTTATTCTGCTCCTTCTGATTCACCCTCCAGACTTCACCTTCTCCTTCTCCTTCTTCTACTTCTTCTGATTCACCCTCCAGACTACACCTTCTCCTTCTCCTTCTTCAACTTCTTCTGATTCACCCTCCAGACTTCACCTTCTCCTTCTCCTTCTTCTGCTTCTTCTGATTCACCCTCCAGACTTCACCTCCTCCTTCTCCTTCTTCTGCTTCTTCTGCTTCAGCCTCCAGACTTCACCTTCTCCTTCTCCTTCTTCTGCTTCTTCTGCTTCACCCTCCTTACTTCACCTTCTCCTTCTCCTTCTTCTACTTCTTCTGATTCACCCTCCAGACTTCACCTTCTCCTTCTCCTTCTTCGGCTTCTTCTGCTTCACCCTCCAGACTTCACCTTCTCCTTCTCCTTCTTCTGCTTCCTCTGCTTCGCCCTCCAGACTTCACCTTCTCCTTCTCCTTCTTCTACTTCTTCTGCTTCACCCTCCAGACTTCACCTTCTCCTTCTCCTTCTTCTCCTTCTTCTGATTCACCCTCCAGACTTCACCTTCTCCTTCTCCTTCTTCTGCTTCTTCTGATTCACCCTCCAGACTTCACCTTCTCCTTCTCCTTATTCTGCTTCTTCTGATTCACCCTCCAGACTTCACCTTCTCCTTCTCCTTCTTCTACTTCTTCCGATTCATCCTCCAGACTACACCTTCTCCTTCTCCTTCTTCTACTTCTTCTGATTCACCCTCCAGACCTCACCTTCTCCTTCTCCTTCTTCTGCTTCTTCTGATTCACCCTCCAGACTTCATCTTCTCCTTCTCCTTCTTCTGCTTCTTCTGATTCACCCTCCAGACCTCACCTTCTCCTTCTCCTTCTTCTACTTCTTCTGATTCACCCTCCAGACTTCATCTTCTCCTTCTCCTTCTTCTGCTTCTTCTGATTCACCCTCCAGACTTCACCTTCTCCTTCTCCTTCTTCTGCATCTTCTGATTCACCCTCCAGACTTCACCTTCTCCTTCTCCTTCTTCTACTTCTTCTGATTCACCCTCCAGACTTCACCTTCTCCTTCTCCTTCTTCTACTTCTTCTGATTCACCCTCCAGTCTTCACCTTCTCCTTCTCCTTCTTCTGCTTCTTCTGCTTCACCCTCCAGACTTCACCTTCTCCTTCTCTTTCTTCTGATTCTTCTGATTCACCCTCCAGACTTCACCTTCTCCTTCTCCTTCTTCTGCTTCTTCTGATTCACCCTCCTGACTTCACCTTCTCCTTCTCCTTCTTCTGCTTCTTCTGATTCACCCTCCAGACTTCGCCTTCTCCTTCTCCTTCTTCTACTTCTTCTGATTCACCCTCCAGACTTCACCCTCTCCTTCTCCTTCTTCTACTTCTTCTGATTCACCCTCCAGTCTTCACCTTCTCCTTCTCCTTCTTCTGCTTCTTCTGATTCACCCTCCAGACTTCACCTTCTCCTTCTCCTTCTTCTGCTTCTTCTGATTCACCTTCCTGACTTCACCTTCTCCTTCTCCTTCTTCTGCTTCTTCTGATTCACCCTCCAGACTTCACCTTCTCCTTCTCCTTCTTCTACTTCTTCTTATTCACCCTCCAGACTTCACCTTCTCCTTCTACTTCTTCTGCTTATTCTGATTCACCCTCCAGACTTCACCTTCTCCTTCTCCTTCTTCCGCTTCTTCTGATTCACCCTCCAGACTTCACCTTCTCCTTCTCCTTCTTCTGCTTCTTCTGATTCACCCTCCAGACTTCACCTTCTCCTTCTCCTTCTTCTGCTTCTTCTGATTCACCCTCCAGACTTCACCTTCTCCTTCTCCTTCTTCTACTTCTTCTGATTCACCCTCCAGGCTTCACCGTCTCCTTCTCCTTCTTCTGCTTCTTCTGATTCACCCTCCAGACTTCACCTTCTCCTTCTCCTTCGTCTACTTCTTCTGATTCACCCTCCAGACTTCACCTTCTCATTCTCCTTCTTCTGCTTCTTCTGATTCACCCTCCAGACTTAACCTTCTCCTTCTCCTTCTTCTACTTCTTCTGATTCACCCTCCAGACTTCACCTTCTCCTTCTCCTTCTTCTACTTCTTCTGATTCACCCTCCAGACTTCACCTTCTCCTTCTCCTTCTTCTACTTCTTCTGCTTCTCTCTCCAGACTTCACCTTCTCCTTCTCCTTCTTCTGCTTCTTCTGATTCACCCTCCAGACTTCACCTTCTCCTTCTCCTTCTTCCACTTCTTCTGATTCACCCTCCAGACTTCACCTTCTCCTTCTCCTTCTTCTACTTCTTCTGATTCACCCTCCAGACATCACCTTCTCCTTTTCCTTCTTCTACTTCTTCTGATACACCCTCCTGACTTCACCTTCTCCTTCTCCTTCTTCTGCTTCTTCTGCTTCACCCTCCTGACTTCACCTTCTCCTTCTCCTTCTTCTACTTCTTCTGATTCACCCTCCAGACTTCACCTTCTCCTTCTCCTTCTTCAGGTTCTTCTGCTTCACCCTTAGGTCTTCACCTTCTCCTTCTCCTTCTTCTGCTTCTTCTGCTGCGCCCTCCAGACTTCACCGTCTCCATCTCCTTCTTCTGCTTCTTCTGCTTCACCCTCCTGACTTCACCTTCTCCTTCTCCTTTTTCTGCTTCTTCTGCATCACCCTCCTGACTTCACCTTCTCCTTCTCCTTCTTCTACTTCTTCTGCTTCACCCCCCTGACTTCACCTTCTCCTTCTCCTTTTTCTGCTTCTTCTGCATCACCCTCCTGACTTCACCTTCTCCTTCTCCTTCTTCTACTTCTTCTGCTTCACCCCCCTGACTTCACCTTTTCCTTCTCCTTCTTCTGCTTCTTCTGATTCACCTTCCTAACTTCACCTTCTCCTTCTCCTTCTTCTGCTTCTTCTGATTCACCCTCCTGACTTCACCTTCTCCTTCTCCTTCTTCTGCTTCTTCTGATTCACCCTCCAGACTTCACCTTCTCCTTCTCCTTCTTCTCCTTCTTCTGATTCACCCTCCAGACTTCACCTTCTCCTTCTCCTTCTTCTGCTTCTTCTGATTCACCCTCCAGACTTCACCTTCTCCTTCTCCTTCTTCTGCTTCTTCTGATTCACCCTCCAGACTTCACCTTCTCCTTCTCCTTCTTCTGCTTCTTCTGATTCACCCTCCAGACCTCACCTTCTCCTTCTCCTTCTTCTACTTCTTCTGATTCACCCTCCAGACTTCATCTTCAACTTCTCCTTCTTCTGCTTCTTCTGATTCACCCTCCAGACTTCACCTTCCCCTTCTCCTTATTCTACTTCTTCTGATACACCCTCCAGACTTCACCTTCTCCTTCTCCTTCTTCTACTTCTTCTGATTCACACTCCAGTCTTCACCTTCTCCTTCTCCTTCTTCTGCTTCTTCTGCTTCACCCTCCAGACTTCACCTTCTCCTTCTCTTTCTTCTGCTTCTTCTGATTCACCCTCCAGACTTCACCTTCTCCTTCTCCTTCGTCTGATTCTTCTGATTCACCCTCCAGACTTCACCTTCTCCTTCTCCTTCTTCTGCTTCTTCTGATTCACCCTCCTGACTTCACCTTCTCCTTCTCCTTCTTCTACTTCTTCTGATTCACCCTCCTGACTTCACCTTCTCCTTCTCCTTCTTCTACTTCTTCCGCTTCACCCTCCAGACTTCACCTTCTCCTTCTCCTTCTTCTACTTCTTCTGATTCACCCTCCAGACTTCCCCTTCTCCTTCTCCTTCTTCTGCTTCTTCTGATTCACCCTCCAGACTTCACCTTCTCCTTCTCCTTATTCTGCTCCTTCTGATTCACCCTCCAGACTTCACCTTCTCCTTCTCCTTCTTCTACTTCTTCTGATTCACCCTCCAGACTACACCTTCTCCTTCTCCTTCTTCAACTTCTTCTGATTCACCCTCCAGACTTCACCTTCTCCTTCTCCTTCTTCTGCTTCTTCTGATTCACCCTCCAGACTTCACCTCCTCCTTCTCCTTCTTCTGCTTCTTCTGCTTCACCCTCCAGACTTCACCTTCTCCTTCTCCTTCTTCTGCTTCTTCTGCTTCACCCCTCCTTACTTCACCTTCTCCTTCTCCTTCTTCTACTTCTTTTGATTCACCCTCCAGACTTCACCTTCTCCTTCTCCTTCTTCGGCTTCTTCTGCTTCACCCTCCAGACTTCACCTTCTCCTTCTCCTTCTTCTGCTTCCTCTGCTTCGCCCTCCAGACTTCACCTTCTCCTTCTCCTTCTTCTACTTCTTCTGCTTCACCCTCCAGACTTCACCTTCTCCTTCTCCTTCTTCTACTTCTTCTGATTCACCCTCCAGACTTCACCTTCTCCTTCTCCTTCTTCTGCTTCTTCTGATTCACCCTCCAGACTTCACCTTCTCCTTCTCCTTATTCTGCTTCTTCTGATTCACCCTCCAGACTTCACCTTCTCCTTCTCCTTATTCTGCTCCTTCTGATTCACCCTCCAGACTTCACCTTCTCCTTCTCCTTCTTCTACTTCTTCTGATTCACCCTCCAGACTACACCTTCTCCTTCTCCTTCTTCAACTTCTTCTGATTCACCCTCCAGACTTCACCTTCTCCTTCTCCTTCTTCTGCTTCTTCTGATTCACCCTCCAGACTTCACCTCCTCCTTCTCCTTCTTCTGCTTCTTCTGCTTCAGCCTCCAGACTTCACCTTCTCCTTCTCCTTCTTCTGCTTCTTCTGCTTCACCCTCCTTACTTCACCTTCTCCTTCTCCTTCTTCTACTTCTTCTGATTCACCCTCCAGACTTCACCTTCTCCTTCTCCTTCTTCGGCTTCTTCTGCTTCACCCTCCAGACTTCACCTTCTCCTTCTCCTTCTTCTGCTTCCTCTGCTTCGCCCTCCAGACTTCACCTTCTCCTTCTCCTTCTTCTCCTTCTTCTGCATCACCCTCCAGACTTCACCTTCTCCTTCTCCTTCTTCTCCTTCTTCTGATTCACCCTCCAGACTTCAACTTCTCCTTCTCCTTCTTCTGCTTCTTCTGATTCACCCTCCAGACTTCACCTTCTCCTTCTCCTTATTCTGCTTCTTCTGATTCACCCTCCAGACTTCACCTTCTCCTTCTCCTTCTTCTACTTCTTCCGATTCATCCTCCAG
This sequence comes from Somniosus microcephalus, assembly GCF_052327205.1. NCBI lineage: Eukaryota > Metazoa > Chordata > Chondrichthyes > Squaliformes > Somniosidae > Somniosus > Somniosus microcephalus. The sequence goes on along the minus strand of NW_028225533.1, from coordinate 187,788 downwards.
ACTACACCTTCTCCTTCTCCTTCTTCTACTTCTTCTGATTCACCCTCCAGACTTCACCTTCTCCTTCTCCTTCTTCTGCTTCTTCTGATTCACCTCCAGACTTCATCTTCTCCTTCTCCTTCTTCTGCTTCTTCTGATTCACCCTCCAGACCTCACCTTCTCCTTCTCCTTCTTCTACTTCTTCTGATTCACCCTCCAGACTTCATCTTCTCCTTCTCCTTCTTCTGCTTCTTCTGATTCACCCTCCAGACTTCACCTTCTCCTTCTCCTTCTTCTGCATCATCTGATTCACCCTCCAGACTTCACCTTCTCCTTCTCCTTCTTCTACTTCTTCTGATTCACCCTCCAGACTTCACCTTCTCCTTCTCCTTCTTCTACTTCTTCTGATTCACCCTCCAGTCTTCACCTTCTCCTTCTCCTTCTTCTGCTTCTTCTGCTTCACCCTCCAGACTTCACCTTCTCCTTCTCTTTCTTCTGATTCTTCCGATTCACCCTCCAGACTTCACCTTCTCCTTCTCCTTCTTCTGCTTCTTCTGATTCACCCTCCTGACTTCACCTTCTCCTTCTCCTCTTCTTCTGCTTCTTCTGATTCACCCTCCAGACTTCGCCTTCTCCTTCTCCTTCTTCTACTTCTTCTGATTCACCCTCCAGACTTCACCCTCTCCTTCTCCTTCTTCTACTTCTTCTGATTCACCCTCCAATCTTCACCTTCTCCTTCTCCTTCTTCTGCTTCTTCTGATTCACCCTCCAGACTTCACTTCCTTCTCCTTCTCCTTCTTCTGCTTCTGATTCACCTTCCTGACTTCACCTTCTCCTTCTCCTTCTTCTGCTTCTTCTGATTCACCCCTCCAGACTTCACCTTCTCCTTCTCCTTCTTCTACTTCTTCTTATTCACCCTCCAGACTTCACCTTCTCCTTCTACTTCTTCTGCTTATTCTGATTCACCCTCCAGACTTCACCTTCTCCTTCTCCTTCTTCCGCTTCTTCTGATTCACCCTCCAGACTTCAACTTCTCCTTCTCCTTCTTCTGCTTCTTCTGATTCACCCTCCAGACTTCACCTTCTCCTTCTCCTTCTTCTGCTTCTTCTGATTCACCCTCCAGACTTCACCTTCTCCTTCTCCTTCTTCTACTTCTTCTGATTCACCCTCCAGGCTTCACCGTCTCCTTCTCCTTCTTCTGCTTCTTCTGATTCACCCTCCAGACTTCACCTTCTCCTTCTCCTTCGTCTACTTCTTCTGATTCACCCTCCAGACTTCACCTTCTCATTCTCCTTCTTCTGCTTCTTCTGATTCACCTCCAGACTTAACCTTCTCCTTCTCCTTCTTCTACTTCTTCTGATTCACCCTCCAGACTTCACCTTCTCCTTCTCCTTCTTCTACTTCTTCTGATTCACACTCCAGTCTTCACCTTCTCCTTCTCCTTCTTCTGCTTCTTCTGCTTCACCCTCCAGACTTCACCTTCTCCTTCTCTTTTCTTCTGCTTCTTCTGATTCACCCTCCAGACTTCACCTTCTCCTTCTCCTTCGTCTGATTCTTCTGATTCACCCTCCAGACTTCACCTTCTCCTTCTCCTTCTTCTGCTTCTTCTGATTCACCCTCCTGACTTCACCTTCTCCTTCTCCTTCTTCTACTTCTTCTGATTCACCCTCCTGACTTCACCTTCTCCTTCTCCTTCTTCTACTTCTTCCGCTTCACCCTCCAGACTTCACCTTCTCCTTCTCCTTCTTCTACTTCTTCTGATTCACCCTCCAGACTTCCCCTTCTCCTTCTCCTTCTTCTGCTTCTTCTGATTCACCCTCCAGACTTCACCTTCTCCTTCTCCTTATTCTGCTCCTTCTGATTCACCCTCCAGACTTCACCTTCTCCTTCTCCTTCTTCTACTTCTTCTGATTCACCCTCCAGACTACACCTTCTCCTTCTCCTTCTTCAACTTCTTCTGATTCACCCTCCAGACTTCACCTTCTCCTTCTCCTTCTTCTGCTTCTTCTGATTCACCCTCCAGACTTCACCTCCTCCTTCTCCTTCTTCTGCTTCTTCTGCTTCACCCTCCAGACTTCACCTTCTCCTTCTCCTTCTTCTGCTTCTTCTGCTTCACCCTCCTTACTTCACCTTCTCCTTCTCCTTCTTCTACTTCTTCTGATTCACCCTCCAGACTTCACCTTCTCCTTCTCCTTCTTCGGCTTCTTCTGCTTCACCCTCCAGACTTCACCTTCTCCTTCTCCTTCTTCTGCTTCCTCTGCTTCGCCCTCCAGACTTCACCTTCTCCTTCTCCTTCTTCTACTTCTTCTGCTTCACCCTCCAGACTTCACCTTCTCCTTCTCCTTCTTCTACTTCTTCTGATTCACCCTCCAGACTTCACCTTCTCCTTCTCCTTCTTCTGCTTCTTCTGATTCACCCTCCAGACTTCACCTTCTCCTTCTCCTTCTTCTACTTCTTCTGATTCACCCTCCAGACTTCACCTTCTCCTTCTCCTTCTTCTGCTTCTTCTGATTCACCCTCCAGACTTCACCTCCTCCTTCTCCTTCTTCTGCTTCTTCTGCTTCAGCCTCCAGACTTCACCTTCTCCTTCTCCTTCTTCTGCTTCTTCTGCTTCACCCTCCTTACTTCACCTTCTCCTTCTCCTTCTTCTACTTCTTCTGATTCACCCTCCAGACTTCACCTTCTCCTTCTCCTTCTTCGGCTTCTTCTGCTTCACCCTCCAGACTTCACCTTCTCCTTCTCCTTCTTCTGCTTCCTCTGCTTCGCCCTCCAGACTTCACCTTCTCCTTCTCCTTCTTCTACTTCTTCTGCATCACCCTCCAGACTTCACCTTCTCCTTCTCCTTCTTCTCCTTCTTCTGATTCACCCTCCAGACTTCAACTTCTCCTTCTCCTTCTTCTGCTTCTTCTGATTCACCCTCCAGACTTCACCTTCTCCTTCTCCTTATTCTGCTTCTTCTGATTCACCCTCCAGACTTCACCTTCTCCTTCTCCTTCTTCTACTTCTTCCGATTCATCCTCCAGACTACACCTTCTCCTTCTCCTTCTTCTACTTCTTCTGATTCACCCTCCAGACTTCACCTTCTCCTTCTCCTTCTTCTGCTTCTTCTGATTCACCCTCCAGACTTCATCTTCTCCTTCTCCTTCTTCTGCTTCTTCTGATTCACCCTCCAGACCTCACCTTCTCCTTCTCCTTCTTCTACTTCTTCTGATTCACCCTCCAGACTTCATCTTCTCCTTCTCCTTCTTCTGCTTCTTCTGATTCACCCTCCAGACTTCACCTTCTCCTTCTCCTTCTTCTGCATCATCTGATTCACCCTCCAGACTTCACCTTCTCCTTCTCCTTCTTCTACTTCTTCTGATTCACCCTCCAGACTTCACCTTCTCCTTCTCCTTCTTCTACTTCTTCTGATTCACCCTCCAGTCTTCACCTTCTCCTTCTCCTTCTTCTGCTTCTTCTGCTTCACCCTCCAGACTTCACCTTCTCCTTCTCTTTCTTCTGATTCTTCCGATTCACCCTCCAGACTTCACCTTCTCCTTCTCCTTCTTCTGCTTCTTCTGATTCACCCTCCTGACTTCACCTTCTCCTTCTCCTTCTTCTGCTTCTTCTGATTCACCCTCCAGACTTCGCCTTCTCCTTCTCCTTCTTCTACTTCTTCTGATTCACCCTCCAGACTTCACCCTCTCCTTCTCCTTCTTCTACTTCTTCTGATTCACCCTCCAGTCTTCACCTTCTCCTTCTCCTTCTTCTGCTTCTTCTGATTCACCCTCCAGACTTCACCTTCTCCTTCTCCTTCTTCTGCTTCTTCTGATTCACCTTCCTGACTTCACCTTCTCCTTCTCCTTCTTCTGCTTCTTCTGATTCACCCTCCAGACTTCACCTTCTCCTTCTCCTTCTTCTACTTCTTCTTATTCACCCTCCAGACTTCACCTTCTCCTTCTACTTCTTCTGCTTATTCTGATTCACCCTCCAGACTTCACCTTCTCCTTCTCCTTCTTCCGCTTCTTCTGATTCACCCTCCAGACTTCAACTTCTCCTTCTCCTTCTTCTGCTTCTTCTGATTCACCCTCCAGACTTCACCTTCTCCTTCTCCTTCTTCTGCTTCTTCTGATTCACCCTCCAGACTTCACCTTCTCCTTCTCCTTCTTCTACTTCTTCTGATTCACCCTCCAGGCTTCACCGTCTCCTTCTCCTTCTTCTGCTTCTTCTGATTCACCCTCCAGACTTCACCTTCTCCTTCTCCTTCGTCTACTTCTTCTGATTCACCCTCCAGACTTCACCTTCTCATTCTCCTTCTTCTGCTTCTTCTGATTCACCCTCCAGACTTAACCTTCTCCTTCTCCTTCTTCTACTTCTTCTGATTCACCCTCCAGACTTCACCTTCTCCTTCTCCTTCTTCTACTTCTTCTGATTCACACTCCAGTCTTCACCTTCTCCTTCTCCTTCTTCTGCTTCTTCTGCTTCACCCTCCAGACTTCACCTTCTCCTTCTCTTTCTTCTGCTTCTTCTGATTCACCCTCCAGACTTCACCTTCTCCTTCTCCTTCGTCTGATTCTTCTGATTCACCCTCCAGACTTCACCTTCTCCTTCTCCTTCTTCTGCTTCTTCTGATTCACCCTCCTGACTTCACCTTCTCCTTCTCCTTCTTCTACTTCTTCTGATTCACCCTCCTGACTTCACCTTCTCCTTCTCCTTCTTCTACTTCTTCCGCTTCACCCTCCAGACTTCACCTTCTCCTTCTCCTTCTTCTACTTCTTCTGATTCACCCTCCAGACTTCCCCTTCTCCTTCTCCTTCTTCTGCTTCTTCTGATTCACCCTCCAGACTTCACCTTCTCCTTCTCCTTATTCTGCTCCTTCTGATTCACCCTCCAGACTTCACCTTCTCCTTCTCCTTCTTCTACTTCTTCTGATTCACCCTCCAGACTACACCTTCTCCTTCTCCTTCTTCAACTTCTTCTGATTCACCCTCCAGACTTCACCTTCTCCTTCTCCTTCTTCTGCTTCTTCTGATTCACCCTCCAGACTTCACCTCCTCCTTCTCCTTCTTCTGCTTCTTCTGCTTCACCCTCCAGACTTCACCTTCTCCTTCTCCTTCTTCTGCTTCTTCTGCTTCACCCTCCTTACTTCACCTTCTCCTTCTCCTTCTTCTACTTCTTCTGATTCACCCTCCAGACTTCACCTTCTCCTTCTCCTTCTTCGGCTTCTTCTGCTTCACCCTCCAGACTTCACCTTCTCCTTCTCCTTCTTCTGCTTCCTCTGCTTCGCCCTCCAGACTTCACCTTCTCCTTCTCCTTCTTCTACTTCTTCTGCTTCACCCTCCAGACTTCACCTTCTCCTTCTCCTTCTTCTACTTCTTCTGATTCACCCTCCAGACTTCACCTTCTCCTTCTCCTTCTTCTGCTTCTTCTGATTCACCCTCCAGACTTCACCTTCTCCTTCTCCTTATTCTGCTTCTTCTGATTCACCCTCCAGACTTCACCTTCTCCTTCTCCTTATTCTGCTCCTTCTGATTCACCCTCCAGACTTCACCTTCTCCTTCTCCTTCTTCTACTTCTTCTGATTCACCCTCCAGACTACACCTTCTCCTTCTCCTTCTTCAACTTCTTCTGATTCACCCTCCAGACTTCACCTTCTCCTTCTCCTTCTTCTGCTTCTTCTGATTCACCCTCCAGACTTCACCTCCTCCTTCTCCTTCTTCTGCTTCTTCTGCTTCAGCCTCCAGACTTCACCTTCTCCTTCTCCTTCTTCTGCTTCTTCTGCTTCACCCTCCTTACTTCACCTTCTCCTTCTCCTTCTTCTACTTCTTCTGATTCACCCTCCAGACTTCACCTTCTCCTTCTCCTTCTTCGGCTTCTTCTGCTTCACCCTCCAGACTTCACCTTCTCCTTCTCCTTCTTCTGCTTCCTCTGCTTCGCCCTCCAGACTTCACCTTCTCCTTCTCCTTCTTCTCCTTCTTCTGCATCACCCTCCAGACTTCACCTTCTCCTTCTCCTTCTTCTCCTTCTTCTGATTCACCCTCCAGACTTCACCTTCTCCTTCTCCTTCTTCTGCTTCTTCTGATTCACCCTCCAGACTTCACCTTCTCCTTCTCCTTATTCTGCTTCTTCTGATTCACCCTCCAGACTTCACCTTCTCCTTCTCCTTCTTCTGCTTCTTCTGATTCACCCTCCAGACTTCACCTTCTCCTTCTCCTTCTTCTACTTCTTCTGATTCACCCTCCAGACTTCACCTTCTCCTTCTCCTTCTTCTGCTTCTTCTGATTCACCCTCCAGACTTCATCTTCTCCTTCTCCTTCTTCTGCTTCTTCTGATTCACCCTCCAGACCTCACCTTCTCCTTCTCCTTCTTCTACTTCTTCTGATTCACCCTCCAGACTTCATCTTCTCCTTCTCCTTCTTCTGCTTCTTCTGATTCACCCTCCAGACTTCACCTTCTCCTTCTCCTTCTTCTGCATCTTCTGATTCACCCTCCAGACTTCACCTTCTCCTTCTCCTTCTTCTACTTCTTCTGATTCACCCTCCAGACTTCACCTTCTCCTTCTCCTTCTTCTACTTCTTCTGATTCACCCTCCAGTCTTCACCTTCTCCTTCTCCTTCTTCTGCTTCTTCTGCTTCACCCTCCAGACTTCACCTTCTCCTTCTCTTTCTTCTGATTCTTCTGATTCACCCTCCAGACTTCACCTTCTCCTTCTCCTTCTTCTGCTTCTTCTGATTCACCCTCCTGACTTCACCTTCTCCTTCTCCTTCTTCTGCTTCTTCTGATTCACCCTCCAGACTTCGCCTTCTCCTTCTCCTTCTTCTACTTCTTCTGATTCACCCTCCAGACTTCACCCTCTCCTTCTCCTTCTTCTACTTCTTCTGATTCACCCTCCAGTCTTCACCTTCTCCTTCTCCTTCTTCTGCTTCTTCTGATTCACCCTCCAGACTTCACCTTCTCCTTCTCCTTCTTCTGCTTCTTCTGATTCACCTTCCTGACTTCACCTTCTCCTTCTCCTTCTTCTGCTTCTTCTGATTCACCCTCCAGACTTCACCTTCTCCTTCTCCTTCTTCTACTTCTTCTTATTCACCCTCCAGACTTCACCTTCTCCTTCTACTTCTTCTGCTTATTCTGATTCACCCTCCAGACTTCACCTTCTCCTTCTCCTTCTTCCGCTTCTTCTGATTCACCCTCCAGACTTCAACTTCTCCTTCTCCTTCTTCTGCTTCTTCTGATTCACCCTCCAGACTTCACCTTCTCCTTCTCCTTCTTCTGCTTCTTCTGATTCACCCTCCAGACTTCACCTTCTCCTTCTCCTTCTTCTACTTCTTCTGATTCACCCTCCAGGCTTCACCGTCTCCTTCTCCTTCTTCTGCTTCTTCTGATTCACCCTCCAGACTTCACCTTCTCCTTCTCCTTCGTCTACTTCTTCTGATTCACCCTCCAGACTTCACCTTCTCATTCTCCTTCTTCTGCTTCTTCTGATTCACCCTCCAGACTTAACCTTCTCCTTCTCCTTCTTCTACTTCTTCTGATTCACCCTCCAGACTTCACCTTCTCCTTCTCCTTCTTCTACTTCTTCTGATTCACCCTCCAGACTTCACCTTCTCCTTCTCCTTCTTCTACTTCTTCTGCTTCTCCCTCCAGACTTCACCTTCTCCTTCTCCTTCTTCTGCTTCTTCTGATTCACCCTCCAGACTTCACCTTCTCCTTCTCCTTCTTCCACTTCTTCTGATTCACCCTCCAGACTTCACCTTCTCCTTCTCCTTCTTCTACTTCTTCTGATTCACCCTCCAGACATCACCTTCTCCTTTTCCTTCTTCTACTTCTTCTGATACACCCTCCTGACTTCACCTTCTCCTTCTCCTTCTTCTGCTTCTTCTGCTTCACCCTCCTGACTTCACCTTCTCCTTCTCCTTCTTCTACTTCTTCTGATTCACCCTCCAGACTTCACCTTCTCCTTCTCCTTCTTCTGGTTCTTCTGCTTCACCCTTAGGTCTTCACCTTCTCCTTCTCCTTCTTCTGCTTCTTCTGCTGCGCCCTCCAGACTTCACCGTCTCCATCTCCTTCTTCTGCTTCTTCTGCTTCACCCTCCTGACTTCACCTTCTCCTTCTCCTTCTTCTACTTCTTCTGCTTCACCCCCCTGACTTCACCTTCTCCTTCTCCTTTTTCTGCTTCTTCTGCATCACCCTCCTGACTTCACCTTCTCCTTCTCCTTCTTCTACTTCTTCTGCTTCACCCCCCTGACTTCACCTTTTCCTTCTCCTTCTTCTGCTTCTTCTGATTCACCCTCCTAACTTCACCTTCTCCTTCTCCTTCTTCTGCTTCTTCTGATTCACCCTCCTGACTTCACCTTCTCCTTCTCCTTCTTCTGCTTCTTCTGATTCACCCTCCAGACTTCACCTTCTCCTTCTCCTTCTTCTGCTTCTTCTGATTCACCCTCCAGACTTCACCTTCTCCTTCTCCTTCTTCTGCTTCTTCTGATTCACCCTCCAGACTTCACCTTCTCCTTCTCCTTCTTCTACTTCTTCTTATTCACCCTCCAGACTTCACCTTGTCCTTCTACTTCTTCTGCTTATTCTGATTCACCCTCCAGACTTCACCTTCTCCTTCTCCTTCTTCCGCTTCTTCTGATTCACCCTCCAGACTTCAACTTCTCCTTCTCCTTCTTCTGCTTCTTCTGATTCACCCTCCAGACTTCACCTTCTCCTTCTCCTTCTTCTGCTTCTTCTGATTCACCCTCCAGACTTCACCTTCTCCTTCTCCTTCTTCTACTTCTTCTGATTCACCCTCCAGGCTTCACCGTCTCCTTCTCCTTCTTCTGCTTCTTCTGATTCACCCTCCAGACTTCACCTTCTCCTTCTCCTTCGTCTACTTCTTCTGATTCACCCTCCAGACTTCACCTTCTCATTCTCCTTCTTCTGCTTCTTCTGATTCACCCTCCAGACTTAACCTTCTCCTTCTCCTTCTTCTACTTCTTCTGATTCACCCTCCAGACTTCACCTTCTCCTTCTCCTTCTTCTACTTCTTCTGATTCACCCTCCAGACTTCACCTTCTCCTTCTCCTTCTTCTACTTCTTCTGCTTCTCCCTCCAGACTTCACCTTCTCCTTCTCCTTCTTCTGCTTCTTCTGATTCACCCTCCAGACTTCACCTTCTCCTTCTCCTTCTTCCACTTCTTCTGATTCACCCTCCAGACTTCACCTTCTCCTTCTCCTTCTTCTCCTTCTTCTGATTCACCCTCCAGACTTCACCTTCTCCTTCTCCTTCTACTGCTTCTTCTGATTCACCCTCCAGACTTCACCTTCTCCTTCTCCTTATTCTGCTTCTTCTGATTCACCCTCCAGACTTCACCTTCTCCTTCTCCTTCTTCTACTTCTTCCGATTCATCCTCCAGACTACACCTTCTCCTTCTCCTTCTTCTACTTCTTCTGATTCACCCTCCAGACTTCACCTTCTCCTTCTCCTTCTTCTGCTTCTTCTGATTCACCCTCCAGACTTCATCTTCTCCTTCTCCTTCTTCTGCTTCTTCTGATTCACCCTCCAGACCTCACCTTCTCCTTCTCCTTCTTCTACTTCTTCTGATTCACCCTCCAGACTTCATCTTCTCCTTCTCCTTCTTCTGCTTCTTCTGATTCACCCTCCAGACTTCACCTTCTCCTTCTCCTTCTTCTGCATCTTCTGATTCACCCTCCAGACTTCACCTTCTCTTTTTCCTTCTTCTACTTCTTCTGATTCACCCTCCAGACTTCACCTTCTCCTTCTCCTTCTTCTACTTCTTCTGATTCACCCTCCAGTCTTCACCTTCTCCTTCTCCTTCTTCTGCTTCTTCTGCTTCACCCTCCAGACTTCACCTTCTCCTTCTCTTTCTTCTGATTCTTCTGATTCACCCTCCAGACTTCACCTTCTCCTTCTCCTTCTTCTGCTTCTTCTGATTCACCCTCCTGACTTCACCTTCTCCTTCTCCTTCTTCTGCTTCTTCTGATTCACCCTCCAGACTTCGCCTTCTCCTTCTCCTTCTTCTACTTCTTCTGATTCACCCTCCAGACTTCACCCTCTCCTTCTCCTTCTTCTACTTCTTCTGATTCACCCTCCAGTCTTCACCTTCTCCTTCTCCTTCTTCTGCTTCTTCTGATTCACCCTCCAGACTTCACCTTCTCCTTCTCCTTCTTCTGCTTCTTCTGATTCACCTTCCTGACTTCACCTTCTCCTTCTCCTTCTTCTGCTTCTTCTGATTCACCCTCCAGACTTCACCTTCTCCTTCTCCTTCTTCTACTTCTTCTTATTCACCCTCCAGACTTCACCTTCTCCTTCTACTTCTTCTGCTTATTCTGATTCACCCTCCAGACTTCACCTTCTCCTTCTCCTTCTTCCGCTTCTTCTGATTCACCCTCCAGACTTCAACTTCTCCTTCTCCTTCTTCTGCTTCTTCTGATTCACCCTCCAGACTTCACCTTCTCCTTCTCCTTCTTCTGCTTCTTCTGATTCACCCTCCAGACTTCACCTTCTCCTTCTACTTCTTCTACTTCTTCTGATTCACCCTCCAGGCTTCACCGTCTCCTTCTCCTTCTTCTGCTTCTTCTGATTCACCCTCCAGACTTCACCTTCTCCTTCTCCTTCGTCTACTTCTTCTGATTCACCCTCCAGACTTCACCTTCTCATTCTCCTTCTTCTGCTTCTTCTGATTCACCCTCCAGACTTAACCTTCTCCTTCTCCTTCTTCTACTTCTTCTGATTCACCCTCCAGACTTCACCTTCTCCTTCTCCTTCTTCTACTTCTTCTGATTCACCCTCCAGACTTCACCTTCTCCTTCTCCTTCTTCTACTTCTTCTGCTTCTCCCTCCAGACTTCACCTTCTCCTTCTCCTTCTTCTGCTTCTTCTGATTCACCCTCCAGACTTCACCTTCTCCTTCTCCTTCTTCCACTTCTTCTGATTCACCCTCCAGACTTCACCTTCTCCTTCTCCTTCTTCTACTTCTTCTGATTCACCCTCCAGACATCACCTTCTCCTTTTCCTTCTTCTACTTCTTCTGATACACCCTCCTGACTTCACCTTCTCCTTCTCCTTCTTCTGCTTCTTCTGCTTCACCCTCCTGACTTCACCTTCTCCTTCTCCTTCTTCTACTTCTTCTGATTCACCCTCCAGACTTCACCTTCTCCTTCTCCTTCTTCTGCTTCTTCTGCTGCACCCTCCTGACTTCACCTTCTCCTTCTCCTTCTTCTACTTCTTCTGCTTCACCCCCCTGACTTCACCTTTTCCTTCTCCTTCTTCTGCTTCTTCTGATTCACCCTCCTAACTTCACCTTCTCCTTCTCCTTCTTCTGCTTCTTCTGATTCACCCTCCTGACTTCACCTTCTCCTTCTCCTTCTTCTGCTTCTTCTGATTCACCCTCCAGACTTCACCTTCTCCTTCTCCTTCTTCTGCTTCTTCTGCTGCACCCTCCTGACTTCACCTTCTCCTTCTCCTTCTTCTACTTCTTCTGCTTCACCCTCCAGACTTCACCTTCTCCTTCTCCTTCTTCTGCTTCTTCTGATTCACCCTCCAGACTTCACCTTCTCCTTCTCCTTCTTCTGCTTCTTCTGATTCACCCTCCAGACCTCACCTTCTCCTTCTCCTTCTTCTACTTCTTTTGATTCACCCTCCAGACTTCATCTTCTCCTTCTCCTTCTTCTGCTTCTTCTGATTCACGCTCCAGACTTCATCTTCAACTTCTCCTTCTTCTGCTTCTTCTGATTCACCCTCCAGACTTCACCTTCCCATTCTCCTTATTCTACTTCTTCTGATACACCCTCCAGACTTCACCTTCTCCTTCTCCTTCTTCTACTTCTTCTGATTCACACTCCAGTCTTCACCTTCTCCTTCTCCTTCTTCTGCTTCTTCTGCTTCACCCTCCAGACTTCACCTTCTCCTTCTCTTTCTTCTGCTTCTTCTGATTCACCCTCCAGACTTCACCTTCTCCTTCTCCTTCGTCTGATTCTTCTGATTCACCCTCCAGACTTCACCTTCTCCTTCTCCTTCTTCTGCTTCTTCTGATTCACCCTCCTGACTTCACCTTCTCCTTCTCCTTCTTCTACTTCTTCTGATTCACCATCCTGACTTCACCTTCTCCTTCTCCTTCTTCTACTTCTTCCGCTTCACCCTCCAGACTTCACCTTCTCCTTCTCCTTCTTCTACTTCTTCTGATTCACCCTCCAGACTTCCCCTTCTCCTTCTCCTTCTTCTGCTTCTTCTGATTCACCCTCCAGACTTCACCTTCTCCTTCTCCTTATTCTGCTCCTTCTGATTCACCCTCCAGACTTCACCTTCTCCTTCTCCTTCTTCTACTTCTTCTGATTCACCCTCCAGACTACACCTTCTCCTTCTCCTTCTTCAACTTCTTCTGATTCACCCTCCAGACTTCACCTTCTCCTTCTCCTTCTTCTGCTTCTTCTGATTCACCCTCCAGACTTCACCTCCTCCTTCTCCTTCTTCTGCTTCTTCTGCTTCACCCTCCAGACTTCACCTTCTCCTTCTCCTTCTTCTGCTTCTTCTGCTTCACCCTCCTTACTTCACCTTCTCCTTCTCCTTCTTCTACTTCTTCTGATTCACCCTCCAGACTTCACCTTCTCCTTCTCCTTCTTCGGCTTCTTCTGCTTCACCCTCCAGACTTCACCTTCTCCTTCTCCTTCTTCTGCTTCCTCTGCTTCGCCCTCCAGACTTCACCTTCTCCTTCTCCTTCTTCTACTTCTTCTGCTTCACCCTCCAGACTTCACCTTCTCCTTCTCCTTCTTCTACTTCTTCTGATTCACCCTCCAGACTTCACCTTCTCCTTCTCCTTCTTCTGCTTCTTCTGATTCACCCTCCAGACTTCACCTTCTCCTTCTCCTTATTCTGCTTCTTCTGATTCACCCTCCAGACTTCCCCTTCTCCTTCTCCTTCTTCTACTTCTTCCGATTCATCCTCCAGACTACACCTTCTCCTTCTCCTTCTTCTACTTCTTCTGATTCACCCTCCAGACTTCACCTTCTCCTTCTCCTTCTTCTGCTTCTTCTGATTCACCCTCCAGACTTCATCTTCTCCTTCTCCTTCTTCTGCTTCTTCTGATTCACCCTCCAGACCTCACCTTCTCCTTCTCCTTCTTCTACTTCTTCTGATTCACCCTCCAGACTTCATCTTCTCCTTCTCCTTCTTCTGCTTGTTCTGATTCACCCTCCAGACTTCACCTTCTCCTTCTCCTTCTTCTGCATCTTCTGATTCACCCTCCAGACTTCACCTTCTCCTTCTCCTTCTTCTACTTCTTCTGATTCACCCTCCGGACTTCACCTTCTCCTTCTCCTTCTTCTACTTCTTCTGATTCACCCTCCAGTCTTCACCTTCTCCTTCTCCTTCTTCTGCTTCTTCTGCTTCACCCTCCAGACTTCACCTTCTCCTTCTCTTTCTTCTGCTTCTTCTGATTCACCCTCTAGACTCACCATCTCCTTCTCCTTCTTCTGATTCTTCTGATTCACCCTCCAGACTTCACCTTCTCATTCTCCTTCTTCTGCTTCTTCTGATTCACCCTCCTGACTTCACCTTCTCCTTCTCCTTCTTCTACTTCTTCTGATTCACCCTCCTGACTTCACCTTCTCCTTCTCCTTCTTCTACTTCTTCTGCTTCACCCTCCAGACTTCACCTTCTCCTTCTCCTTCTTCTAATTCTTCTGATTCACCCTCCAGACTTCACCTTCTCCTTCTCCTTCTTCTGCTTCTTCTGATTCACCCTCCAGACTTCACCTTCTCCTTCTCCTTATTCTGCTTCTTCTGATTCACCCTCCAGACTTCACCTTCTCCTTTTCCTTCTTCTGCTTCTTCTGATTCACCCTCCAGACTTCACCTTCTCCTTCTCCTTCTTCTACTTCTTCTGATACACCCGCCAGACTTCATCTTCTCCTTCTCCTTCTTCTGCTTCTTCTGATTCACCCTCCAGACTTCACCTTCTCCTTCTCCTTCTTCTGCTTCTTCTGATTCACCCTCCAGACTTCATCTTCTCCTTCTCCTTCTTCTACTTCTTCTGATTCACCCTCCAGACTTCACCTTCTCCTTCTCCTTCTTCTACTTCTTCTGATTCACCCTCCAGACTTCACCTTCTCCTTCTCCTTCTGCTTTTCTGATTCACCCTCCAGACTTCACCTTCTCCTTCTCCTTCTTCTGCTTCTTCTGATTCACCCTCCAGACTTCATCTTCTCCTTCTCCTTCTTCTGCTTCTTCTGATTCACCCTTCAGACTTCACCTTCTCCTTCTCCTTCTTATGCTTCTTCTGATTCACCCTCCAGACCTCTCCTTCTCCTTCTCCTTCTTCTGCTTCTTATGATTCACCTTCCTGACTTCACCTTCTCCTTCTCCTTCTTCTGCTTCTTCTGATTCACCCTCCAGACTTCACCTTCTCCTTCTCCTTCTTCTACTTCTTCTTATTCACCCTCCAGACTTCACCTTCTCCTTCTACTTCTTCTGCTTCTTCTGATTCACCCTCCAGACTTCACCTTCTCCTTCTCCTTCTTCCGCTTCTTCTGATTCACCCTCCAGACTTCACCTTCTCCTTCTCCTTCTTCTGCTTCTTCTGATTCACCCTCCAGACTTCACCTTCTCCTTCTTCTACTTCTTCTGATTCACCCTCCAGACTTCACCTTCTCCTTCTCCTTCTTCTGGTTCTTCTGCTTCACCCTCCTGACTTCACCTTCTCCTTCTCCTTCTTCTACTTCTTCTGATTCACCCTCCAGACTTCACCTTCTCCTTCTCCTTCTTCTGGTTCTTCTGCTTCACCCTTAGGTCTTCACCTTCTCCTTCTCCTTCTTCTGCTTCTTCTGCTGCGCCCTCCAGACTTCACCGTCTCCATCTCCTTCTTCTGCTTCTTCTGCTTCACCCTCCTGACTTCACCTTCTCCTTCTCCTTCTTCTACTTCTTCTGCTTCACCCCCCTGACTTCACCTTCTTCTTCTCCTTTTTCTGCTTCTTCTGCATCACCCTCCTGACTTCACCTTCTCCTTCTCCTTCTTCTACTTCTTCTGCTTCACCCCCCTGACTTCACCTTTTCCTTCTCCTTCTTCTGCTTCTTCTGATTCACCCTCCTAACTTCACCTTCTCCTTCTCCTTCTTCTGCTTCTTCTGATTCACCCTCCTGACTTCACCTTCTCCTTCTCCTTCTTCTGCTTCTTCTGATTCACCCTCCAGACTTCACCTTCTCCTTCTCCTTCTTCTGCTTCTTCTGATTCACCCTCCAGACTTCACCTTCTCCTTCTCCTTCTTCTGCTTCTTCTGATTCACCCTCCAGACTTCACCTTCTCCTTCTCCTTCTTCTGCTTCTTCTGATTCACCCTCCAGACTTCACCTTCTCCTTCTCCTTCTTCTGCTTCTTCTGATTCACCCTCCAGACCTCACCTTCTCCTTCTCCTTCTTCTACTTCTTCTGATTCACCCTCCAGACTTCATCTTCTCCTTCTCCTTCTTCTGCTTCTTCTGATTCACGCTCCAGACTTCATCTTCAACTTCTCCTTCTTCTGCTTCTTCTGATTCACCCTCCAGACTTCACCTTCCCCTTCTCCTTATTCTACTTCTTCTGATACACCCTCCAGACTTCACCTTCTCCTTCTCCTTCTTCTACTTCTTCTGATTCACACTCCAGTCTTCACCTTCTCCTTCTCCTTCTTCTGCTTCTTCTGCTTCACCCTCCAGACTTCACCTTCTCCTTCTCTTTCTTCTGCTTCTTCTGATTCACCCTCCAGACTTCACCTTCTCCTTCTCCTTCGTCTGATTCTTCTGATTCACCCTCCAGACTTCACCTTCTTCTTCTCCTTCTTCTGCTTCTTCTGATTCACCCTCCTGACTTCACCTTCTCCTTCTCCTTCTTCTACTTCTTCTGATTCACCCTCCTGACTTCACCTTCTCCTTCTCCTTCTTCTACTTCTTCCGCTTCACCCTCCAGACTTCACCTTCTCCTTCTCCTTCTTCTACTTCTTCTGATTCACCCTCCAGACTTCCCCTTCTCCTTCTCCTTCTTCTGCTTCTTCTGATTCACCCTCCAGACTTCACCTTCTCCTTCTCCTTATTCTGCTCCTTCTGATTCACCCTCCAGACTTCACCTTCTCCTTCTCCTTCTTCTACTTCTTCTGATTCACCCTCCAGACTACACCTTCTCCTTCTCCTTCTTCAACTTCTTCTGATTCACCTTCCAGACTTCACCTTCTCCTTCTCCTTCTTCTGCTTCTTCTGATTCACCCTCCATACTTCACCTCCTCCTTCTCCTTCTTCTGCTTCTTCTGCTTCACCCTCCAGACTTCACCTTCTCCTTCTCCTTCTTCTGCTTCTTCTGCTTCACCCTCCTTACTTCACCTTCTCCTTCTCCTTCTTCTACTTCTTCTGATTCACCCTCCAGACTTCACCTTCTCCTTCTCCTTCTTCGGCTTCTTCTGCTTCACCCTCCAGACTTCACCTTCTCCTTCTCCTTCTTCTGCTTCCTCTGCTTCGCCCTCCAGACTTCACCTTCTCCTTCTCCTTCTTCTACTTCTTCTGCTTCACCCTCCAGACTTCACCTTCTCCTTCTCCTTCTTCTACTTCTTCTGATTCACCCTCCAGACTTCACCTTCTCCTTCTCCTTCTTCTGCTTCTTCTGATTCACCCTCCAGACTTCACCTTCTCCTTCTCCTTATTCTGCTTCTTCTGATTCACCCTCCAGACTTCACCTTCTCCTTCTCCTTCTTCTACTTCTTCCGATTCATCCTCCAGACTACACCTTCTCCTTCTCCTTCTTTTACTTCTTCTGATTCACCCTCCAGACTTCACCTTCTCCTTCTCCTTCTTCTGCTTCTTCTGATTCACCCTCCAGACTTCATCTTCTCCTTCTCCTTCTTCTGCTTCTTCTGATTCACCCTCCAGACCTCACCTTCTCCTTCTCCTTCTTCTACTTCTTCTGATTCACCCTCCAGACTTCATCTTCTCCTTCTCCTTCTTCTGCTTGTTCTGATTCACCCTCCAGACTTCACCTTCTCCTTCTCCTTCTTCTGCATCTTCTGATTCACCCTCCAGACTTCACCTTCTCCTTCTCCTTCTTCTACTTCTTCTGATTCACCCTCCAGACTTCACCTTCTCCTTCTCCTTCTTCTACTTCTTCTGATTCACCCTCCAGTCTTCACCTTCTCCTTCTCCTTCTTCTGCTTCTTCTGCTTCACCCTCCAGACTTCACCTTCTCCTTCTCTTTCTTCTGCTTCTTCTGATTCACCCTCTAGACTCACCATCTCCTTCTCCTTCTTCTGATTCTTCTGATTCACCCTCCAGACTTCACCTTCTCATTCTCCTTCTTCTGCTTCTTCTGATTCACCCTCCTGACTTCACCTTCTCCTTCTCCTTCTTCTACTTCTTCTGATTCACCCTCCTGACTTCACCTTCTCCTTCTCCTTCTTCTACTTCTTCTGCTTCACCCTCCAGACTTCACCTTCTCCTTCTCCTTCTTCTAATTCTTCTGATTCACCCTCCAGACTTCACCTTCTCCTTCTCCTTCTTCTGCTTCTTCTGATTCACCCTCCAGACTTCACCTTCTCCTTCTCCTTATTCTGCTTCTTCTGATTCACCCTCCAGACTTCACCTTCTCCTTTTCCTTCTTCTGCTTCTTCTGATTCACCCTCCAGACTTCACCTTCTCCTTCTCCTTCTTCTGCTTCTTCTGATTCACCCTCCAGACTTCACCTTCTCCTTCTCCTTCTTCTACTTCTTCTGATTCACCCGCCAGACTTCATCTTCTCCTTCTCCTTCTTCTGCTTCTTCTGATTCACCCTCCAGACTTCACCTTCTCCTTCTCCTTCTTCTGCTTCTTCTGATTCACCCTCCAGACTTCATCTTCTCCTTCTCCTTCTTCTACTTCTTCTGATTCACCCTCCAGACTTCACCTTCTCCTTCTCCTTCTTCTACTTCTTCTGATTCACCCTCCAGACTTCACCTTCTCCTTCTCCTTCTGCTTTTCTGATTCACCCTCCAGACTTCACCTTCTCCTTCTCCTTCTTCTGCTTCTTCTGATTCACCCTCCAGACTTCATCTTCTCCTTCTCCTTCTTCTGCTTCTTCTGATTCACCCTTCAGACTTCACCTTCTCCTTCTCCTTCTTCTGCTTCTTCTGATTCACCCTCCAGACCTCTCCTTCTCCTTCTCCTTCTTCTGCTTCTTATGATTCACCTTCCTGACTTCACCTTCTCCTTCTCCTTCTTCTGCTTCTTCTGATTCACCCTCCTGACTTCACCTTCTCCTTCTCCTTCTTCTACTTCTTCTTATTCACCCTCCAGACTTCACCTTCTCCTTCTATTTCTTCTGCTTCTTCTGATTCACCCTCCAGACTTCACCTTCTCCTTCTCCTTCTTCCGCTTCTTCTGATTCACCCTCCAGACTTCACCTTCTCCTTCTCCTTCTTCTGCTTCTTCTGATTCACCCTCCAGACTTCACCTTCTCCTTCTCCTTCTTCTGCTTCTTCTGATTCACCCTCCAGACTTCACCTTCTCCTTCTCCTTCTTCTACTTCTTCTGATTCACCCTCCAGGCTTCACCTTCTCCTTCTCCTTCTTCTGCTTCTTCTGATTCACCCTCCAGACTTCACCTTCTCCTTCTCCTTCGTCTACTTCTTCTGATTCACCCTCCAGACTTCACCTTCTCCTTCTCCTTCTTCTACTTCTTCTGCTTCTCCCTCCAGACTTCACCTTCTCCTTCTCCTTCTTCTGCTTCTTCTGATTCACCCTCCAGACTATATCTTCTCCTTCTCCTTCTTCCACTTCTTCTGATTCACCATCCAGACTTCACTTTCTCCTTCTCCTTCTTCTACTTCTTCTGATTCACCCTCCAGACTTCACCTTCTCCTTTTCCTTCTTCTACTTCTTCTGATACACCCTCCTGACTTCACCTTCTCCTTCTCCTTCTTCTGCTTCTTCTGCTTCACCCTCCAGACTTCACCTTCTCCTTCTCCTTCTTCTGCTTCTTCTGCTTCACCCTACAGACTTCACCTTCTCCTTCTCCTTCTTCTGCTTCTTCTGCTTCACCCTCCAGACTTCACCTTCTCCTTCTCCTTCTTCTGCTTCTTCTGCTTCGCCCTCCAGGCTTCACCTTCTCCTTCTCCTTCTCCTGCTTCTTCTGCTTCACCCTCCTGAATTCACCTTCTCCTTCTCCTTCTTCTACTTCTTCTGATTCACCCTCCAGACTTCACCTTCTCCTTCTCCTTCTTCTGGTTCTTCTGCTTCACCCTTAGGACTTCACCTTCTCCTTCTCCTTCTTCTGCTTCTTCTGCTGCGCCCTCCAGACTTCACCGTCTCCATCTCCTTCTTCTGCTTCCTCTGCTTCACCCTCCTGACTTCACCTTCTCCTTCTCCTTCTTCTGCTTCTTCTGATTCACCCTCCAGACTTCACCTTCTCCTTCTCCTTCTTCTGCTTCTTCTGATTCACCCTCCAGACTTCACCTTCTCCTTCTCCTTCTTCTGCTTCTTCTGATTCACCCTCCAGACCTCAACCTTCTCCTTCTCCTTCTTCTACTTCTTCTGATTCACCCTCCAGACTTCATCTTCTCCTTCTCCTTCTTCTGCTTCTTCTGATTCACGCTCCAGACTTCATCTTCTACTTCTCCTTCTTCTGCTTCTTCTGATTCACCCTCCAGACTTCACCTTCCCCTTCTCCTTATTCTACTTCTTCTGATACACCCTCCAGACTTCACCTTCTCCTTCTCCTTCTTCTACTTCTTCTGATTCACACTCCAGTCTTCACCTTCTCCTTCTCCTGCTTCTTCTGCTTCACCCTCCAGACTTCACCTTCTCCTTCTCTTTCTTCTGCTTCTTCTGATTCACCCTCCAGACTTCACCTTCTCCTTCTCCTTCGTCTGATTCTTCTGATTCACCCTCCAGACTTCACCTTCTCCTTCTCCTTCTTCTGCTTCTTCTGATTCACCCTCCTGACTTCACCTTCTCCTTCTCCTTCTTCTACTTCTTCTGATTCACCCTCCTGACTTCACCTTCTCCTTCTCCTTCTTCTACTTCTTCCGCTTCACCCTCCAGACTTCACCTTCTCCTTCTCCTTCTTCTACTTCTTCTGATTCACCCTCCGGACTTCACCTTCTCCTTCTCCTTCTTCTGCTTCTTCTGATTCACCCTCCAGACTTCACCTTCTCCTTCTCCTTATTCTGCTTCTTCTGATTCACCCCCCAGACTTCACCTTCTCCTTCTCCTTCTTCTACTGCTTCTGATTCACCCTCCAGACTATATCTTCTCCTTCTCCTTTTCAACTTCTTCTGATTCACCCTCCAGACTTCACCTTCTCCTTCTCCTTCTTCTGCTTCTTCTGATTCACCCTCCAGACTTCACCTCCTCCTTCTCCTTCTTCTGCTTCTTCTGCTTCACCCTCCAGACTTCACCTTCTCCTTCTCCTTCTTCTGCTTCTTCTGCTTCACCCTCCTTTCTTCACCTTCTCCTTCTCCTTCTTCTACTTCTTCTGATTCACCCTCCAGACTTCACCTTCTCCTTCTCCTTCTTCTGCTTCTTCTGCTTCACCCTCCAGACTTCACCTTCTCCTTCTCCTTCTTCTGCTTCTTCTGCTTCGCCCTCCAGACTTCACCTTCTCCTTCTCCTTCTTCTACTTCTTCTGCTTCTCCCTCCAGACTTCACCTTCTCCTTCTCCTTCTTCTGCTTCTTCTGATTCACCCTCCAGACTTCACCTTCTCCTTCTCCTTCTTCCACTTCTTCTGATTCACCCTCCAGACTTCACCTTCTCCTTCTCCTTCTTCTACTTCTTCTGATTCACCCTCCAGACTTCACCTTCTCCTTTTCCTTCTTCTACTTCTTCTGATACACCCTCCTGACTTCACCTTCTCCTTCTCCTTCTTCTGCTACTTCTGCTTCACCCTCCAGACTTCACCTTCTCCTTCTCCTTCTTCTGCTTCTTCTGCTTCACCCTCCAGACTTCACCTTCTCCTTCTCCTTCTTCTGCTTCTTCTGCTTCACCCTCCTTACTTCACCTTCTCCTTCTCCTTCTTCTACTTCTTCTGATTCACCCTCCAGACTTCACCTTCTCCTTCTCCTTCGTCTGCTTCTTCTGCTTCACCCTCCAGACTTCACCTTCTCCTTCTCCTTCTTCTGCTTCTTCTGCTTCGCCCTCCAGGCTTCACCTTCTCCTTCTCCTTCTTCTGCTTCTTCTGCTTCACCCTCCTGACTTCACCTTCTCCTTCTCCTTCTTCTCCTTCTTCTGATTCACCCTCCAGACTTCACCTTCTCCTTCTCCTTCTTCTGGTTCTTCTGCTTCACCCTTAGGACTTCACCTTCTCCTTCTCCTTCTTCTGCTTCCTCTGCTGCGCCCTCCAGACTTCACCGTCTCCATCTCCTTCTTCTGCTTCTTCTGCTTCACCCTCCTGACTTCAACTTCTCCTTCTCCTTCTTCTGCTTCTTCTGCATCACCCTCCTGACTTCACCTTCTCCTTCTCCTTCTTCTACTTCTTCTGCTTCACCCCCCTGACTTCACCTTCTCCTTCTCCTTCTTCTGCTTCTTCTGATTCACCCTCCTAACTTCACCTTCTCCTTCTCCTTCTTCTGCTTCTTCTGATTCACCCTCCTGACTTCACCTTCTCCTTCTCCTTCTTCTGCTTCTTCTGATTCACCCTCCAGACTTCACCTTCTCCTTCTCCTTCTTCTGCTTCTTCTGATTCACCCTCCAGACTTCACCTTCTCCTTCTCCTTCTTCTGCTTCTTCTGATTCACCCTCCAGACCTCAACCTTCTCCTTCTCCTTCTTCTACTTCTTCTGGTTCACCCTCCAGACTTCATCTTCTCCTTCTCCTTGTTCTGCTTCTTCTGATTCACGCTCCAGACTTCATCTTCTACTTCTCCTTCTTCTGCTTCTTCTGATTCACCCTCCAGACTTCACCTTCCCCTTCTCCTTATTCTACTTCTTCTGATACACCCTCCAGACTTCACCTTCTCCTTCTCCTTCTTCTACTTCTTCTGATTCACACTCCAGTCTTCACCTTCTCCTTCTCCTTCTTCTGCTTCTTCTGCTTCACCCTCCAGACTTCACCTTCTCCTTCTCTTTCTTCTGCTTCTTCTGATTCACCCTCCAGACTTCACCTTCTCCTTCTCCTTCGTCTGATTCTTCTGATTCACCCTCCAGACTTCACCTTCTCCTTCTCCTTCTTCTGCTTCTTCTGATTCACCCTCCTGACTTCACTTTCTCCTTCTTCTACTTCTTCTGATTCACCCTCCTGACTTCACCTTCTCCTTCTCCTTCTTCTACTTCTTCCGCTTCACCCTCCAGACTTCACCTTCTCCTTCTCCTTCTTCTACTTCTTCTGATTCACCCTCCAGACTTCACCTTCTCCTTCTCCTTCTTCTGCTTCTTCTGATTCACCCTCCAGACTTCACCTTCTCCTTCTCCTTATTCTGCTTCTTCTGATTCACCCTCCAGACTTCACCTTCTCCTTCTCCTTCTTCTACTTCTTCTGATTCACCCTCCAGACTACACCTTCTCCTTCTCCTTCTTCAACTTCTTCTGATTCACCCTCCAGACTTCACCTTCTCCTTCTCCTTCTTCTGCTTCTTCTGATTCACACTCCAGACTTCACCTCCTCCTTCTCCTTCTTCTGCTTCTTCTGCTTCACCCTCCAGACTTCACCTTCTCCTTCTCCTTCTTCTGCTTCTTCTGCTTCACCCTCCTTACTTCACCTTCTCCTTCTCCTTCTTCTACTTCTTCTGATTCACCCTCCAGACTTCACCTTCTCCTTCTCCTTCTTCTGCTTCTTCTGCTTCACCCTCCAGAGTTCACCTTCTCCTTCTCCTTCTTCTGCTTCTTCTGCTTCGCCCTCCAGACTTCACCTTCTCCTTCTCCTTCTTCTACTTCTTCTGCTTCACCCTCCAGAGTTCACCTTCTCCTTCTCCTTCTTCTACTTCTTCTGATTCACCCTCCAGACTTCACCTTCTCCTTCTCCTTCTTCTGCTTCTTCTGATTCACCCTCCAGACTTCACCTTCTCCTTCTCCTTATTCTGCTTCTTCTGATTCACCCTACAGACTTCACCTTCTCCTTCTCCTTCTTCTACTTCTTCTGATTCATCCTCCAGACTACACCTTCTCCTTCTCCTTCTTCTACTTCTTCTGATTCACCCTCCAGACTTCAGCTTCTCCTTCTCCTTCTTCTGCTCCTTTTGATTCACCCTCCAGACTTGACCTTCTCCTTCTCCTTCTTCTACTTCTTCTGATTCACCCCCCAAACTTCACCTCCTCCTTCTCCTTCTTCTACTTCTTCTGAGTCACAATCCAGACTTCACCTTCTCCTTCTCCTTCTTCTACTTCTTCTGCTTCTCCCTCCAGACTTCACCTTCTCCTTCTCCTTCTTCTGCTTCTTCTGATTCACCCTCCAGACTTCACCTTCTCCTTCTCCTTCTTCCACTTCTTCTGATTCACCCTCCAGACTTCACCTTCTCCTTCTCCTTCTTCTACTTCTTCTGATTCATCCTCCAGACTTCACCTTCTCCTTTTCCTTCTTCTACTTCTTCTGATTCACCCTCCTGACTTCACCTTCTCCTTCTCCTTCTTCTGCTTCTTCTGCTTCACCCTCCAGACTTCACCTTCTCCTTCTCCTTCTTCTGCTTCTTCTGCTTCACCCTCCAGACTTCACCTTCTCCTTCTCCTTCTTCTGCTTCTTCTGATTCACCCTCCAGACTTCACCTTCTCCTTCTCCTTCTTCTGCTTCTTCTGCTTCGCCCTCCAGACTTCACCTTCTCCTTCTCCTTCTTCTACTTCTTCTGCTTCTCCCTCCAGACTTCACCTTCTCCTTCTCCTTCTTCTGCTTCTTCTGATTCACCCTCCAGACTTCACCTTCTCCTTCTCCTTCTTCCACTTCTTCTGATTCACCCTCCAGACTTCACCTTCTCCTTCTCCTTCTTCTACTTCTTCTGATTCACCCTCCAGACTTCACCTTCTCCTTTTCCTTCTTCTACTTCTTCTGATACACCCTCCTGACTTCACCTTCTCCTTCTCCTTCTTCTGCTACTTCTGCTTCACCCTCCAGACTTCACCTTCTCCTTCTCCTTCTTCTGCTTCTTCTGCTTCACCCTCCAGACTTCACCTTCTCCTTCTCCTTCTTCTGCTTCTTCTGCTTCACCCTCCTTACTTCACCTTCTCCTTCTCCTTCTTCTACTTCTTCTGATTCACCCTCCAGACTTCACCTTCTCCTTCTCCTTCTTCTGCTTCTTCTGCTTCACCCTCCAGACTTCACCTTCTCCTTCTCATTCTTCTGCTTCTTCTGCTTTGCCCTCCAGGCTTCACCTTCTCCTTCTCCTTCTTCTGCTTCTTCTGCTTCACCCTCCTGACTTCACCTTCTCCTTCTCCTTCTTCTCCTTCTTCTGATTCACCCTCCAGACTTCACCTTCTCCTTCTCCTTCTTCTGGTTCTTCTGCTTCACCCTTAGGACTTCACCTTCTCCTTCTCCTTCTTCTGCTTCTTCTGCTGCGCCCTCCAGACTTCACCGTCTCCATCTCCTTCTTCTGCTTCTTCTGCTTCACCCTCCTGACTTCAACTTCTCCTTCTCCTTCTTCTGATTCTTCTGCATCACCCTCCTGACTTCACCTTCTCCTTCTCCTTCTTCTACTTCATCTGCTTCACCCCCCTGACTTCACCTTCTCCTTCTCCTTCTTCTGCTTCTTCTGATTCACCCTCCTAACTTCACCTTCTCCTTCTCCTTCTTCTGCTTCTTCTGATTCACCCTCCTGACTTCACCTTCTCCTTCTCCTTCTTCTGCTTCTTCTGATTCACCCTCCAGACTTCACCTTCTCCTTCTCCTTCTTCTGCTTCTTCTGATTCACCCTCCAGACCTCAACCTTCTCCTTCTCCTTCTTCTACTTCTTCTGATTCACCCTCCAGACTTCATCTTCTCCTTCTCCTTCTTCTGCTTCTTCTGATTCACGCTCCAGACTTCATCTTCTACTTCTCCTTCTTCTGCTTCTTCTGATTCACCCTCCAGACTTCACCTTCCCCTTCTCCTTATTCTACTTCTTCTGATACACCCTCCAGACTTCACCTTCTCCTTCTCCTTCTTCTACTTCTTCTGATTCACACTCCAGTCTTCACCTTCTCCTTCTCCTTCTTCTGCTTCTTCTGCTTCACCCTCCAGACTTCACCTTCTCCTTCTCTTTCTTCTGCTTCTTCTGATTCACCCTCCAGACTTCACCTTCTCCTTCTCCTTCGTCTGATTCTTCTGATTCACCCTCCAGACTTCACCTTCTCCTTCTCCTTCTTCTGCTTCTTCTGATTCACCCTCCTGACTTCACCTTCTCCTTCTTCTACTTCTTCTGATTCACCCTCCTGACTTCACCTTCTCCTTCTCCTTCTTCTACTTCTTCCGCTTCACCCTCCAGACTTCACCTTCTCCTTCTCCTTCTTCTACTTCTTCTGATTCACCCTCCAGACTTCACCTTCTCCTTCTCCTTCTTCTGCTTCTTCTGATTCACCCTCCAGACTTCACCTTCTCCTTCTCCTTATTCTGCTTCTTCTGATTCACCCTCCAGACTTCACCTTCTCCTTCTCCTTCTTCTACTTCTTCTGATTCACCCTCCAGACTACACCTTCTCCTTCTCCTTCTTCAACTTCTTCTGATTCACCCTCCAGACTTCACCTTCTCCTTCTCCTTCTTCTGCTTCTTCTGCTTCACCCTCCAGACTTCACCTTCTCCTTCTCATTCTTCTGCTTCTTCTGCTTTGCCCTCCAGGCTTCACCTTCTCCTTCTCCTTCTTCTGCTTCTTCTGCTTCACCCTCCTGACTTCACCTTCTCCTTCTCCTTCTTCTCCTTCTTCTGATTCACCCTCCAGACTTCACCTTCTCCTTCTCCTTCTTCTGGTTCTTCTGCTTCACCCTTAGGACTTCACCTTCTCCTTCTCCTTCTTCTGCTTCTTCTGCTGCGCCCTCCAGACTTCACCGTCTCCATCTCCTTCTTCTGCTTCTTCTGCTTCACCCTCCTGACTTCAACTTCTCCTTCTCCTTCTTCTGATTCTTCTGCATCACCCTCCTGACTTCACCTTCTCCTTCTCCTTCTTCTACTTCATCTGCTTCACCCCCCTGACTTCACCTTCTCCTTCTCCTTCTTCTGCTTCTTCTGATTCACCCTCCTAACTTCACCTTCTCCTTCTCCTTCTTCTGCTTCTTCTGATTCACCCTCCTGACTTCACCTTCTCCTTCTCCTTCTTCTGCTTCTTCTGATTCACCCTCCAGACTTCACCTTCTCCTTCTCCTTCTTCTGCTTCTTCTGATTCACCCTCCAGACCTCAACCTTCTCCTTCTCCTTCTTCTACTTCTTCTGATTCACCCTCCAGACTTCATCTTCTCCTTCTCCTTCTTCTGCTTCTTCTGATTCACGCTCCAGACTTCATCTTCTACTTCTCCTTCTTCTGCTTCTTCTGATTCACCCTCCAGACTTCACCTTCCCCTTCTCCTTATTCTACTTCTTCTGATACACCCTCCAGACTTCACCTTCTCCTTCTCCTTCTTCTACTTCTTCTGATTCACACTCCAGTCTTCACCTTCTCCTTCTCCTTCTTCTGCTTCTTCTGCTTCACCCTCCAGACTTCACCTTCTCCTTCTCTTTCTTCTGCTTCTTCTGATTCACCCTCCAGACTTCACCTTCTCCTTCTCCTTCGTCTGATTCTTCTGATTCACCCTCCAGACTTCACCTTCTCCTTCTCCTTCTTCTGCTTCTTCTGATTCACCCTCCTGACTTCACCTTCTCCTTCTTCTACTTCTTCTGATTCACCCTCCTGACTTCACCTTCTCCTTCTCCTTCTTCTACTTCTTCCGCTTCACCCTCCAGACTTCACCTTCTCCTTCTCCTTCTTCTACTTCTTCTGATTCACCCTCCAGACTTCACCTTCTCCTTCTCCTTCTTCTGCTTCTTCTGATTCACCCTCCAGACTTCACCTTCTCCTTCTCCTTATTCTGCTTCTTCTGATTCACCCTCCAGACTTCACCTTCTCCTTCTCCTTCTTCTACTTCTTCTGATTCACCCTCCAGACTACACCTTCTCCTTCTCCTTCTTCAACTTCTTCTGATTCACCCTCCAGACTTCACCTTCTCCTTCTCCTTCTTCTGCTTCTTCTGATTCACACTCCAGACTTCACCTCCTCCTTCTCCTTCTTCTGCTTCTTCTGCTTCACCCTCCAGACTTCACCTTCTCCTTCTCCTTCTTCTGCTTCTTCTGCTTCACCCTCCTTACTTCACCTTCTCCTTCTCCTTCTTCTACTTCTTCTGATTCACCCTCCAGACTTCACCTTCTCCTTCTCCTTCTTCTGCTTCTTCTGCTTCACCCTCCAGAGTTCACCTTCTCCTTCTCCTTCTTCTGCTTCTTCTGCTTCGCCCTCCAGACTTCACCTTCTCCTTCTCCTTCTTCTACTTCTTCTGCTTCACCCTCCAGAGTTCACCTTCTCCTTCTCCTTCTTCTACTTCTTCTGATTCACCCTCCAGACTTCACCTTCTCCTTCTCCTTCTTCTGCTTCTTCTGATTCACCCTCCAGACTTCACCTTCTCCTTCTCCTTATTCTGCTTCTTCTGATTCACCCTACAGACTTCACCTTCTCCTTTTCCTTCTTCTACTTCTTCTGATTCATCCTCCAGACTACACCTTCTCCTTCTCCTTCTTCTACTTCTTCTGATTCACCCTCCAGACTTCAGCTTCTCCTTCTCCTTCTTCTGCTCCTTTTGATTCACCCTCCAGACTTGACCTTCTCCTTCTCCTTCTTCTACTTCTTCTGATTCACCCCCCAAACTTCACCTCCTCCTTCTCCTTCTTCTACTTCTTCTGATTCACAATCCAGACTTCACCTTCTCCTTCTCCTTCTTCTACTTCTTCTGCTTCTCCCTCCAGACTTCACCTTCTCCTTCTCCTTCTTCTGCTTCTTCTGATTCACCCTCCAGACTTCACCTTCTCAATCTCCTTCTTCCACTTCTTCTGATTCACCCTCCAGACTTCACCTTCTCCTTCTCCTTCTTCTACTTCTTCTGATTCATCCTCCAGACTTCACCTTCTCCTTTTCCTTCTTCTACTTCTTCTGATTCACCCTCCTGACTTCACCTTCTCCTTCTCCTTCTTCTACTTCTTCTGATTCACCCTCCAGACTTCATCTTCTCCTTCTCCTTCTTCTGCTTCTTCTGATTCACGCTCCAGACTTCATCTTCTACTTCTCCTTCTTCTGCTTCTTCTGATTCACCCTCCAGACTTCACCTTCCCCTTCTCCTTATTCTACTTCTTCTGATACACCCTCCAGACTTCACCTTCTCCTTCTCCTTCTTCTACTTCTTCTGATTCACACTCCAGTCTTCACCTTCTCCTTCTCCTTCTTCTGCTTCTTCTGCTTTACCCTCCAGACTTCACCTTCTCCTTCTCTTTCTTCTGCTTCTTCTGATTCACCCTCCAGACTTCACCTTCTCCTTCTCCTTCGTCTGATTCTTCTGATTCACCCTCCAGACTTCACCTTCTCCTTCTCCTTCTTCTGCTTCTTCTGATTCACCCTCCTGACTTCACCTTCTCCTTCTTCTACTTCTTCTGATTCACCCTCCTGACTTCACCTTCTCCTTCTCCTTCTTCTACTTCTTCCGCTTCACCCTCCAGACTTCACCTTCTCCTTCTCCTTCTTCTACTTCTTCTGATTCACCCTCCAGACTTCACCTTCTCCTTCTCCTTCTTCTGCTTCTTCTGATTCACCCTCCAGACTTCACCTTCTCCTTCTGCTTATTCTGCTTCTTCTGATTCACCCTCCAGACTTCACCTTCTCCTTCTCCTTCTTCTACTTCTTCTGATTCACCCTCCAGACTACACCTTCTCCTTCTCCTTCTTCAACTTCTTCTGATTCACCCTCCAGACTTCACCTTCTCCTTCTCCTTCTTCTGCTTCTTCTGATTCACACTCCAGACTTCACCTCCTCCTTCTCCTTCTTCTGCTTCTTCTGCTTCACCCTCCAGACTTCACCTTCTCCTTCTCCTTCTTCTGCTTCTTCTGCTTCACCCTCCTTACTTCACCTTCTCCTTCTCCTTCTTCTACTTCTTCTGATTCACCCTCCAGACTTCACCTTCTCCTTCTCCTTCTTCTGCTTCTTCTGCTTCACCCTCCAGAGTTCACCTTCTCCTTCTCCTTCTTCTGCTTCTTCTGCTTCGCCCTCCAGACTTCACCTTCTCCTTCTCCTTCTTCTACTTCTTCTGCTTCACCCTCCAGAGTTCACCTTCTCCTTCTCCTTCTTCTACTTCTTCTGATTCACCCTCCAGACTTCACCTTCTCCTTCTCCTTCTTCTGCTTCTTCTGATTCACCCTCCAGACTTCACCTTCTCCTTCTCCTTATTCTGCTTCTTCTGATTCACACTACAGACTTCACCTTCTCCTTCTCCTTCTTCTACTTCTTCTGATTCATCCTCCAGACTACACCTTCTCCTTCTCCTTCTTCTACTTCTTCTGATTCACCCTCCAGACTTCAGCTTCTCCTTCTCCTTCTTCTGCTCCTTTTGATTCACCCTCCAGACTTGACCTTCTCCTTCTCCTTCTTCTACTTCTTCTGATTCACCCCCCAAACTTCACCTCCTCCTTCTCCTTCTTCTACTTCTTCTGATTCACAATCCAGACTTCACCTTCTCCTTCTCCTTCTTCTACTTCTTCTGCTTCTCCCTCCAGACTTCACCTTCTCCTTCTCCTTCTTCTGCTTCTTCTGATTCACCCTCCAGACTTCACCTTCTCCTTCTCCTTCTTCCACTTCTTCTGATTCACCCTCCAGACTTCACCTTCTCCTTCTCCTTCTTCTACTTCTTCTGATTCATCCTCCAGACTTCACCTTCTCCTTTTCCTTCTTCTACTTCTTCTGATTCACCCTCCTGACTTCACCTTCTCCTTCTCCTTCTTCTGCTTCTTCTGCTTCACCCTCCAGACTTGACCTTCTCCTTCTCCTTCTTCTGCTTCTTCTGCTTCACCCTCCAGACTTCACCTTCTCCTTCTCCTTCTTCTGCTTCTTCTGCTTCACCCTCCTTACTTCACCTTCTCCTTCTCCTTCTTCTACTTCTTGTGATTCACCCTCCAGACTTCACCTTCTCCTTCTCCTTCTTCTGCTTCTTCTGATTCACCCTCCAGACTTCACCTTCACCTTCTCCTTCTTCTGCTTCTTCTGATTCACGCTCCAGACTTCATCTTCTACTTCTCCTTCTTCTGCTTCTTCTGATTCACCCTCCAGACTTCACCTTCCCCTTCTCCTTATTCTACTTCTTCTGATACACCCTCCAGACTTCACCTTCTCCTTCTCCTTCTTCTACTTCTTCTGATTCACACTCCAGTCTTCACCTTCTCCTTCTCCTTCTTCTGCTTCTTCTGCTTCACCCTCCAGACTTCACCTTCTCCTTCTCTTTCTTCTGCTTCTTCTGATTCACCCTCCAGACTTCACCTTCTCCTTCTCCTTCGTCTGATTCTTCTGATTCACCCTCCAGACTTCACCTTCTCCTTCTCCTTCTTCTGCTTCTTCTGATTCACCCTCCTGACTTCACCTTCTCCTTCTCCTTCTACTACTTCTTCTGATTCATCCTCCAGACTTCACCTTCTCCTTTTCCTTCTTCTACTTCTTCTGATTCACCCTCCTGACTTCACCTTCTCCTTCTCCTTCTTCTGCTTCTTCTGCTTCACCCTCCAGACTTCACCTTCTCCTTCTCCTTCTTCTGCTTCTTCTGCTTCACCCTCCAGACTTCACCTTCTCCTTCTCCTTCTTCTGCTTCTTCTGCTTCACCCTCCTTACTTCACCTTCTCCTTCTCCTTCTTCTACTTCTTGTGATTCACCCTCCAGACTTCACCTTCTCCTTCTCCTTCTTCTGCTTCTTCTGATTCACCCTCCAGACTTCACCTTCACCTTCTCCTTCTTCTGCTTCTTCTGATTCACGCTCCAGACTTCATCTTCTACTTCTCCTTCTTCTGCTTCTTCTGATTCACCCTCCAGACTTCACCTTCCCCTTCTCCTTATTCTACTTCTTCTGATACACCCTCCAGACTTCACCTTCTCCTTCTCCTTCTTCTACTTCTTCTGATTCACACTCCAGTCTTCACCTTCTCCTTCTCCTTCTTCTGCTTCTTCTGCTTCACCCTCCAGACTTCACCTTCTCCTTCTCTTTCTTCTGCTTCTTCTGATTCACCCTCCAGACTTCACCTTCTCCTTCTCCTTCGTCTGATTCTTCTGATTCACCCTCCAGACTTCACCTTCTCCTTCTCCTTCTTCTGCTTCTTCTGATTCACCCTCCTGACTTCACCTTCTCCTTCTCCTTCTACTACTTCTTCTGATTCACCCTCCTGACTTCACCTTCTCCTTCTCCTTCTTCTACTTCTTCTGATTCACCCTCCTGACTTCACCTTCTCCTTCTCCTTCTTCTACTTCTTCCGCTTCACCCTCCAGACTTCACCTTCTCCTTCTCCTTCTTCTACTTCTTCTGATTCACCCTCCAGACTTCACCTTCTTCTGCTTCTTCTGATTCACCCTCCAGACTTCACCTTCTCCTTCTCCTTATTCTGCTTCTTCTGATTCACCCTCCAGACTTCACCTTCTCCTTCTCCTTCTTCTACTTCTTCTGATTCACCCTCCAGACTATACCTTCTCCTTCTCCTTCTTCAACTTCTTCTGCTTCACCCTCCAGACTTCACCTTCTCCTTCTCCTTCTTCTGCTTCTTCTGCTTCACCCTCCTTACTTCACCTTCTCCTTCTCCTTCTTCTACTTCTTCTGATTCACCCTCCAGACTTCACCTTCTCCTTCTCCTTCTTCTGCTTCTTCTGCTTCACCCTCCAGACTTCACCTTCTCCTTCTCCTTCTTCTACTTCTTCTTATTCACCCTCCAGACTTCACCTTCTCCTTCTCCTTCTTCTGCTTCTTCTGATTCACCCTCCAGACTTCACCTTCTCCTTCTCCTTATTCTGCTTCTTCTGATTCACCCTCCAGACTTCACCTTCACCTTCTCCTTCTTCTACTTCTTCTGATTCATCCTCCAGACTACACCTTCTCCTTCTCCTTCTTCTACTTCTTCTGATTCACCCTCCAGACTTCAGCTTCTCCTTCTCCTTCTTCTGCTCCTTTTGATTCACCCTCCAGACTTGACCTTCTCCTTCTCCTTCTTCTACTTCTTCTGATTCACCCTCCAGACTTCACCTCCTCCTTCTCCTTCTTCTACTTCTTCTGATTCACAATCCAGACTTCAGCTTCTCCTTCTCCTTCTTCTACTTCTTCTGCTTCTCCCTCCAGACTTCACCTTCTCCTTCTCCTTCTTCTGCTTCTTCTGATTCACCCTCCAGACTTCACCTTCTCCTTCTCCTTCTTCCACTTCTTCTGATTCACCCTCCAGACTTCACCTTCTCCCTCTCCTTCTTCTACTTCTTCTGATTCATCCTCCAGACTTCACCTTCTCCTTTTCCTTCTTCTACTTCTTCTGATTCACCCTCCTGACTTCGCCTTCTCCTTCTCCTTCTTCTGCTTCTTCTGCTTCACCCTCCAGACTTCACCTTCTCCTTCTCCTTCTTCTGCTTCTTCTGCTTCACCCTCCAGACTTCACCTTCTCCTTCTCCTTCTTCTGCTTCTTCTGCTTCACCATCCTTACTTCACCTTCTCCTTCTCCTTCTTCTACTTCTTGTGATTCACCCTCCAGACTTCACCTTCTCCTTCTCCTTCTTCTGCTTCTTCTGATTCACCCTCCAGACTTCACCTTCTCCTTCTCCTTCTTCTGCTTCTTCTGATTCACCCTCCAGACTTCACCTTCTCCTTCTCCTTCTTCTACTTCTTCTGATTCACCCGCCAGACTTCATCTTCTCCTTCTCCTTCTTCTGCTTCTTCTGATTCACCCTCCAGACTTCACCTTCTCCTTCTCCTTCTTCTGCTTCTTCTGATTCACCCTCCAGACTTCATCTTCTCCTTCTCCTTCTTCTACTTCTTCTGATTCACCCTCCAGACTTCACCTTCTCCTTCTCCTTCTTCTACTTCTTCTGATTCACCCTCCAGACTTCACCTTCTCCTTCTCCTTCTTCTGCTTCTTCTGATTCACCCTCCAGACTTCACCTTCTCCTTCTCCTTCTTCTGCTTCTTCTGATTCACCCTCCAGACTTCATCTTCTCCTTCTCCTTCTTCTGCTTCTTCTGATTCACCCTTCAGACTTCACCTTCTCCTTCTCCTTCTTCCGCTTCTTCTGATTCACCCTCCAGGCCTCACCTTCTCCTTCTCCTTCTTCTACTTCTTCTGATTCACCCTCCAGACTTCATCTTCTCCTTCTCCTTCTTCTGCTTCTTCTGATTCACCCTCCAGACATCACCTTCTCCTTCTCCTTCTTCTGCTTCTTCTGATTCACCCTCCAGACTTCGCCTTCTCCTTCTCCTTCTTCTACTTCTTCTGATTCACCCTCCAGACTTCACCTTCTCCTTCTCCTTCTTCTACTTCTTCTGATTCACCCTCCAGTCTTCACCTTCTCCTTCTCCTTCTTCTGCTTCTTCTGATTCACCCTCCAGACTTCACCTTCTCCTTCTCCTTCTTCTGCTTCTTCTGATTCACCTTCCTGACTTCACCTTCTCCTTCTCCTTCTTCTGCTTCTTCTGATTCACCCTCCAGACTTCACCTTCTCCTTCTCCTTCTTCTAATTCTTCTTATTCACCCTCCAGACTTCACCTTCTCCTTCTACTTCTTCTGCTTCTTCTGATTCACCCTCCAGACTTCACCTTCTCCTTCTCCTTCTTCCGCTTCTTCTGATTCACCCTCCAGACTTCACCTTCTCCTTCTCCTTCTTCTGCTTCTTCTGATTCACCCTCCAGACTTCACCTTCTCCTTCTCCTTCTTCTGCTTCTTCTGATTCACCCTCCAGACTTCACCTTCTCCTTCTCCTTCTTCTACTTCTTCTGATTCACCCTCCAGACTTCACCTTCTCGTTCTCCTTCTTCTGCTTCTTCTGATTCACCCTCCAGACTTCACCTTCTCATTCTCCTTCGTCTACTTCTTCTGATTCACCCTCAAGACTACACCTTCTCCTTCTCCTTCTTCTACTTCTTCTGATTCACCCTCCAGACTTCACCTTCTCATTCTCCTTCTTCTGCTTCTTCTCATTCACCCTCCAGACTTAACCTTCTCCTTCTCCTTCTTCTACTTCTTCTGATTCACCCTCCAGACTTCACCTTCTCCTTCTCCTTCTTCTACTTCTTCTGATTCACCCTCCAGACTTCACCTTCTCCTTCTCCTTCTTCTACTTCTTCTGCTTCTCCCTCCAGACTTCACCTTCTCCTTCTCCTTCTTCTGCTTCTTCTGATTCACCCTCCAGACTTCACCTTCTCCTTCTCCTTCTTCCACTTCTTCTGATTCACCCTCCAGACTTCACCTTTTCCTTCTCCTTCTTCAACTTCTTCTGATTCACCCTCCAGACTTCACCTTCTCCTTTTCCTTCTTCTACTTCTTCTGATACACCCTCCTGACTTCACCTTCTCCTTCTCCTTCTTCTGCTTCTTCTGCTTCACCCTCCAGACTTCACCTTCTCCTTCTCCTTCTTCTGCTTCTTCTGCTTCACCCTCCAGACTTCACCTTCTCCTTCTCCTTCTTCTGCTTCTTCTGCTTCACCCTCCTTACTTCACCTTCTCCTTCTCCTTCTTCTACTTCTTCTGATTCACCCTCCAGACTTCACCTTCTCCTTCTCCTTCTTCTGCTTCTTCTGCTTCACCCTCCAGACTTCACCTTCTCCTTCTCCTTCTTCTGCTTCTTCTGCTTCGCCCTCCAGACTTCACCTTCTCCTTCTCCTTCTTCTGCTTCTTCTGCTTCACCCTCCAGACTTCACCTTCTCCTTCTCCTTCTTCTGCTTCTTCTGCTTCACCCTCCTGACTTCACCTTCTCCTTCTCCTTCTTCTACTTCTTCTGATTCACCCTCCAGACTTCACCTTCTCCTTCTCCTTCTTCTGGTTCTTCTGCTTCACCCTCCTGACTTCACCTTCTCCTTCTCCTTCTTCTGCTTCTTCTGCATCACCCTCCTGACTTCACCTTCTCCTTCTCCTTCTTCTGCTTCTTCTGCTTCACCCCCCTGACTTCACCTTCTCCTTCTCCTTCTTCTGCTTCTTCTGATTCACCCTCCTAACTTCACCTTCTCCTTCTCCTTCTTATGCTTCTTCTGATTCACCCTCCTGACTTCACCTTCTCCTTCTCCTTCTTCTGCTTCTTCTGATTCACCCTCCAGACTTCACCTTCTCCTTCTCCTTCTTCTGCTTCTTCTGATTCACCCTCCAGACTTCACCTTCTCCTTCTCCTTCTTCTGCTTCTTCTGATTCACCCTCCAGACCTCACCTTCTCCTTCTCCTTCTTCTACTTCTTCTGATTCACCCTCCAGACTTCATCTTCTACTTCTCCTTCTTCTGCTTCTTCTGATTCACGCTCCAGACTTCATCTTCTACTTCTCCTTCTTCTGCTTCTTCTGATTCACCCTCCAGACTTCACCTTCCCCTTCTCCTTATTCTACTTCTTCTGATACACCCTCCAGACTTCACCTTCTCCTTCTCCTTCTTCTACTTCTTCTGATTCACACTCCAGTCTTCACCTTCTTCTTCTCCTTCTTCTGCTTCTTCTGCTTCACCCTCCAGACTTCACCTTTTCTTTCTCTTTCTTCTGCTTCTTCTGATTCACCCTCCAGACTTCACCTTCTCCTTCTCCTTCGTCTGATTCTTCTGATTCACCCTCCAGACTTCACCTTCTCCTTCTCCTTCTTCTGCTTCTTCTGATTCACCCTCCTGACTTCACCTTCTCCTTCTCCTTCTTCTGCTTCTTCTGATTCACCCTCCTGACTTCACCTTATCCTTCTCCTTCTTCTACTTCTTCCGCTTCACCTCCAGACTTCACCTTCTCCTTCTCCTTCTTCTACTTCTTCTGATTCACCCTCCAGACTTCATCTTCTCCTTCTCCTTCTTCTGCTTCTTCTGATTCACCCTCCAGACTTCACCTTCTCCTTCTCCTTATTCTGCTTCTTCTGATTCACCCTCCAGACTTCACCTTCTCCTTCTCCTTCTTCAACTTCTTCTGATTCACCCTCCAGACTTCACCTTCTCCTTCTTCTGCTTCTTCTGATTCACCCTCCAGACTTCACCTCCTCCTTCTCCTTCTTCTGCTTCTTCTGCTTCACCCTCCAGGCTTCACCTTCTCCTTCTCCTTCTTCTGCTTCTTCTGCTTCACCCTCCTTACTTCACCTTCTCCTTCTCCTTCTTCTACTTCTTCTGATTCACCCTCCAGACTTCACCTTCTCCTTCTCCTTCTTCTGCTTCTTCTGCTTCACCCTCCAGACTTCACCTTCTCCTTCTCCTTCTTCTGCTTCTTCTGCTTCGCCCTCCAGACTTCACCTTCTCCTTCTCCTTCTTCTACTTCTTCTGCTTCACGCTCCAAACTTCACCTTCTCCTTCTCCTTCTTCTACTTCTTCTGATTCACCCTCCAGACTTCACCTTCTCCTTCTCCTTCTTCTGCTTCTTCTGATTCACCCTCCAGACTTCACCTTCCCCTTCTCCTTATTCTGCTTCTTCCGATTCACCCTCCAGACTTCACCTTCTCCTTCTCCTTCTTCTACTTCTTCTGATTCATCCTCCAGACTACACATTCTCCTTCTCCTTCTTCTACTTCTTCTGATTCACCCTCCAGACTTCACCTTCTCCTTCTCCTTCTTCTGCTCCTTTTGATTCACCCTCCAGACTTGAACTTCTCCTTCTCCTTCTTCTACTTCTTCTGATTCACCCTCCAGACTTCACCTCCTCCTTCTCCTTCTTCTACTTCTTCTGATTCACAATCCAGACTTCACCTTCTCCTTCTCCTTCTTCTACTTCTTCTGCTTCTCCCTCCAGACTTCACCTTCTCCTTCTCCTTCTTCTGCTTCTTCTGATTCACCCTCCAGAGTTCACCTTCTCCTTCTCCTTCTTCCACTTCTTCTGATTCACCCTCCAGACTTCACCTTCTCCTTCTCCTTCTTCTACTTCTTCTGATTCACCCTCCAGACTTCACCTTCTCCTTTTCCTTCTTCTACTTCTTCTGATTCACCCTCCTGACTTCACCTTCTCCTTCTCCTTCTTCTGCTTCTTCTGCTTCACCCTCCAGACTTCACCTTCTCCTTCTCCTTCTTCTGCTTCTTCTGCTTCACCCTCCAGACTTCACCTTCTCCTTCTCCTTCTTCTGCTTCTTCTGCTTCACCCTCCTTACTTCACCTTCTCCTTCTCCTTCTTCTACTTCTTGTGATTCACCCTCCAGACTTCACCTTCTCCTTCTCCTTCTTCTGCTTCTTCTGCTTCACCCTCCAGACTTCACCTTCTCCTTCTCCTTCTTCTGCTTCTTCTGCTTCGCCCTCCAGACTTCACCTTCTCCTTCTCCTTCTTCTGCTTCTTCTGCTTCACCCTCCAGATATCACCTTCTCCTTCTCCTTCTTCTGCTTCTTCTGCTTCACCCTCCTGACTTCACCTTCTCCTTCTCCTTCTTCTACTTCTTCTGATTCACCCTCCAGACTTCACCTTCTCCTTCTCCTTCTTCTGCTTCTTCTGCTTCACCCTTAGGACTTCACCTTCTCCTTCTCCTCCTTCTGCTTCTTCTGCTGCGTCCTCCAGGCTTCACCGTCTCCATCTCCTTCTTCTGCTTCTTCTGCTTCAACCTCCTGACTTCACCTTCTCCTTCTCCTTCTTCTGCTTCTTCTGCTTCACCCTCCTGCCTTCACCTTCTCCTTCTCCTTCTTCTACTTCTTCTGCTTCACCCCCCTGACTTCACCTTCTCCTTCTCCTTCTTCTGCTTCTTCTGAATCACCCTCCTAACTTCACCTTCTCCTTCTCCTTCTTCTGCTTCTTCTGATTCACCCTCCTGACTTCACCTTCTCCTTCTCCTTCTTCTGCTTCTTCTGATTCACCCTCCAGACTTCACCTTCTCCTTCTCCTTCTTCTGCTTCTTCTGATTCACCCTCCAGACTTCACCTTCTCCTTCTCCTTCTTCTGCTTCTTCTGATTCACCCTCCAGACCTCACCTTCTCCTTCTCCTTCTTCTACTTCTTCTGATTCACCCTCCAGACTTCATCTTCTCCTTCTCCTTCTTCTGCTTCTTCTGATTCACGCTCTAGACTTCATCTTCTACTTCTCCTTCTTCTGCTTCTTCTGATTCACCCTCCAGACTTCACCATCTCCTTCTCCTTCTTCTACTTCTTCTGCTTCTCCCTCCAGACTTCACCTTCTCCTTCTCCTTCTTCTGCTTCTTCTGATTCACCCTTCAGACTTCACCTTCTCCTTCTCCTTCTTCCGCTTCTTCTGATTCACCCTCCAGGCCTCACCTTCTCCTTCTCCTTCTTCTACTTCTTCTGATTCACCCTCCAGACTTCATCTTCTCCTTCTCCTTCTTCTGCTTCTTCTGATTCACCCTCCAGACATCACCTTCTCCTTCTCCTTCTTCTGCTTCTTCTGATTCACCCTCCAGACTTCGCCTTCTCCTTCTCCTTCTTCTACTTCTTCTGATTCACCCTCCAGACTTCACCTTCTCCTTCTCCTTCTTCTACTTCTTCTGATTCACCCTCCAGTCTTCACCTTCTCCTTCTCCTTCTTCTGCTCCTTTTGATTCACCCTCCAGACTTGACC
This sequence comes from Somniosus microcephalus, assembly GCF_052327205.1. Taxonomy (NCBI): domain Eukaryota; kingdom Metazoa; phylum Chordata; class Chondrichthyes; order Squaliformes; family Somniosidae; genus Somniosus; species Somniosus microcephalus. The sequence continues at coordinate 149,240 of NW_028225533.1, read as the reverse complement.
TTCTCCTTCTCCTTCTTCTACTTCTTCTGATTCACCCTCCAGACTTCACCTCCTCCTTCTCCTTCTTCTACTTCTTCTGATTCACAATCCAGACTTCACCTTCTCCTTCTCCTTCTTCTACTTCTTCTGCTTCTCCCTCCAGACTTCACCTTCTCCTTCTCCTTCTTCTGCTTCTTCTGATTCACCCTCCAGAGTTCACCTTCTCCTTCTCCTTCTTCCACTTCTTCTGATTCACCCTCCAGACTTCACCTTCTCCTTCTCCTTCTTCTACTTCTTCTGATTCACCCTCCAGACTTCACCTTCTCCTTTTCCTTCTTCTACTTCTTCTGATTCACCCTCCTGACTTCACCTTCTCCTTCTCCTTCTTCTGCTTCTTCTGCTTCACCCTCCAGACTTCACCTTCTCCTTCTCCTTCTTCTGCTTCTTCTGCTTCACCCTCCAGACTTCACCTTCTCCTTCTCCTTCTTCTGCTTCTTCTGCTTCACCCTCCTTACTTCACCTTCTCCTTCTCCTTCTTCTACTTCTTGTGATTCACCCTCCAGACTTCACCTTCTCCTTCTCCTTCTTCTGCTTCTTCTGCTTCACCCTCCAGACTTCACCTTCTCCTTCTCCTTCTTCTGCTTCTTCTGCTTCACCCTCCTGACTTCACCTTCTCCTTCTCCTTCTTCTACTTCTTCTGATTCACCCTCCAGACTTCACCTTCTCCTTCTCCTTCTTCTGCTTCTTCTGCTTCACCCTTAGGACTTCACCTTCTCCTTCTCCTCCTTCTGCTTCTTCTGCTGCGCCCTCCAGGCTTCACCGTCTCCATCTCCTTCTTCTGCTTCTTCTGCTTCAACCTCCTGACTTCACCTTCTCCTTCTCCTTCTTCTGCTTCTTCTGCTTCACCCTCCTGACTTCACCTTCTCCTTCTCCTTCTTCTACTTCTTCTGCTTCACCCCCCTGACTTCACCTTCTCCTTCTCCTTCTTCTGCTTCTTCTGATTCACCCTCCTAACTTCACCTTCTCCTTCTCCTTCTTCTGCTTCTTCTGATTCACCCTCCTGACTTCACCTTCTCCTTCTCCTTCTTCTGCTTCTTCTGATTCACCCTCCAGACTTCACCTTCTCCTTCTCCTTCTTCTGCTTCTTCTGATTCACCCTCCAGACTTCACCTTCTCCTTCTCCTTCTTCTGCTTCTTCTGATTCACCCTCCAGACCTCACCTTCTCCTTCTCCTTCTTCTACTTCTTCTGATTCACCCTCCAGACGTCATCTTCTCCTTCTCCTTCTTCTGCTTCTTCTGATTCACGCTCTAGACTTCATCTTCTACTTCTCCTTCTTCTGCTTCTTCTGATTCACCCTCCAGCCTTCACCATCTCCTTCTCCTTCTTCTACTTCTTCTGATTCACCCTCCAGACTTCACCTTCTCCTTCTCCTTCTTCTCCTTCTTCTGATTCACCCTCCAGTCTTCACCTTCTTCTCCTTCTTCTGCTTCTTCTGCTTCACCCTCCAGACTTCACCTTCTCCTTCTCATTCTTCTGCTTCTTCTGATTCACCCTCCAGACTTCACCTTCTCCTTCTCCTTCGTCTGATTCTTCTGATTCACCCTCCAGACTTCACCTTCTCCTTCTCCTTCTTCTGCTTCTTCTGATTCACCCTCCTGACTTCACCTTCTCCTTCTCCTTCTTCTACTTCTTCTGATTCACCCTCCTGACTTCACCTTCTCCTTCTCCTTCTTCTACTTCTTCTGCTTCACCCTCCAGACTTCACCTTCTCCTTCTCCTTCTTCTACTTCTTCTGATTCACCCTCCAGACTTCACCTTCTCCTTCTCCTTCTTCTGCTTCTTCTGATTCACCCTCCAGACTTCACCTTCTCCTTCTCCTTATTCTGCTTCTTCTGATTCACCCTCCAGACTTCACCTTCTCCTTCTCCTTCTTCTGCTTCTTCTGATTCACCCTCCAGACTTCATCTTCTCCTTTTCCTTCTTCTGCTTCTTCTGATTCACCCTCCAGACTTCACCTTCTCCTACTCCTTCTTCTACTTCTTCTGATTCACCCTCCAGACTTCACCTTCTCCTTCTCCTTCTTCTGCTTCTTCTGCTTCACCCTCCAGACTTCACCTTCTCCTTCTCCTTCTTCTACTTCTTCTGATTCACCCTCCAGACTTCACCTTCTCCTTCTCCTTCTTCTGCTTCTTCTGCTTCACCCTCCAGACTTCACCTTCTCCTTCTCCTTCTTCCACTTCTTCTGATTCACCCTCCAGACTTCACCTTCTCCTTCTCCTTCTTCTACATCTTCTGATTCAACCTCCAGACTTCACCTTCTCCTTTTCATTCTTCTACTTCTTCTGATTCACCCTCCTGACTTCACCTTCTCCTTCTCCTTCTTCTGCTTCACCCTCCAGACTTCACCTTCTCCTTCTCCTTCTTCTGCTTCTTCTGCTTCACCCTCCATACTTCACCTTCTCCTTCTCCTTCTTCTGCTTCACCCTCCAGACTTCACCTTCTCCTTCTCCTTCTTCTGCTTCTTCTGCTTCACCCTCCTTACTTCACCTTCTCCTTCTCCTTCTTCTACTTCTTCTGATTCACCCTCCAGACTTCCCCTTCTCCTTCTCCTTCTTCTGCTTCTTCTGCTCCACCCTCCATACTTCACCTTCTCCTTCTCCTTCTTCTGCTTCTTCTGCTTCACCCTCCAGATTTCACCTTCTCCTTCTCCTTCTTCTGCTTCTTCTGCTTCACCCTCCTGACTTCACCTTCTCCTTCTCCTTCTTCTACTTCTTCTGATTCACCCTCCAGACTTCACCTTCTCCTTCTCCTTCTTCTGCTTCTTCTGATTCACCCTCCAGACTTCACCTCCTCCTTCTCCTTCTTCTGCTTCTTCTGCTTCACCCTCCAGACTTCACCTTCTCCTTCTCCTTCTTCTGCTTCTTCTGCTTCACCCTCCTTACTTCACCTTCTCCTTCTCCTTCTTCTACTTCTTCTGCTTCACCCCCCTGACTTCACCTTCTCCTTCTCCTTCTTCTGCTTCTTCTGATTCACCCTCCTAACTTCACCTTCTCCTTCTCCTTCTTCTGCTTCTTCTGATTCACCCTCCTGACTTCACCTTCTCCTTCTCCTTCTTCTGCTTCTTCTGATTCACCCTCCAGACTTCACCTTCTCCTTCTCCTTCTTCTGCTTCTTCTGATTCACCCTCCAGACTTCACCTTCTCCTTCTCCTTCTTCTGCTTCTTCTGATTCACCCTCCAGACCTCACCTTCTCCTTCTCCTTCTTCTACTTCTTCTGATTCACCCTCCAGACTTCATCTTCTCCTTCTCCTTCTTCTGCTTCTTCTGATTCACGCTCTAGACTTCATCTTCTACTTCTCCTTCTTCTGCTTCTTCTGATTCACCCTCCAGACTTCACCATCTCCTTCTCCTTCTTCTACTTCTTCTGATTCACCCTCCAGACTTCACCTTCTCCTTCTCCTTCTTCTCCTTCTTCTGATTCACCCTCCAGTCTTCACCTTCTTCTCCTTCTTCTGCTTCTTCTGCTTCACCCTCCAGACTTCACCTTCTCCTTCTCATTCTTCTGCTTCTTCTGATTCACCCTCCAGACTTCACCTTCTCCTTCTCCTTCGTCTGATTCTTCTGATTCACCCTCCAGACTTCACCTTCTCCTTCTCCTTCTTCTGCTTCTTCTGATTCACCCTCCTGACTTCACCTTCTTCTTCTCCTTCTTCTACTTCTTCTGATTCACCCTCCTGACTTCACCTTCTCCTTCTCCTTCTTCTACTTCTTCTGCTTCACCCTCCAGACTTCACGTTCTCCTTCTCCTTCTTCTACTTCTTCTGATTCACCCTCCAGACTTCACCTTCTCCTTCTCCTTCTTCTGCTTCTTCTGATTCACCCTCCAGACTTCACCTTCTCCTTCTCCTTATTCTGCTTCTTCTGATTCACCCTCCAGACTTCACCTTCTCCTTCTCCTTCTTCTGCTTCTTCTGATTCACCCTCCAGACTTCATCTTCTCCTTTTCCTTCTTCTGCTTCTTCTGATTCACCCTCCAGACTTCACCTTCTCCTACTCCTTCTTCTACTTCTTCTGATTCACCCTCCAGACTTCACCTTCTCCTTCTCCTTCTTCTGCTTCTTCTGCTTCACCCTCCAGACTTCACCTTCTCCTTCTCCTTCTTCTACTTCTTCTGATTCACCCTCCAGACTTCACCTTCTCCTTCTCCTTCTTCTGCTTCTTCTGCTTCACCCTCCAGACTTCACCTTCTCCTTCTCCTTCTTCCACTTCTTCTGATTCACCCTCCAGACTTCACCTTCTCCTTCTCCTTCTTCTACATCTTCTGATTCAACCTCCAGACTTCACCTTCTCCTTTTCATTCTTCTACTTCTTCTGATTCACCCTCCTGACTTCACCTTCTCCTTCTCCTTCTTCTGCTTCACCCTCCAGACTTCACCTTCTCCTTCTCCTTCTTCTGCTTCTTCTGCTTCACCCTCCATACTTCACCTTCTCCTTCTCCTTCTTCTGCTTCACCCTCCAGACTTCACCTTCTCCTTCTCCTTCTTCTGCTTCTTCTGCTTCACCCTCCTTACTTCACCTTCTCCTTCTCCTTCTTCTACTTCTTCTGATTCACCCTCCAGACTTCCCCTTCTCCTTCTCCTTCTTCTGCTTCTTCTGCTCCACCCTCCATACTTCACCTTCTCCTTCTCCTTCTTCTGCTTCTTCTGCTTCACCCTCCAGATTTCACCTTCTCCTTCTCCTTCTTCTGCTTCTTCTGCTTCACCCTCCTGACTTCACCTTCTCCTTCTCCTTCTTCTACTTCTTCTGATTCACCCTCCAGACTTCACCTTCTCCTTCTCCTTCTTCTGCTTCTTCTGATTCACCCTCCAGACTTCACCTCCTCCTTCTCCTTCTTCTGCTTCTTCTGCTTCACCCTCCAGACTTCACCTTCTCCTTCTCCTTCTTCTGCTTCTTCTGCTTCACCCTCCTTACTTCACCTTCTCCTTCTCCTTCTTCTACTTCTTCTGATTCACCCTCCAGACTTCACCTTCTCCTTCTCCTTCTTCTGCTTCTTCTGCTTCACCCTCCAGACTTCACCTTCTCCTTCTCCTTCTTCTGCTTCTTCTGCTTCGCCCTCCAGACTTCACCTTCTCCTTCTCCTTCTTCTACTTCTTCTGCTTCACCCTCCAGACTTCACCTTCTCCTTCTCCTTCTTCTACTTCTTCTGATTCACCCTCCAGACTTCACCTTCTCCTTCTCCTTCTTCTGCTTCTTCTGATTCACCCTCCAAACATCACCTTCTCCTTCACCTTATTCTGCTTCTTCTGATTCACCCTCCAAACTTCACCTTCTCCTTCTCCTTCTTCTACTTCTTCTGATTCACCCTCCAGACTTCACCTTCTCCTTCTCCTTCTTCTGCTTCTTCTGATTCACCCTCCAGACTTCACCTCCTCCTTCTCCTTCTTCTGCTTCTTCTGCTTCACCCTCCAGACTTCACCTTCTCCTTCTCCTTCTTCTGCTTCTTCTGCTTCACCCTCCTTACTTCACCTTCTCCTTCTCCTTCTTCTACTTCTTCTGATTCACCCTCCAGACTTCACCTTCTCCTTCTCCTTCTTCTGCTTCTTCTGCTTCACCCTCCAGACTTCACCTTCTCCTTCTCCTTCTTCTGCTTCTTCTGCTTCGCCCTCCAGACTTCACCTTCTCCTTCTCCTTCTTCTACTTCTTCTGCTTCACCCTCCAGACTTCACCTTCTCCTTCTCCTTCTTCTACTTCTTCTGATTCACCCTCCAGACTTCACCTTCTCCTTCTCCTTCTTCTGCTTCTTCTGATTCACCCTCCAAACTTCACCTTCTCCTTCTCCTTATTCTGCTTCATCTGATTCACCCTCCAAACTTCACCTTCTCCTTCTCCTTCTTCTGCTTCTTCTGCTTCACCCTCCTTACTTCACCTTCTCCTTCTCCTTCTTCTACTTCTTCTGATTCACCCTCCAGACTTCACCTTCTCCTTCTCCTTCTTCTGCTCCTTTTGATTCACCCTCCAGACTTGACCTTCTCCTTCTCCTTCTTCTACTTCTTCTGATTCACCCTCCAGACTTCACCTCCTCCTTCTCCTTCTTCTACTTCTTCTGATTCACAATCCAGACTTCACCTTCTCCTTCTCCTTCTTCTACTTCTTCTGCTTCTCCCTCCAGACTTCACCTTCTCCTTCTCCTTCTTCTGCTTCTTCTGATTCACCCTCCAGACTTCACCTTCTCCTTCTCCTTCTTCCACTTCTTCTGATTCACACTCCAGACTTCACCTTCTCCTTCTCCTTCTTCTACTTCTTCTGATTCACCCTCCAGACTTCACCTTCTCCTTTTCCTTCTTCTACTTCTTCTGATTCACCCTCCTGACTTCACCTTCTCCTTCTCCTTCTTCTGCTTCTTCTGCTTCACCCTCCAGACTTCACCTTCTCCTTCTCCTTCTTCTGCTTCTTCTGCTTCACCCTCCAGACTTCACCTTCTCCTTCTCCTTCTTCTGCTTCTTCTGCTTCACCCTCCTTACTTCACCTTCTCCTTCTCCTTCTTCTACTTCTTGTGATTCACCCTCCAGACTTCACCTTCTCCTTCTCCTTCTTCTGCTTCTTCTGCTTCACCCTCCAGACTTCACCTTCTCCTTCTCCTTCTTCTGCTTCTTCTGCTTCGCCCTCCAGACTTCACCTTCTCCTTCTCCTCCTTCTGCTTCTTCTGCTTCACCCTCCAGATTTCACTTTCTCCTTCTCCTTCTTCTGCTTCTTCTGCTTAACCCTCCTGACTTCAACTTCTCCTTTTCCTTCTTCTACTTCTTCTGATTCACCCTCCAGACTTCACCTTCTCCTTCTCCTTCTTCTGCTTCTTCTGATTCACCCTCCAGACTTCACCTTCTCCTTCTCCTTCGTCTGATTCTTCTGATTCACCCTCCAGACTTCACCTTCTCCTTCTCCTTCTTCTGCTTCTTCTGTTTCACCCTCCTGACTTCACCTTCTCCTTCTCCTTCTTCTGCTTCTTCTGATTCACCCTCCTGACTTCACCTTCTCCTTCTCCTTCTTCTACTTCTTCCGCTTCACCTCCAGACTTCACCTTCTCCTTCTCCTTCTTCTACTTCTTCTGATTCACCCTCCAGACTTCACCTTCTCCTTCTCCTTCTTCTGCTTCTTCTGATTCACCCTCCAGACTTCACCTTCTCCTTCTCCTTATTCTGCTTCTTCTGATTCACCCTCCAGACTTCACCTTCTCCTTCTCCTTCTTCAACTTCTTCTGATTCACCCTCCAGACTTCACCTTCTCCTTCTTCTGCTTCTTCTGATTCACCCTCCAGACTTCACCTCCTCCTTCTCCTTCTTCTGCTTCTTCTGCTTCACCCTCCAGACTTCACCTTCTCCTTCTCCTTCTTCTGCTTCTTCTGCTTCACCCTCCTTACTTCACCTTCTCCTTCTCCTTCTTCTACTTCTTCTGATTCACCCTCCAGACTTCACCTTCTCCTTCTCCTTCTTCTGCTTCTTCTGCTTCACCCTCCAGACTTCACCTTCTCCTTCTCCTTCTTCTGCTTCTTCTGCTTCGCCCTCCAGACTTCACCTTCTCCTTCTCCTTCTTCTACTTCTTCTGCTTCACGCTCCAAACTTCACCTTCTCCTTCTCCTTCTTCTACTTCTTCTGATTCACCCTCCAGACTTCACCTTCTCCTTCTCCTTCTTCTGCTTCTTCTGATTCACCCTCCAGACTTCACCTTCCCCTTCTCCTTATTCTGCTTCTTCTGATTCACCCTCCAGACTTCACCTTCTCCTTCTCCTTCTTCTACTTCTTCTGATTCATCCTCCAGACTACACATTCTCCTTCTCCTTCTTCTACTTCTTCTGATTCACCCTCCAGACTTCACCTTCTCCTTCTCCTTCTTCTGCTCCTTTTGATTCACCCTCCAGACTTGACCTTCTCCTTCTCCTTCTTCTACTTCTTCTGATTCACCCTCCAGACTTCACCTCCTCCTTCTCCTTCTTCTACTTCTTGTGATTCACCCTCCAGACTTCACCTTCTCCTTCTCCTTCTTCTGCTTCTTCTGCTTCACCCTCCAGACTTCACCTTCTCCTTCTCCTTCTTCTGCTTCTTCTGATTCGCCCTCCAGACTTCACCTTCTCCTTCTCCTTCTTCTGCTTCTTCTGCTTCACCCTCCAGATATCACCTTCTCCTTCTCCTTCTTCTGCTTCTTCTGCTTCACCCTCCTGACTTCACCTTCTCCTTCTCTTTCTTCTACTTCTTCTGATTCACCCTCCAGACTTCACCTTCTCCTTCTCCTTCTTCTGCTTCTTCTGCTTCACCCTTAGGACTTCACCTTCTCCTTCTCCTCCTTCTGCTTCTTCTGCTGCGCCCTCCAGGCTTCACCGTCTCCATCTCCTTCTTCTGCTTCTTCTGCTTCAACCTCCTGACTTCACCTTCTCCTTCTCCTTCTTCTGCTTCTTCTGCTTCACCCTCCTGACTTCACCTTCTCCTTCTCCTTCTTCTACTTCTTCTGCTTCACCCCCCTGACTTCACCTTCTCCTTCTCCTTCTTCTGCTTCTGCTGATTCACCCTCCTAACTTCACCTTCTCCTTCTCCTTCTTCTGCTTCTTCTGATTCACCCTCCTGACTTCACCTTCTCCTTCTCCTTCTTCTGCTTCTTCTGATTCACCCTCCAGACTTCACCTTCTCCTTCTCCTTCTTCTGCTTCTTCTGATTCACCCTCCAGACTTCACCTTCTCCTTCTCCTTCTTCTGCTTCTTCTGATTCACCCTCCAGACCTCACCTTCTCCTTCTCCTTCTTCTACTTCTTCTGATTCACCCTCCAGACTTCATCTTCTCCTTCTCCTTCTTCTGCTTCTTCTGATTCACGCTCTAGACTTCATCTTCTACTTCTCCTTCTTCTGCTTCTTCTGATTCACCCTCCAGACTTCACCATCTCCTTCTCCTTCTTCTACTTCTTCTGATTCACCCTCCAGACTTCACCTTCTCCTTCTCCTTCTTCTCCTTCTTCTGATTCACCCTCCAGTCTTCACCTTCTTCTCCTTCTTCTGCTTCTTCTGCTTCACCCTCCAGACTTCACCTTCTCCTTCTCATTCTTCTGCTTCTTCTGATTCACCCTCCAGACTTCACCTTCTCCTTCTCCTTCGTCTGATTCTTCTGATTCACCCTCCAGACTTCACCTTCTCCTTCTCCTTCTTCTGCTTCTTCTGATTCACCCTCCTGACTTCACCTTCTCCTTCTCCTTCTTCTACTTCTTCTGATTCACCCTCCTGACTTCACCTTCTCCTTCTCCTTCTTCTACTTCTTCTGCTTCACCCTCCAGACTTCACCTTCTCCTTCTCCTTCTTCTACTTCTTCTGATTCACCCTCCAGACTTCACCTTCTCCTTCTCCTTCTTCTGCTTCTTCTGATTCACCCTCCAGACTTCACCTTCTCCTTCTCCTTATTCTGCTTCTTCTGATTCACCCTCCAGACTTCACCTTCTCCTTCTCCTTCTTCTGCTTCTTCTGATTCACCCTCCAGACTTCATCTTCTCCTTTTCCTTCTTCTGCTTCTTCTGATTCACCCTCCAGACTTCACCTTCTCCTACTCCTTCTTCTACTTCTTCTGATTCACCCTCCAGACTTCACCTTCTCCTTCTCCTTCTTCTGCTTCTTCTGCTTCACCCTCCAGACTTCACCTTCTCCTTCTCCTTCTTCTACTTCTTCTGATTCACCCTCCAGACTTCACCTTCTCCTTCTCCTTCTTCTGCTTCTTCTGCTTCACCCTCCAGACTTCACCTTCTCCTTCTCCTTCTTCCACTTCTTCTGATTCACCCTCCAGACTTCACCTTCTCCTTCTCCTTCTTCTACATCTTCTGATTCAACCTCCAGACTTCACCTTCTCCTTTTCATTCTTCTACTTCTTCTGATTCACCCTCCTGACTTCACCTTCTCCTTCTCCTTCTTCTGCTTCACCCTCCAGACTTCACCTTCTCCTTCTCCTTCTTCTGCTTCTTCTGCTTCACCCTCCATACTTCACCTTCTCCTTCTCCTTCTTCTGCTTCACCCTCCAGACTTCACCTTCTCCTTCTCCTTCTTCTGCTTCTTCTGCTTCACCCTCCTTACTTCACCTTCTCCTTCTCCTTCTTCTACTTCTTCTGATTCACCCTCCAGACTTCACCTTCTCCTTCTCCTTCTTCTGCTTCTTCTGCTTCACCCTCCAGATTTCACCTTCTCCTTCTCCTTCTTCTGCTTCTTCTGCTTCACCCTCCTGACTTCACCTTCTCCTTCTCCTTCTTCTACTTCTTCTGATTCACCCTCCAGACTTCACCTTCTCCTTCTCCTTCTTCTGCTTCTTCTGATTCACCCTCCAGACTTCACCTCCTCCTTCTCCTTCTTCTGCTTCTTCTGCTTCACCCTCCAGACTTCACCTTCTCCTTCTCCTTCTTCTGCTTCTTCTGCTTCACCCTCCTTACTTCACCTTCTCCTTCTCCTTCTTCTACTTCTTCTGATTCACCCTCCAGACTTCACCTTCTCCTTCTCCTTCTTCTGCTTCTTCTGCTTCACCCTCCAGACTTCACCTTCTCCTTCTCCTTCTTCTGCTTCTTCTGCTTCGCCCTCCAGACTTCACCTTCTCCTTCTCCTTCTTCTACTTCTTCTGCTTCACCCTCCAGACTTCACCTTCTCCTTCTCCTTCTTCTACTTCTTCTGATTCACCCTCCAGACTTCACCTTCTCCTTCTCCTTCTTCTGCTTCTTCTGATTCACCCTCCAAACATCACCTTCTCCTTCACCTTATTCTGCTTCTTCTGATTCACCCTCCAAACTTCACCTTCTCCTTCTCCTTCTTCTACTTCTTCTGATTCACCCTCCAGACTTCACCTTCTCCTTCTCCTTCTTCTGCTTCCTCTGATTCACCCTCCAGACTTCACCTCCTCCTTCTCCTTCTTCTGCTTCTTCTGCTTCACCCTCCAGACTTCACCTTCTCCTTCTCCTTCTTCTGCTTCTTCTGCTTCACCCTCCTTACTTCACCTTCTCCTTCTCCTTCTTCTACTTCTTCTGATTCACCCTCCAGACTTCACCTTCTCCTTCTCCTTCTTCTGCTTCTTCTGCTTCACCCTCCAGACTTCACCTTCTCCTTCTCCTTCTTCTGCTTCTTCTGCTTCGCCCTCCAGACTTCACCTTCTCCTTCTCCTTCTTCTACTTCTTCTGCTTCACCCTCCAGACTTCACCTTCTCCTTCTCCTTCTTCTACTTCTTCTGATTCACCCTCCAGACTTCACCTTCTCCTTCTCCTTCTTCTGCTTCTTCTGATTCACCCTCCAAACTTCACCTTCTCCTTCTCCTTATTCTGCTTCATCTGATTCACCCTCCAAACTTCACCTTCTCCTTCTCCTTCTTCTGCTTCTTCTGCTTCACCCTCCTTACTTCACCTTCTCCTTCTCCTTCTTCTACTTCTTCTGATTCACCCTCCAGACTTCACCTTCTCCTTCTCCTTCTTCTGCTCCTTTTGATTCACCCTCCAGACTTGACCTTCTCCTTCTCCTTCTTCTACTTCTTCTGATTCACCCTCCAGACTTCACCTCCTCCTTCTCCTTCTTCTACTTCTTCTGATTCACAATCCAGACTTCACCTTCTCCTTCTCCTTCTTCTACTTCTTCTGCTTCTCCCTCCAGACTTCACCTTCTCCTTCTCCTTCTTGTGCTTCTTCTGATTCACCCTCCAGACTTCACCTTCTCCTTCTCCTTCTTCTACTTCTTCTGATTCACCCTCCAGACTTCACCTTCTCCTTTTCCTTCTTCTACTTCTTCTGATTCACCCTCCTGACTTCACCTTCTCCTTCTCCTTCTTCTGCTTCTTCTGCTTCACCCTCCAGACTTCACCTTCTCCTTCTCCTTCTTCTGCTTCTTCTGCTTCACCCTCCAGACTTCACCTTCTCCTTCTCCTTCTTCTGCTTCTTCTGCTTCACCCTCCTTACTTCACCTTCTCCTTCTCCTTCTTCTACTTCTTGTGATTCACCCTCCAGACTTCACCTTCTCCTTCTCCTTCTTCTGCTTCTTCTGATTCACCCTCCAGACTTCACCTTCTCCTTCTCCTTCTTCTGCTTCTTCTGATTCACCCTCCAGACTTCACCTTCTCCTTCTCCTTCTTCTGCTTCTTCTGATTCACCCTCCGGACCTCACCTTCTCCTTCTCCTTCTTCTACTTCTTCTGATTCACCCTCCAGACTTCATCTTCTCCTTCTCCTTCTTCTGCTTCTTCTGATTCACGCTCCAGACTTCATCTTCTACTTCTCCTTCTTCTGCTTCTTCTGATTCACCCTCCAGACTTCAGCATCTCCTTCTCCTTCTTCTACTTCTTCTGATTCACACTCCAGACTTCACCTTCTCCTTCTCCTTCTTCTCCTTCTTCTGATTCACCCTCCTGACTTCACCTTCTCCTTCTCCTTCTTCTACTTCTTCTGATTCACCCTCCTGACTTCACCTTCTCCTTCTCCTTCTTCTACTTCTTCTGATTCACCCTCCAGACTTCACCTTCTCCTTCTCCTTCTTCTGCTTCTTCTGATTCACCCTCCAGACTTCACCTTCTCCTTCTCCTTAATCTGTTTCTTCTGATTCACCCTCCAGACTTCATCTTCTCCTTCTCCTTCTTCTGCTTCTTCTGATTCACCCTCCAGACTTCATCTTCTCCTTCTCCTTCTTCTGCTTCTTCTGATTCACCCTCCAGACTTCACCTTCTCCTTCTCCTTCTTCTACTTCTTCTGATTCACCCTCCAGACTTCACCTACTCCTTCTCCTTCTTCTGCTTCTTCTGCTTCACCCTCCAGACTTCACCTTCTCCTTCTCCTTCTTCTACTTCTTCTGATTCACCCTCCAGACTTCACCTTCTCCTTCTCCTTCTTCTGCTTCTTCTGCTTCACCCTCCAGACTTCACCTTCTCCTTCTCCTTCTTCCACTTCTTCTGATTCACCCTCCAGACTTCACCTTATCCTTCTCCTTCTTCTACTTCTTCTGATTCACCCTCCAGACTTCACCTTCTCCTTTTCCTTCTTCTACTTCTTCTGATTCACCCTCCTGACTTCACCTTGTCCTTCTCCTTCTTCTGCTTCTTCTGCTTCACCCTCCAGACTTCACCTTCTCCTTCTCGTTCTTCTGCTTCACCCTCCAGACTTCACCTTCTCCTTCTCCTTCTTCTGCTTCTTCTGCTTCACCCTCCTTACTTCACCTTCTCCTTCTCCTTCTTCTACTTCTTCTGATTCACCCTCCAGACTTCACCTTCTCCTTTTCCTTCTTCTGCTTCTTCTGCTTCACCCTCCAGACTTCACCTTCTCCTTCTCCTTCTTCTGCTTCTTCTGCTTCACCCTCCAGATTTCACCTTCTCCTTCTCCTTCTTCTGCTTCTTCTGCTTCACCATCCTGACTTCACCTTCTCCTTCTCCTTCTTCTACTTCTTCTGATTCACCCTCCAGACTTCACCTTCTCCTTCTCCTTCTTCTGCTTCTTCTACTTCACCCTTAGGACTTCACCTTCTCCTTCTCCTTCTTCAGCTTCTTCTGCTGCGCCCTCCAGACTTCACCGTCTCCATCTCCTTCTTCTGCTTCTTCTGCTTCACCCTCCTGACTTCACCTTCTCCTTCTCCTTCTTCTGCTTCTTCTGCTTCACCCTCCTGACTTCACCTTCTCCTTCTCCTTCTTCTACTTCTTCTGCTTCACCCCCCTGACCTCAACTTCTCCTTCTCCTTCTTCTGCTTCTTCTGATTCACCCTCCTAACTTCACCTTCTCCTTCTCCTTCTTCTGCTTCTTCTGATTCACCCTCCTGACTTCACCTTCTCCTTCTCCTTCTTCTGCTTCTTCTGATTCACCCTCCAGACTTCACCTTCTCCTTCTCCTGCTTCTGCTTCTTCTGATTCACCCTCCAGACTTCACCTTCTCCTTCTCCTTCTTCTGCTTCTTCTGATTCACCCTCCAGACCTCACCTTCTCCTTCTCCTTCTTCTACTTCTTCTGATTCACCCTCCAGACTTCATCTTCTCCTTCTCCTTCTTCTGCTTCTTCTGATTCACGCTCCAGACTTCATCTTCTACTTCTCCTTCTTCTGCTTCTTCTGATTCACCCTCCAGACTTCACCTTCTCCTTCTCCTTCTTCTACTTCTTCTGATTCACCCTCCAGACTTCACCTTCTCCTTCTCCTTCTTCTACTTCTTCTGATTATCCCTCCAGTCTTCACCTTCTCCTTCTCCTTCTTCTGCTTCTTCTGCTTCACCCTCCAGACTTCACCTTCTCCTTCTCTTTCTTCTGCTTCTTCTGATTCACCCTCCAGACTTCACCTTCTCCTTCTCCTTCGTCTGATTCTTCTGATTCACCCTCCAGACTTCACCTTCTCCTTCTCCTTCTTCTGCTGCTTCTGATTCACCCTCCTGACTTCACCTTCTCCTTCTCCTTCTTCTACTTCTTCTGATTCACCCTCCTGACTTCAACTTCTCCTTCTCCTTCTTCTACTTCTTCTGCTTCACCCTCCAGACTTCACCTTCTCCTTCTCCTTCTTCTACTTCTTCTGATTCACCCTCCAGACTTCACCTTCTCCTTCTCCTTCTTCAGCTTCTTCTGATTCACCCTCCAGACTTCACATTCTCCTTCTCCTTATTCTGCTTCTTCTGATTCACCCTCCAGACCTCACCTTCTCCTTCTCCTTCTTCTGCTTCTTCTGATTCACCCTCCAGACTTCACCTTCTCCTTCTCCTTCTTCTGCTTCTGCTGATTCACCCTCCAGACTTCACCTTCTCCTTCTCCTTCTTCTACTTCTTCTGATTCACCCTCCAGACTTCATCTTCTCCTTCTCCTTCTTCTGCTTCTTCTGATTCACCCTCCAGACTTCACCTTCTCCTTCTCCTTCTTCTGCTTCTTCTGATTCACCCTCCAGACTTCGCCTTCTCCTTCTCCTTCTTGTACTTCTTCTGATTCACCCTCCAGACTTCACCTTCTCCTTCTCCTTCTTCTACTTCTTCTGATTCACCCTCCAGACTTCACCTTCTCCTTCTCCTTCTTCTGCTTCTTCTGATTCACCCTCCAGACTTCACCTTCTCCTTCTCCTTCTTCTGCTTCTTCTGCTTTACCCTCCTTACTTCACCTTCTCCTTCTCCTTCTTCTACTTCTTCTGATTCACCCTCCAGACTTCCCCTTCTCCTTCTCCTTCTTCTGCTTCTTCTGCTTCACCCTCCAGACTTCACCTTCTCCTTCTCCTTCTTCTGCTTCTTCTGCTTCACCCTCCAGATTTCACCTTCTCCTTCTCCTTCTTCTGCTTCTTCTGCTTCACCCTCCTGACTTCACCTTCTCCTTCTCCTTCTTCTACTTCTTCTGATTCACCCTCCAGACTTCACCTTCTCCTTCTCCTTCTTCTGCTTCTTCTGATTCACCCTCCAGACTTCACCTCCTCCTTCTCCTTCTTCTGCTTCTTCTGCTTCACCCTCCAGACTTCACCTTCTCCTTCTCCTTCTTCTGCTTCTTCTGCTTCACCCTCCTTACTTCACCTTCTCCTTCTCCTTCTTCTGCTTCTTCTGATTCACCCTCCAGACTTCACCTTCTCCTTCTCCTTCTTCTGCTTCTTCTGCTTCACCCTCCAGACTTCACCTTCTCCTTCTCCTTCTTCTGCTTCTTCTGCTTCGCCCTCCAGACTTCACCTTCTCCTTCTCCTTCTTCTACTTCTTCTGCTTCACCCTCCAGACTTCACCTTCTCCTTCTCCTTCTTCTACTTCTTCTGATTCACCCTCCAGACTTCACCTTCTCCTTCTCCTTCTTCTGCTTCTTCTGATTCACCCTCCAAAATTCACCTTCTCCTTCTCCTTATTCTGCTTCTTCTGATTCACCCTCCAGACTTCACCTTCTCCTTCTCCTTCTTCTACTTCTTCTGATTCATCCTCCAGACTACACCTTCTCCTTCTCCTTCTTCTACTTCTTCTGATTCACCCTCCAGACTTCACCTTCTCCTTCTCCTTCTTCTGCTCCTTTTGATTCACCCTCCAGACTTGACCTTCTCCTTCTCCTTCTTCTACTTCTTCTGATTCACCCTCCAGACTTCACCTCCTCCTTCTCCTTCTTCTACTTCTTCTGATTCACAATCCAGACTTCACCTTCTCCTTCTCCTTCTTCTACTTCTTCTGCTTCTCCCTCCAGACTTCACCTTCTCCTTCTCCTTCTTCTGCTTCTTCTGATTCACCCTCCAGACTTCACCTTCTCCTTCTCCTTCTTCCACTTCTTCTGATTCACCCTCCAGACTTCACCTTCTCCTTCTCCTTCTTCTACTTCTTCTGATTCACCCTCCAGACTTCACCTTCTCCTTTTCCTTCTTCTACTTCTTCTGATTCACCCTCCTGACTTCACCTTCTCCTTCTCCTTCTTCTGCTTCTTCTGCTTCACCCTCCAGACTTCACCTTCTCCTTCTCCTTCTTCTGCTTCTTCTGCTTCACCCTCCTTACTTCACCTTCTCCTTCTCCTTCTTCTACTTCTTGTGATTCACCCTCCAGACTTCACCTTCTCCTTCTCCTTCTTCTGCTTCTTCTGCTTCACCCTCCAGACTTCACCTTCTCCTTCTCCTTCTTCTGCTTCTTCTGCTTCGCCCTCCAGACTTCACCTTCTCCTTCTCCTTCTTCTGCTTCTTCTGCTTCACCCTCCAGATTTCACTTTCTCCTTCTCCTTCTTCTGCTTCTTCTGCTTAACCCTCCTGACTTCAACTTCTCCTTCTCCTTCTTCTACTTCTTCTGATTCACCCTTAGGACTTCACCTTCTCCTTCTCCTTCTTCTGCTTCTTCTGCTGCGCCCTCCAGGCTTCACCGTCTCCATCTCCTTCTTCTGCTTCTTCTGCTTCACCCTCCTGACTTCACCTTCTCCTTCTCCTTCTTCTACTTCTTCTGATTCACCCTTAGGACTTCACCTTCTCCTTCTCCTTCTTCTGCTTCTTCTGCTGCGCCCTCCAGGCTTCACCGTCTCCATCTCCTTCTTCTGCTTCTTCTGCTTCACCCTCCTGACTTCACCGTCTCCATCTCCTTCTTCTGCTTCTTCTGATTCACCCTCCTGACTTCACCTTCTCCTTCTCCTTCTTCTGCTTCTTCTGATTCACGCTCCAAACTTCACCTTCTGCTTCTCCTTCTTCTGCTTCTTCTGATTCACCCTCCTGACTTCACCTTCTCCTTCTCCTTCTTCTGCTTCTTCTGATTCACCCTCCAGACTTCACCTTCTCCTTCTCCTTCTTCTGCTTCTTCTGATTCACCCTCCAGACTTCACCTTCTCCTTCTCCTTCTTCTGCTTCTTCTGATTCACCCTCCGGACCTCACCTTCTCCTTCTCCTTCTTCTACTTCTTCTGATTCAACCTCCAGACTTCATCTTCTCCTTCTCCTTCTTCTGCTTCTTCTGATTCACGCTCCAGACTTCATCTTCTACTTCTCCTTCTTCTGCTTCTTCTGATTCACCCTCCAGACTTCAGCATCTCCTTCTCCTTCTTCTACTTCTTCTGATTCACACTCCAGACTTCACCTTCTCCTTCTCCTTCTTCTCCTTCTTCTGATTCACCCTCCAGTCTTCACCTTCTTCTCCTTCTTCTGCTTCTTCTGCTTCACCCTCCAGACTTCACCTTCTACTTCTCTTTCTTCTGCTTCTTCTGATTCACCCTCCAGACTTCACCTTCTCCTTCTCCTTCGTCTGATTCTTCAGATTCACCCTCCAGACTTCACCTTCTCCTTCTCCTTCTTCTGCTTCTTCTGATTCACCCTCCTGACTTCACCTTCTCCTTCTCCTTCTTCTACTTCTTCTGATTCACCCTCCTGACTTCACCTTCTCCTTCTCCTTCTTCTACTTCTTCTGCTTCACTCTCCAGACTTCACCTTCTCCTTCTCCTTCTTCTACTTCTTCTGATTCACCCTCCAGACTTCACCTTCTCCTTCTCCTTCTTCTGCTTCTTCTGATTCACCCTCCAGACTTCACCTTCTCCTTCTCCTTAATCTGTTTCTTCTGATTCACCCTCCAGACTTCACCTTCTCCTTCTCCTTCTTCTGCTTCTTCTGATTCACCCTCCAGACTTCATCTTCTCCTTCTCCTTCTTCTGCTTCTTCTGATTCACCCTCCAGACTTCACCTTCTCCTTCTCCTTCTTCTACTTCTTCTGATTCACCCTCCAGACTTCACCTTCTCCTTCTCCTTCTTCTGCTTCTTCTGCTTCACCCTCCAGACTTCACCTTCTCCTTTTCCTTCTTCTACTTCTTCTGATTCACCCTCCAGACTTCACCTTCTCCTTCTCCTTCTTCTGCTTCTTCTGCTTCACCCTCCAGACTTCACCTTCTCCTTCTCCTTCTTCCACTTCTTCTGATTCACCCTCCAGACTTCACCTTCTCCTTCTCCTTCTTCTACTTCTTCTGATTCACCCTCCAGACTTCACCTTCTCCTTTTCCTTCTTCTACTTCTTCTGATTCACCCTCCTGACTTCACCTTGTCCTTCTCCTTCTTCTGCTTCTTCTGCTTCACCCTCCAGACTTCACCTTCTCCTTCTCCTTCTTCTGCTTCACCCTCCAGACTTCACCTTCTCCTTCTCCTTCTTCTGCTTCTTCTGCTTCACCCTCCTTACTTCACCTTCTCCTTCTCCTTCTTCTACTTCTTCTGATTCACCCTCCAGACTTCACCTTCTCCTTTTCCTTCTTCTGCTTCTTCTGCTTCACCCTCCAGACTTCACCTTCTCCTTCTACTTCTTCTGCTTCTTCTGCTTCACCCTCCAGATTTCACCTTCTCCTTCTCCTTCTTCTGCTTCTTCTGCTTCACCCTCCTGACTTCACCTTCTCCTTCTCCTTCTTCTACTTCTTCTGATTCACCCTCCAGACTTCACCTTCTCCTTCTCCTTCTTCTGCTTCTTCTGCTTCACCCTTAGGACTTCACCTTCTCCTTCTCCTTCTTCAGCTTCTTCTGCTGCGCCCTCCAGACTTCACCATCTCCATCTCCTTCTTCTGCTTCTTCTGCTTCACCCTCCTGACTTCACCTTCTCCTTCTCCTTCTTCTGCTTCTTCTGCTTCACCCTCCTGACTTCACCTTCTCCTTCTCCTTCTTCTACTTCTTCTGCTTCACCCCCCTGACCTCAACTTCTCCTTCTCCTTCTTCTGCTTCTTCTGATTCACCCTCCTAACTTCACCTTCTCCTTCTCCTTCTTCTGCTTCTTCTGATTCACCCTCCTGACTTCACCTTCTCCTTCTCCTTCTTCTGCTTCTTCTGATTCACCCTCCAGACTTCACCTTCTCCTTCTCCTGCTTCTGCTTCTTCTGATTCACCCTCCAGACTTCACCTTCTCCTTCTCCTTCTTCTGCTTCTTCTGATTCACCCTCCAGACCTCACCTTCTCCTTCTCCTTCTTCTATTTCTTCTGATTCACCCTCCAGACTTCATCTTCTCCTTCTCCTTCTTCTGCTTCTTCTGATTCACGCTCCAGACTTCATCTTCTACTTCTCCTTCTTCTGCTTCTTCTGATTCACCCTCCAGACTTCACCTTCTCCTTCTCCTTCTTCTACTTCTTCTGATTCACCCTCCAGACTTCACCTTCTCCTTCTCCTTCTTCTACTTCTTCTGATTCACCCTCCAGTCTTCACCTTCTCCTTCTCCTTCTTCTGCTTCTTCTGCTTCACCCTCCAGACTTCACCTTCTCCTTCTCTTTCTTCTGCTTCTTCTGATTCACCCTCCAGACTTCACCTTCTCCTTCTCCTTCGTCTGATTCTTCTGATTCACCCTCCAGACTTCACCTTCTCCTTCTCCTTCTTCTGCTTCTTCTGATTCACCCTCCTGACTTCACCTTCTCCTTCTCCTTCTTCTACTTCTTCTGATTCACCCTCCTGACTTCACCTTCTCCTTCTCCTTCTTCTACTTCTTCTGCTTCACCCTCCAGACTTCACCTTCTCCTTCTCCTTCTTCTACTTCTTCTGATTCACCCTCCAGACTTCACCTTCTCCTTCTCCTTCTTCTGCTTCTTCTGATTCACCCTCCAGACTTCACATTCTCCTTCTCCTTATTCTGCTTCTGCTGATTCACCCTCCAGACTTCACCTTCTCCTTCTCCTTCTTCTGCTTCTTCTGATTCACCCTCCAGACTTCACCTTCTCCTTCTCCTTCTTCTGCTTCTGCTGATTCACCCTCCAGACTTCACCTTCTCCTTCTCCTTCTTCTACTTCTTCTGATTCACCCTCCAGACTTCGCCTTCTCCTTCTCCTTCTTCTACTTCTTCTGATTCACCCTCCAGACTTCACCTTCTCCTTCTCCTTCTTCTACTTCTTCTGATTCACCCTCCAGACTTCACCTTCTCCTTCTCCTTCTTCTGCTTCTTCTGATTCACCCTCCAGACTTCACCTTCTCCTTCTCCTTCTTCTGCTTCTTCTGGTTCACCCTCCAGACTTCACCTTCTCCTTATCCTTCTTCTACCTCTTCTGATCCACCCTCCAGACTTCACCTTCTCCTTCTCCTTCTTCTGCTTCTTCTGATTCACCCTCCAGACTTCACCTTCTCCTTCTCCTTCGTCTACTTCTTCTGATTCACCCTCCAGACTACACCTTCTCCTTCTCCTTCTTCTGCTTCTTCTGATTCACCCTCCAGACTTCACCTTCTCCTTCTCCTTCTTCTGCTTCTTCTGATTCACCCTCCAGACTTCGCCTTCTCCTTCTCCTTCTTCTACTTCTTCTGATTCACGCTCCAGACTTCACCTTCTCTTTCTCCTTCTTCTACTTCTTCTGATTCACCCTCCAGACTTCACCTTCTCCTTCTCCTTTTTCTGCTTCTTCTGATTCACCCTCCAGACTTCACCTTCTCCTTCTCCTTCTTCTGCTTCTTCTGGTTCACCCTCCAGACTTCACCTTCTCCTTCTCCTTCTTCTGCTTCTTCTGATTCACCCTCCAGACTTCACCTTCTCCTTCTCCTTCGTCTACTTCTTCTGATTCACCCTCCAGACTACACCTTCTCCTTCTCCTTCTTCTACTTCTTCTGATTCACCCTCCAGACTTCACCTTCTCCTTCTCCTTCTTCTGCTTCTTCCGATTCACCCTCCAGACTTCACCTTCTCCTTCTCCTTCTTCTACTTCTTCTGATTCACCCTCCAGACTTTACCTTCGCCTTCTCCTTCTTCTACTTCTTCTGATACACCCTCCAGACTTCACCTTCTCCTTCTCCTTCTTCTACTTCTTCTGCTTCTCCCTCCAGACTTCACCTTCCCGTTCTCCTTCTTCTGCTTCTTCTGATTCACCCTCCAGACTTCACCTTCTCCTTCTCCTTCTTCTACTTCTTCTGATTCACCCTGCAGACTTCACCTTCTCCTTCTCCTTCTTCTACTTCTTCTGATTCACCCTCCAGACTTCACCTTCTCCTTCTCCTTCTTCTGCTTCTTCTGATTGACCCTCCAGACTTCACCTTCTCCTTCTCCTTCTTCTACTTCTTCTGATTCACCCTCCAGTCTTCACCTTCTCCTTCTCCTTCTTCTGCTTCTTCTGATTTACCCTCCAGACTTCACCTTCTCCTTCTCCTTCTTCTGCTTCTTCTGATTCACCCTCCTGACTTCACCTTCTCCTTCTCCTTCTTCTGCTTCTTCTTATTCCCCCTCCAGACTTCACCTTCTCCTTCTCCTTCTTCTACTTCTTCTGATTCACCCTCCAGACTTCACCTTCTCCTTCTACTTCTTCTACTTCTTCTGATTCACCCTCCAGACTTCACCTTCTCCTTCTCCTTCTTCTACTTCTTCTGATTCACCCTGCAGACTTCACCTTCTCCTTCTCCTTCTTCTACTTCTTCTGATTCACCCTCCAGACTTCACCTTCTCCTTCTGCTTCTTCTGCTTCTTCTGATTGACCCTCCAGACTTCACCTTCTCCTTCTCCTTCTTCTACTTCTTCTGATTCACCCTCCAGTCTTCACCTTCTCCTTCTCCTTCTTCTGCTTCTTCTGATTTACCCTCCAGACTTCACCTTCTCCTTCTCCTTCTTCTGCTTCTTCTGATTCACCCTCCTGACTTCACCTTCTCCTTCTCCTTCTTCTGCTTCTTCTGATTCACCCTCCAGACTTCACCTTCTCCTTCTCCTTCTTCTACTTCTTCTGATTCACCCTGCAGACTTCACCTTCTCCTTCTCCTTCTTCTACTTCTTCTGATTCACCCTCCAGACTTCACCTTCTCCTTCTCCTTCTTCTGCTTCTTCTGATTGACCCTCCAGACTTCACCTTCTCCTTCTCCTTCTTCTACTTCTTCTGATTCACCCTCCAGTCTTCACCTTCTCCTTCTCCTTCTTCTGCTTCTTCTGATTTACCCTCCAGACTTCACCTTCTCCTTCTCCTTCTTCTGCTTCTTCTGATTCACCCTCCTGACTTCACCTTCTCCTTCTCCTTCTTCTGCTTCTTCTTATTCCCCCTCCAGACTTCACCTTCTCCTTCTCCTTCTTCTACTTCTTCTGATTCACCCTCCAGACTTCACCTTCTCCTTCTACTTCTTCTACTTCTTCTGATTCACCCTCCAGACTTCACCTTCTCCTTCTCCTTCTTCTGCTTCTTCTGATTTACCCTCCAGACTTCACCTTCTCCTTCTCCTTCTTCTGCTTCTTCTGATTCACCCTCCTGACTTCACCTTCTCCTTCTCCTTCTTCTGCTTCTTCTTATTCCCCCTCCAGACTTCACCTTCTCCTTCTCCTTCTTCTACTTCTTCTGATTCACCCTCCAGACTACACCTTCTCCTTCTACTTCTTCTACTTCTTCTGATTCACCCTCCAGACTTCACCTTCTCCTTCTCCTTCTTCTGCTTCGTCTGATTCGCCCTCCAGACTTCACCTTCTCCTTCTCCTTCTTCTGCTTCTTCTGGTTCACCCTCCAGACTTCACCTTCTCCTTATCCTTCTTCTACCTCTTCTGATTCACCCTCCAGACTTCACCTTCTCCTTTTCCTTCTTCTGCTTCTTCTGATTCACCCTCCAGATTTCACCTTCTCCTTCTCCTTCGTCTACTTCTTCTGATTCACCCTCCAGACTACACCTTCTCCTTCTCCTTCTTCTACTTCTTCTGATTCACCCTCCAGACTTCACCTTCTCCTTCTCCTTCTTATGCTTCTTCCGATTCACCCTCCAGACTTCACCTTCTCCTTCTCCTTCTTCCACTTCTTCCGATTCACCCTCCAGACGTTCCCTTCGGCTTCTCCTTCTTCTACTTCTTCTGATTCACCCTCCAGACTTCACCTTCTCCTTCTCCTTCTTCTACTTCTTCTGCTTCTCCCTCCAGACTTCACCTTCCCGTTCTCCTTCTTCTGCTTCTTCTGATTCACCCTCCAGACTTCACCTTCTCCTTCTCCTTCTTCTCCTTCTTCTGATTCACCCTCCAGACTTCACCTTCTCCTTCTCCTTCTTCTACTTCTTCTGATTCACCCTCCAGACTTCACCTTCTCCTTCTCCTTTTTCTACTTCTTCTGATTCACCCTCCTGACTTCACCTTCTTCTTCTCCTTCTTCTGCTTCTTCTGCTTCACCCTCCAGACTTCACCTTCTCCTTCTCCTTCTTCTGCTTCTTCTGCTTCACCCTCCAGACTTCACCTTCTCCTTCTCCTTCTTCTGCTTCTTCTGCTTCACCCTCCTGACTTCACCTTCTCCTTCTCCTTCTTCTACTTCTTCTGATTCACCCTCCAGACTTCACCTTCTCCTTCTCCTTCTTCTGCTTCTTCTGCTTCAACCTCCTGACTTCACCTTCTTCTTCTCCTTCTTCTACTTCTTCTGTTTCACCCTCCAGACTTCACCTTCTCCTTCTCCTTCTTCTGCTTCTTCTGCTTCACCCTCCAGACTGCACCTTCTCCTTCTCCTTCTTCTGCTTCTTCTGCTGCGCCCACCAGACTTCAGCTTCTCCTTCTCCTTCTTCTGCTTCTTCTGCTTCACCCTCCTGACTTCACCTTCTCCTTCTCCTTCTTCTACTTCTTCTGCTTCACCTCCCTGACTTCACCTTCTCCTTCTCCTTCTTCTACTTCTTCTGATTCACCCTCCAGACTTCATCTTCTCCTTCTTCTTCTTCTGCTTCTTCTGATTCACCCTCCAGACTTCACCTTCTCCTTCTCCTTCTTCTGCTTCTTCTGATTCACCCTCCAGACTTCACCTTCTCCTTCAAATTCTTCTACTTCTTTTGATTCACCCTCCAGACTTCACCTTCTCCTTCTCCTTCTTCTACTTCTTCTGATTCACCCTCCAGTCTTCACCTTCTCCTTCTCCTTCTTCTGTTTCTTCTGCTTCACCCTCCAGACATCACCTTCTCCTTCTCTTTCTTCTGCTTCTTCTGATTCACCCTCCAGACTTCACCTTCTCCTTCTCCTTCTTCTGATTCTTCTGATTCACCATCCAGACTTCACCTTCTCCTTCTCCTTCTTCAGCTTCTTCTGATTCACCCTCCTGACTTCACCTTCTCCTTCTCCTTCTTCTACTTCTTCTGATTCACCCTCCAGACTTCACCTTCTCCTTCTCCTTCTTCTGCTTCTTCTGCTTCACCCTCCAGACTTCACCTTCTCCTTCTCCTTCTTCTGCTTCTTCTGCTTCACCCTCCTGACTTCACCTTCTCCTTCTCCTTCTTCTACTTCTTCTGATTCACCCTCCAGACTTCACCTTCTCCTTCTCCTTCTTCTGCTTCTTCTGCTTCAACCTCCTGACTTCACCTTCTTCTTCTCCTTCTTCTACTTCTTCTGTTTCACCCTCCAGACTTCACCTTCTCCTTCTCCTTCTTCTGCTTCTTCTGCTTCACCCTCCAGACTGCACCTTCTCCTTCTCCTTCTTCTGCTTCTTCTGCTGCGCCCTCCAGACTTCAGCTTCTCCTTCTCCTTCTTCTGCTTCTTCTGCTTCACCCTCCTGACTTCACCTTCTCCTTCTCCTTCTTCTACTTCTTCTGCTTCACCTCCCTGACTTCACCTTCTCCTTCTCCTTCTTCTACTTCTTCTGATTCACCCTCCAGACTTCATCTTCTCCTTCTTCTTCTTCTGCTTCTTCTGATTCACCCTCCAGACTTCACCTTCTCCTTCTCCTTCTTCTGCTTCTTCTGATTCACCCTCCAGACTTCACCTTCTCCTTCAAATTCTTCTACTTCTTCTGATTCACCCTCCAGACTTCACCTTCTCCTTCTCCTTCTTCTACTTCTTCTGATTCACCCTCCAGTCTTCACCTTCTCCTTCTCCTTCTTCTGTTTCTTCTGCTTCACCCTCCAGACATCACCTTCTCCTTCTCTTTCTTCTGCTTCTTCTGATTCACCCTCCAGACTTCACCTTCTCCTTCTCCTTCTTCTGATTCTTCTGATTCACCATCCAGACTTCACCTTCTCCTTCTCCTTCTTCAGCTTCTTCTGATTCACCCTCCTGACTTCACCTTCTCCTTCTCCTTCTTCTACTTCTTCTGATTCACCCTCCTGACTTCACCTTCTCCTTCTCATTCTTCTACTTCTTCTGCTTCAACCTCCAGACTTCACCTTCTCCTTCTCCTTCTTCTACTTCTTCTGATTCACCCTCCAGACTTCACCTTCTCCTTCTTCTGCTTCTTCTGATTCACCCTCCAGACTTCACCTTCTCCTTCTCCTTATTCTGCTTCTTCTGATTCACCCTCCAGACTTCACCTTCTCCTTCTCCTTCTTCTGCTTCTTCTGATTCACCCTCCAGACTTCACCTTCTCCTTCTCCTTCTTCTGCTTCTTCTGATTCACCCTCCAGACTTCACCTTCTCCTTCTCCTTCTTCTGCTTCTTCTGATTCACCCTCCAGACTTCATCGTCTCCTTCTCCTTCTTCTGCTTCTTCTGATTCATCCTCCAGACTTCACCTTCTCCTTCTCCTTCTTCTGCTTCTTCTGATTCAACCTCCAGACTTCACCTTCTCCTTCTCCTTCTTCTACTTCTTCTGATTCACCCTCCAGACTTCACCTTCTCCTTCTCCTTCTTCTACTTCTTCTGATTCACCCCCCAGACTTCACCTTCCCCTTCTCCTTCTTCTGCTTCTTCTGATTCACCCTCCTGACTTCACCTTCTCCTTCTCCTTATTCTGCTTCTTCTGATTCACCCTCCAGACTTCACCTTCTCCTTCTCCTTCTTCTGCTTCTTCTGATTCACCCTCCAGACTTCACCTTCTCCTTCTCCTTCTTCTGCTTCTTCTGATTCACCCTCCAGACTTCACCTTCTCCTTCTCCTTCTTCTCCTTCTTCTGATTCACCCTCCAGACTTCACCTTCTCCTTCTCCTTCTTCTGCTTCTTCTGATTCACCCTGCAGACTTCACCTTCTCCTTCTCCTTCGTCTACTTCTTCTGATTCACCGTCCAGACTACACCTTCTCCTTCTCCTTCTTCTACTTCTTCTGATTCACCCTCCAGACTTCACCTTCTCCTTCTCCTTCTTCTGCTTCTTCTGATTCACCCTCCAGACTTCACCTTCTCCTTCTCCTTCTTCTACTTCTTCTGATTGATCCTCCAGACTTCACCTTCTCCTTCTCCTTCTTCTACATCTTCTGATTCACGCTCCAGACTTCACCTTCTCCTTCTCCTTCTTCTACTTCTTCTGTTTCACACTCCAGGCTTCGCCTTCTCCTTCTCCTTCTTCTACTTCTTCTGCTTCACCCTCCTGACTTCACCTTCTCCTTCTCCTTCTTCTACTTCTTCTGATTCACCCTCCAGACTTCACCTTCTCCTTCTCCTTCTTCTGCTTCTTCTGCTTCACCCTCCTGACTTCACCTTCTCCTTCTCCTTCTTCTACTTCTTCTGTTTCACCCTCCAGACTTCACCTTCTCCTTCTCCTTCTTCTGCTTCTTCTGCTTCACCCTCCAGACTGCACCTTCTCCTTCTCCTTCTTCTGCTTCTTCTGCTGCGCCCTCCAGACTTCACCTTCTCCTTCTCCTTCTTCTGCTTCTTCTGCTTCACCCTCCTGACTTCACCTTCTCCTTCTCCTTCTTCTACTTCTTCTGCTTCACCCCCCTGACTTCACCTTCTCCTTCTCCTTCTTCTGCTTCTTCTGATTCATCCTCCTAACTTCACCTTCTCCTTCTCCTTCTTCTGCTTCTTCTGATTCACCCTCCAGACTTCACCTTCTCCTTCTCCTTCTTCTGCTTCTTCTGATTCACCCTCCAGACCTCACCTTCTCCTTCTCCTTCTTCTACTTCTTCTGATTCACTCTCCAGACTTCATCTTCTCCTTCTTCTTCTTCTGCTTCTTCTGATTCACCCTCCAGACTTCACCTTCTCCTTCAACTTCTTCTACTTCTTCTGATTCACCCTCCAGACTTCACCTTCTCCTTCTCCTTCTTCTACTTCTTCTGATTCACCCTCCAGTCTTCACCTTCTCCTTCTTCTGATTCTTCTGATTCACCCTCCAGACTTCACCTTCTCCTTCTCCTTATTCAGCTTCTTCTGATTCACCCTCCTGACTTCACCTTCTCCTTCTCCTTCTTCTACTTCTTCTGATTCACCCTCCTGACTTCACCTTCTCCTTCTCCTTCTTCTACTTCTTCTGCTTCACCCTCCAGACTTCACCTTCTCCTTCTCCTCATTCTGCTTCTTCTGATTCACCCTCCAGACTTCACCTTCTCCTTCTCCTTCTTCTGCTTCTTCTGATTCACCCTCCAGACTTCACCTTCTCCTTCTCCTTCTTCTGATTCACCCTCCAGACTTCACCTTCTCCTTCTCCTTCTTCTACTTCTTCTGATTCACCCTCCAGACTTCATCGTCTCCTTCTCCTTCTTCTGCTTCTTCTGATTCATCCTCCAGACTTCACCTTCTCCTTCTCCTTCTTCTGCTTCTTCTGATTCACCCTCCAGACTTCACCTTCTCCTTCTCCTTCTTCTACTTCTTCTGATTCACCCTCCAGACTTCACCTTCTCCTTCTCCTTCTTCTACTTCTTTTGATTCACCCTCCAGACTTCACCTTCTCCATCTCCTTCTTCTGCTTCTTCTGATTCACCCTCCAGACTTCACCTTCTCCTTCTCCTTATTCTGCTTCTTCTGATTCACCCTCCAGACTTCACCTTCTCCTTCTCCTTCTTCTGCTTCTTCTGATTCACCCTCCAGACTTCACCTTCTCCTTCTCCTTCTTCTGCTTCTTCTGATTCACCCTCCAGACTTCACCTTCTCCTTCTCCTTCTTCTACTTCTTCTGATTCACCCTCCTGACTTCACCTTCTTCTTCTCCTTCTTCTGCTTCTTCTGCTTCACCCTCCAGACTTCACCTTCTCCTTCTCCTTCTTCTGCTTCTTCTGCTTCACCCTCCAGACTTCACCTTCTCCTTCTCCTTCTTCTGCTTCTTCTGCTTCACCCTCCTGACTTCACCTTCTCCTTCTCCTTCTTCTACTTCTTCTGATTCACCCTCCAGACTTCACCTTCTCCTTTTCCTTCTTCTGCTTCTTCTGCTTCAACCTCCTGACTTCACCTTCTTCTTCTCCTTCTTCTACTTCTTCTGTTTCACCCTCCAGACTTCACCTTCTCCTTCTCCTTCTTCTGCTTCTTCTGCTTCACCCTCCAGACTGCACCTTCTCCTTCTCCTTCTTCTGCTTCTTCTGCTGCGCCCTCCAGACTTCAGCTTCTCCTTCTCCTTCTTCTGCTTCTTCTGCTTCACCCTCCTGACTTCACCTTCTCCTTCTCCTTCTTCTACTTCTTCTGCTTCACCTCCCTGACTTCACCTTCTCCTTCTCCTTCTTCTACTTCTTCTGATTCACCCTCCAGACTTCATCTTCTCCTTCTTCTTCTTCTGCTTCTTCTGATTCACCCTCCAGACTTCACCTTCTCCTTCTCCTTCTTCTGCTTCTTCTGATTCACCCTCCAGACTTCACCTTCTCCTTCAAATTCTTCTACTTCTTCTGATTCACCCTCCAGACTTCACCTTCTCCTTCTCCTTCTTCTACTTCTTCTGATTCACCCTCCAGTCTTCACCTTCTCCTTCTCCTTCTTCTGTTTCTTCTGCTTCACCCTCCAGACATCACCTTCTCCTTCTCTTTCTTCTGCTTCTTCTGATTCACCCTCCAGACTTCACCTCTCCTTCTCCTTCTTCTGATTCTTCTGATTCACCATCCAGACTTCACCTTCTCCTTCTCCTTCTTCAGCTTCTTCTGATTCACCCTCCTGACTTCACCTTCTCCTTCTCCTTCTTCTACTTCTTCTGATTCACCCTCCTGACTTCACCTTCTCCTTCTCATTCTTCTACTTCTTCTGCTTCACCCTCCAGACTTCACCTTCTCCTTCTCCTTCTTCTACTTCTTCTGATTCACCCTCCAGACTTCACCTTCTCCTTCTTCTGCTTCTTCTGATTCACCCTCCAGACTTCACCTTCTCCTTCTCCTTATTCTGCTTCTTCTGATTCACCCTCCAGACTTCACCTTCTCCTTCTCCTTCTTCTGCTTCTTCTGATTCACCCTCCAGACTTCACCTTCTCCTTCTCCTTCTTCTGCTTCTTCTGATTCACCCTCCAGACTTCACCTTCTCCTTCTCCTTCTTCTGCTTCTTCTGATTCACCCTCCAGACTTCATCGTCTCCTTCTCCTTCTTCTGCTTCTTCTGATTCATCCTCCAGACTTCACCTTCTCCTTCTCCTTCTTCTGCTTCTTCTGATTCAACCTCCAGACTTCACCTTCTCCTTCTCCTTCTTCTACTTCTTCTGATTCACCCTCCAGACTTCACCTTCTCCTTCTCCTTCTTCTACTTCTTCTGATTCACCCCCCAGACTTCACCTTCCCCTTCTCCTTCTTCTGCTTCTTCTGATTCACACTCCTGACTTCACCTTCTCCTTCTCCTTATTCTGCTTCTTCTGATTCACCCTCCAGACTTCACCTTCTCCTTCTCCTTCTTCTGCTTCTTCTGATTCACCCTCCAGACTTCACCTTCTCCTTCTCCTTCTTCTGCTTCTTCTGATTCACCCTCCAGACTTCACCTTCTCCTTCTCCTTCTTCTCCTTCTTCTGATTCACCCTCCAGACTTCACCTTCTCCTTCTCCTTCTTCTGCTTCTTCTGATTCACCCTGCAGACTTCACCTTCTCCTTCTCCTTCGTCTACTTCTTCTGATTCACCGTCCACACTACACCTTCTCCTTCTCCTTCTTCTACTTCTTCTGATTCACCCTCCAGACTTCACCTTCTCCTTCTCCTTCTTCTGCTTCTTCTGATTCACCCTCCAGACTTCACCTTCTCCTTCTCCTTCTTCTACTTCTTCTGATTGATCCTCCAGACTTCACCTTCTCCTTCTCCTTCTTCTACATCTTCTGATTCACGCTCCAGACTTCACCTTCTCTTTCTCCTTCTTCTACTTCTTCTGTTTCACACTCCAGGCTTCGCCTTCTCCTTCTCCTTCTTCTACTTCTTCTGCTTCACCCTCCTGACTTCACCTTCTCCTTCTCCTTCTTCTACTTCTTCTGATTCACCCTCCAGACTTCACCTTCTCCTTCTCCTTCTTCTGCTTCTTCTGCTTGACCCTCCTGACTTCACCTTCTCCTTCTCCTTCTTCTACTTCTTCTGTTTCACCCTCCAGACTTCACCTTCTCCTTCTCCTTCTTCTGCTTCTTCTGCTTCACCCTCCAGACTGCACCTTCTCCTTCTCCTTCTTCTGCTTCTTCTGCTGCGCCCTCCAGACTTCACCTTCTCCTTCACCTTCTTCTGCTTCTTCTGCTTCACCCTCCTGACTTCACCTTCTCCTTCTCCTTCTTCTACTTCTTCTGCTTCACCCCCCTGACTTCACCTTCTCCTTCTCCTTCTTCTGCTTCTTCTGATTCACCCTCCAGACTTCATCTTCTCCTTCTTCTTCTTCTGCTTCTTCTGATTCACCCTCCAGACTTCACCTTCTCCTTCAACTTCTTCTACTTCTTCTGATTCACCCTCCAGACTTCACCTTCTCCTTCTCCTTCTTCTACTTCTTCTGATTCACCCTCCAGTCTTCACCTTCTCCTTCTCCTTCTTCTGTTTCTTCTGCTTCACCCTCCAGACATCACCTTCTCCTTCTCTTTCTTCTGCTTCTTCCGATTCACCCTCCAGACTTCACCTTCTCCTTCTCCTTCTTCTGATTCTTCTGATTCACCCTCCAGACTTCACCTTCTCCTTCTCCTTCTTCAGCTTCTTCTGATTCACACTCCTGACTTCACCTTCTCCTTCTCCTTCTTCTACTTCTTCTGATTCACCCTCCTGACTTCACCTTCTCCTTCTCCTTCTTCTACTTCTTCTGCTTCACCCTCCAGACTTCACCTTCTCCTTCTCCTTATTCTGCTTCTTCTGATTCACCCTCCAGACTTCACCTTCTCCTTCTCCTTCTTCTGCTTCTTCTGATTCACCCTCCAGACTTCACCTTCTCCTTCTCCTTCTTCTGCTTCTTCTGATTCACCCTCCAGACTTCACCTTCTCCTTCCCCTTCTTCTACTTCTTCTGATTCACCCTCCAGACTTCATCGTCTCCTTCTCCTTCTTCTGCTTCTTCTGATTCATCCTCCAGACTTCACCTTCTCCTTCTCCTTCTTCTGCTTCTTCTGATTCACCCTCCAGACTTCACCTTCTCCTTCTCCTTCTTCTACTTCTTCTGATTCACCCTCCAGACTTCACCTTCTCCTTCTCCTTCTTCTACTTCTTTTGATTCACCCTCCAGACTTCACCTTCTCCATCTCCTTCTTCTGCTTCTTCTGATTCACCCTCCAGACTTCACCTTCTCCTTCTCCTTATTCTGCTTCTTCTGATTCACCCTCCAGACTTCACCTTCTCCTTCTCCTTCTTCTGCTTCTTCTGATTCACCCTCCAGACTTCACCTTCTCCTTCTCCTTCTTCTGCTTCTTCTGATTCACCCTCCAGACTTCACCTTCTCCTTCTCCTTCTTCTACTTCTTCTGATTCACCCTCCAGACTTCACCTTCTCCTTCTCCTTCTTCTGCTTCTTCTGATTCACCCTGCAGACTTCACCTTCACATTCTCCTTCGTCTACTTCTTCTGATTCACCGTCCAGACTACACCTTCTCCTTCTCCTTCTTCTACTTCTTCTGATTCGCCCTCCAGACTTCACCTTCTCCTTCTCCTTCTTCTGCTTCTTCTGATTCACCCTCCAGACTTCACCTTCTCCTTCTCCTTCTTCTACTTCTTCTGATTGACCCTCCAGACTTCACCTTCTCCTTCTCCTTCTTCTACATCTTCTGATTCACGCTCCAGACTTCACCTTCTCCTTCTCCTTCTTCTACTTCTTCTGCTTCTCCCTCCAGACTTCACCTTCTCCTTCTCTTTCTTCTACTTCTTCTGATTCACCCTCCAGACTTCACCTTCTCCTTCTCCTTCTTCTACTTCTTCTGATTCACCCTCCAGACTTCACCTTCTCCTTCTCCTTCTTCTACTTCTTCTGATTCACCCTCCAGACTTCACCTTCTCCTTCTCCTTCTTCTACTTCTTCTGATTCACGCTCCTGACTTCACCTTCTCCTTCTCCTTCTTCTGCTTCTTCTGCTTCACCCTCCAAACTTCACCTTCTCCATCTCCTTCTTCTGCTTCTTCTGCTTCACCCTCCAGACTTCACCTTCTCCTTCTCCTTCTTCTGCTTCTTCTGCTTCACCCTCCTGACTTCACCTTCTCCTTCTCCTTCTTCTACTTCTTCTGATTCACCCTCCAGACTTCACCTTCTCCTTCTCCTTCTTCTGCTTCTTCTGCTTCACCCTCCAGAATTCACCTTCTCCTTCTCCTTCTTATGCTTCTTCTGCTTCGCCCTCCAGACTTCATCGTCTCCTTCTCCTTCTTCTGCTTCTTCTGATTCATCCTCCAGACTTCACCTTCTCCTTCTCCTTCTTCTGCTTCTTCTGCTTCACCCTCCAGAATTCACCTTCTCCTTCTCCTTCTTCTGCTTCTTCTGCTTCACCCTCCAGACTTCATCGTCTCCTTCTCCTTCTTCTGCTTCTTCTGCTTCACCCTCCTGACTTCACCTTCTCCTTCTCCTTCTTCTGCTTCTTCTGATTCACCCTCCAGACTTCACCTTCTCCTTCTCCTTCTTCTACTTCTTCTGATTCACCCTCCAGACTTCACCTTCTCCTTCTCCTTCTTCTACTTCTTCTGATTCACCCTCCAGACTTCACCTTCCCCTTTTCCTTCTTCTGCTTCTTCTGATTCACCCTCCTGACTTCACCTTCTCCTTCTCCTTATTCTGCTTCTTCTGATTCACCCTCCAGACTTCACCTACTCCTTCTCCTTCTTCTGCTTCTTCTGATTCACCCTCCAGACTTCACCTTCTCCTTCTCCTTCTGCTTCTTCTGATTCACCCTCCAGACTTCACCTTCTCCTTCTCCTTCTTCTACTTCTTCTGATTCACCCTCCAGACTTCACCTTCTCCTTCTCCTTCTTCTGCTTCTTCTGATTCACCCTGCAGACTTCACCTTCTCCTTCTCCTTCGTCTACTTCTTCTGATTCACCGTCCAGACTACACCTTCTCCTTCTCCTTCTTCTACTTCTTCTGATTCACCCTCCAGACTTCACCTTCTCCTTCTCCTTCTTCTGCTTCTTCTGATTCACCCTCCAGACTTCACCTTCTCCTTCTCCTTCTTCTACTTCTTCTGATTGACCCTCCAGACTTCACCTTCTCCTTCTCCTTCTTCTACATCTTCTGATTCACGCTCCAGACTTCACCTTCTCCTTCTCCTTCTTCTACTTCTTCTGTTTCACACTCCAGGCTTCGCCTTCTCCTTCTCCTTCTTCTACTTCTTCTGCTTCACCCTCCTGACTTCATCTTCTCCTTCTCCTTCTTCTACTTCTTCTGATTCACCCTCCAGACTTCACCTTCTCCTTCTCCTTCTTCTGCTTCTTCTGCTTCACCCTCCTGACTTCACCTTCTCCTTCTCCTTCTTCTACTTCTTCTGTTTCACCCTCCAGACTTCACCTTCTCCTTCTCCTTCTTCTGCTTCTTCTGCTTCACCCTCCAGACTGCACCTTCGCCTTCTCCTTCTTCTGCTTCTTCTGCTGCGCCCTCCAGACTTCACCTTCTCCTTCTCCTTCTTCTGCTTCTTCTGCTTCACCCTCCTGACTTCACCTTCTCCTTCTCCTTCTTCTACTTCTTCTGCTTCACCCCCCTGACTTCACCTTCTCCTTCTCCTTCTTCTGCTTCTTCTGATTCACCCTCCTAACTTCACCTTCTCCTTCTCCTTCTTCTGCTTCTTCTGATTCACCCTCCAGACTTCACCTTCTCCTTCTCCTTCTTCTGCTTCTTCTGATTCACCCTCCAGACCTCACCTTCTCCTTCTCCTTCTTCTACTTCTTCTGATTCACCCTCCAGACTTCATCTTCTCCTTCTTCTTCTTCTGCTTCTTCTGATTCACCCTCCAGACTTCACCTTCTCCTTCTCCTTCTTCTGCTTCTTCTGATTCACCCTCCAGACTTCAACTTCTCCTTCAACTTCTTCTACTTCTTCTGATTCACCCTCCAGACTTCACCTTCTCCTTCTCCTTCTTCTACTTCTACTGATTCACCCTCCAGTCTTCACCTTCTCCTTCTCCTTCTTCTGTTTCTTCTGCTTCACCCTCCCGACATCACCTTCTCCTTCTCTTTCTTCTGCTTCTTCTGATTCACCCTCCAGACTTCACCTTCTCCTTCTCCTTCTTCTGATTCTTCTGATTCACCCTCCAGACTTCACCTTCTCCTTCTCCTTCTTCAGCTTCTTCTGATTCACCCTCCTGACTTCACCTTCTCCTTCTCCGTCTTCTACTTCTTCTGATTCACCCTCCTGACTTCACCTTCTCCTTCTCCTTCTTCTACTTCTTCTGCTTCACCCTCCAGACTTCACCTTCTCCTTCTCCTTCTTCTACTTCTTCTGATTCACCCTCCAGACGTCACCTTCTCCTTCTTCTGCTTCTTCTGATTCACCCTCCAGACTTCACCTTCTCCTTCTCCTTATTCTGCTTCTTCTGATTCACCCTCCAGACTTCACCTTCTCCTACTCCTTCTTCTGCTTCTTCTGATTCACCCTCCAGACTTCACCTTCTCCTTCTCCTTCTTCTGCTTCTTCTGATTCACCCTCCAGACTTCACCTTCTCCTTCTCCTTCTTCTACTTCTTCTGATTCACCCTCCAGACTTCATCGTCTCCTTCTCCTTCTTCTGCTTCTTCTGATTCATCCTCCAGACTTCACCTTCTCCTTCTCCTTCTTCTGCTTCTTCTGATTCAGCCTCCAGACTTCACCTTCTCCTTCTCCTTCTTCTACTTCTTCTGATTCACCCTCCAGACTTCACCTTCTCCTTCTCCTTCTTCTGCTTCTTCTGCTTCACCCTCCAGACTGCACCTTCGCCTTCTCCTTCTTCTGCTTCTTCTGCTGCTCCCTCCAGACTTCACCTTCTCCTTCTCCTTCTTCTACTTCTTCTGCTTCACCCCCCTGACTTCACCTTCTCCTTCTCCTTCTTCTGCTTCTTCTGATTCACCCTCCTAACTTCACCTTCTCCTTCTCCTTCTTCTGCTTCTTCTGATTCACCCTCCAGACTTCACCTTCTCCTTCTCCTTCTTCTGCTTCTTCTGATTCACCCTCCAGACCTCACCTTCTCCTTCTCCTTCTTCTACTTCTTCTGATTCACCCTCCAGACTTCACCTTCTCCTTCTCCTTCTTCTGATTCTTCTGATTCAACTTCCAGACTTCACCTTCTCCTTCTCCTTCTTCAGCTTCTTCTGATTCACCCTCCAGACATCACCTTCTCCTTCTCTTTCTTCTGCTTCTTCTGATTCACCCTCCAGACTTCACCTTCTCCTTCTCCTTCTTCTGATTCTTCTGATTCACCCTCCAGACTTCACCTTCTCCTTCTCCTTCTTCAGCTTCTTCTGATTTACCCTCCTGACTTCACCTTCTCCTTCTCCTTCTTCTACTTCTTCTGATTCACCCTCCTGACTTCACCTTCTCCTTCTCCTTCTTCTACTTCTTCTGCTTCACCCTCCAGACTTCACCTTCTCCGTCTCCTTCTTCTACTTCTTCTGATTCACCCTCCAGACGTCACCTTCTCCTTCTACTGCTTCTTCTGATTCACCCTCCAGACTTCACCTTCTCCTTCTCCTTATTCTGCTTCTTCTGATTCACCCTCCAGACTTCACCTTCTCCTACTCCTTCTTCTGCTTCTTCTGATTCACCCTCCAGACTTCACCTTCTCCTTCTCCTTCTTCTGCTTCTTCTGATTCACCCTCCAGACTTCACCTTCTCCTTCTCCTTCTTCTAATTCTTCTGATTCACCCTCCAGACTTCATCGTCTCCTTCTCCTTCTTCTGCTTCTTCTGATTCATCCTCCAGACTTCACCTTCTCCTTCTCCTTCTTCTGCTTCTTCTGATTCAGCCTCCAGACTTCACCTTCTCCTTCTCCTTCTTCTACTTCTTCTGATTCACCCTCCAGACTTCACCTTCTCCTTCTCCTTCTTCTACTTCTTCTGATTCACCCTCAAGACTTCACCTTCTCCATCTCCTTCTTCTGCTTCTTCTGATTCACCCTCCAGACTTCACCATCTCCTTCTCCTTATTCTGCTTCTTCTGATTCACCCTCCAGACTTCACCTTCTCCTTCTCCTTCTTCTGCTTCTTCTGATTCACCCTCCAGACTTCACCTTCTCCTTCTCCTTCTTCTGCTTCTTCTGATTCACCCTCCAGACTTCACCTTCTCCTTCTCCTTCTTCTACTTCTTCTGATTCACCCTCCAGACTTCACCTTCTCCTTCTCCTTCTTCTGCTTCTTCTGATTCACCCTGCAGACTTCACCTTCTCCTTCTCCTTCGTCTACTTCTTCTGATTCACCGTCCAGACTACACCTTCTCCTTCTCCTTCTTCTACTTCTTCTGATTCACCCTCCAGACTTCACCTTCTCCTTCTCCTTCTTCTGCTTCTTCTGATTCACCCTCCAGACTTCACCTTCTCCTTCTCCTTCTTCTACCTCTTCTGATTCACCCTCCAGACTTCACCTTCTCCTTCTCCTTCTTCTACTTCTTCTGATTCACCCTCCTGACTTCACCTTCTCCTTCCCCTTCTTCTGCTTCTTCTGCTTCACCCTCCAAACTTCACCTTCTCCTTCTCCTTCTTCTGCTTCTTCTGCTTCACCCTCCAGACTTCACCTTCTCCTTCTCCTCCTTCTGCTTCTTCTGCTTCACCCTCCTGACTTCACCTTCTCCTTCTCCTTCTTCTACTTCTTCTGATTCACCCTCCAGACGTCACCTTCTCCTTCTCCTTCTTCTGCTTCTTCTGCTTCACCCTCCAGACTTCACCTTCTCCTTCTCCTTCTTATGCTTCTTCTGCTTCGCCCTCCAGACTTCACCTTCTCCTTCTCCTTCTTCTGCTTCTTCTGCTTCACCCTCCAGACTTCACCTTCTCCTTCTCCTTCTTCTGCTTCTTCTGCTTCACTCTCCTGACTTCACCTTCTCCTTCTCCTTCTTCTACTTCTTCTGATTCACCCTCCAGACTTCACCTTCTCCTTCTCCTTCTTCTACTTCTTCTGATTCTCCCTCCAGACTTCACCTTCTCCTTCTCCTTCTTCTGCTTCTTCTGATTCACCCTCCAGACTTCACCTTCTCCTTGTCCTTATTCTGCTTCTTCTGATTCACCCTCCAGACTTCACCTTCTCCTTCTCCTTCTTCTGCTTCTTCTGATTCACCCTCCAGTCTTCACCTTCTCCTTCTTCTTCTGATTCACCCTCCAGACTTCACCTTCTCCTTCTCCTTCTTCTACTTCTTCTGATTCACCCTCCAGACTTCACCTTCTCCTTCTCCTTCTTCTGCTTCTTCTGATTCACCCTGCAGACTTCACCTTCTCCTTCTCCTTCGTCTACTTCTTCTGATTCACCGTCCAGACTACACCTTCTCCTTCTCCTTCTTCTACTTCTTCTGATTCACCCTCCAGACTTCATCTTCTCCTTCTCCTTCTTCTGCTTCTTCTGATTCACCCTCCAGACTTCACCTTCTCCTTCTCCTTCTTCTACTTCTTCTGATTGACCCTCCAGACTTCACCTTCTCCTTCTCCTTCTTCTACTTCTTCTGATTCACCCTCCAGACTTCAACTTCTCCTTCTCCTTCTTCTACTTCTTCTGCTTCTCCCTCCAGACTTCACCTTCTCCTTCTCCTTCTTCTGCTTCTTCTGATTCACCCTCCAGACTTCACCTTCTCCTTCTCCTTCTTCTACTTCTTCTGATTCACCCTCCACACTTCACCTTCTCCTTCTCCTTCTTCTACGTCTTCTGATTCACCCTCCAGACTTCACCTTCTCCTTCTCCTTCTTCTACTTCTTCTGATTCACCCTCCTTACTTCACCTTCTCCTTCTCCTTCTTCTGCTTCTTCTGCTTCACCCTCCAGACCTCACCTTCTCCTTCTCCTTCTTCTGCTTCTTCTGCTTCATCCTCCAGACTTCACCTTCTCCTTCTCCTTCTTCTGCTTCTTCTGCTTCACCCTCCTGACTTCACCTTCCCCTTCTCCTTCTTCTACTTCTTCTGATTCACCCTCCAGACTTCACCTTCTCCTTCTCATTCTTCTGCTTCTTCTGCTTCACCCTCCAGACTTCACCTTCTCCTTCTCCTTCTTCTGCTTCTTCTGCTTCGCCCTCCAGACTTCACCTTCTCCTTCTCCTTCTTCTGCTTCTTCTGCTTCACCCTCCAGACTTCAACTTCTCCTTCTCCTTCTTCTGCTTCTTCTGCTTCGCTCTCCTGACTTCACCTTCTCCTTCTCCTTCTTCTACTTCTTCTGATTCACACTCCAGACTTCACCTTCTCCTTCCCATCTTCTGCTTCTTCTGCTTCACCCTCCAGACTTCACCTTCTCCTTCTCCTTCTTCTGCTTCTTCTGCTGCGCCCTCCAGACTTCACCTTCTCCTTCTCCTTCTTCTGCTTCTTCTGCTTCACCGTCCTGACTTCACCTTCTTCTTCTCCTTCTTCTACTTCTTCTGCTTCACCCCACTGACTTCACCTGCTCCTTCTCCTTCTTCTGCTTCTTCTGATTCACCCTCCGAACTTCACCTTCTCCTTCTCCTTCTTCTGCTTCTTCTGATTCACCCTCCAGACTTCACCTTCTCCTTCTCCTTCTTCTGCTTCTTCTGATTCACCCTCCAGACCTCACCTTCTCCTTCTCCTTCTTCTACTTCTTCTGATTCACCCTCCAGACTTCATCTTCTCCTTCTTCTTCTTCTGCTTCTTCTGATTCACCCTCCAGACTTCACCTTCTCCTTCTCCTTCTTCTGCTTCTTCTGATTCACCCTCCAGACTTCAACTTCTCCTTCAACTTCTTCTACTTCTTCTGATTCACCCTCCAGACTTCACCTTCTCCTTCTCCTTCTTCAGCTTCTTCTGATTCACCCTCCTGACTTCACCTTCTCCTTCTCCGTCTTCTACTTCTTCTGATTCACCCTCCTGACTTCACCTTCTCCTTCTCCTTCTTCTACTTCTTCTGCTTCACCCTCCAGACTTCACCTTCTCCTTCTCCTTCTTCTACTTCTTCTGATTCACCCTCCAGACGTCACCTTCTCCTTCTTCTGCTTCTTCTGATTCACCCTCCAGACTTCACCTTCTCCTTCTCCTTATTCTGCTTCTTCTGATTCACCCTCCAGACTTCACCTTCTCCTACTCCTTCTTCTGCTTCTTCTGATTCACCCTCCAGACTTCACCTTCTCCTTCTCCTTCTTCTGCTTCTTCTGATTCACCCTCCAGACTTCACCTTCTCCTTCTCCTTCTTCTACTTCTTCTGATTCACCCTCCAGACTTCATCGTCTCCTTCTCCTTCTTCTGCTTCTTCTGATTCATCCTCCAGACTTCACCTTCTCCTTCTCCTTCTTCTGATTCTTCTGATTCAGCCTCCAGACTTCACCTTCTCCTTCTCCTTCTTCTACTTCTTCTGATTCACCCTCCAGACTTCACCTTCTCCTTCTCCTTCTTCTGCTTCTTCTGCTTCACCCTCCAGACTGCACCTTCGCCTTCTCCTTCTTCTGCTTCTTCTGCTGCGCCCTCCAGACTTCACCTTCTCCTTCTCCTTCTTCTGCTTCTTCTGCTTCACCCTCCTGACTTCACCTTCTCCTTCTCCTTCTTCTACTTCTTCTGCTTCACCCCCCTGACTTCACCTTCTCCTTCTCCTTCTTCTGCTTCTTCTGATTCACCCTCCTAACTTCACCTTCTCCTTCTCCTTCTTCTGCTTCTTCTGATTCACCCTCCAGACTTCACCTTCTCCTTCTCCTTCTTCTGCTTCTTCTGATTCACCCTCCAGACCTCACCTTCTCCTTCTCCTTCTTCTACTTCTTCTGATTCACCCTCCAGACTTCATCTTCTTCTTCTTCTTCTTCTGCTTCTTCTGATTCACCCTCCAGACTTCACCTTCTCCTTCTCCTTCTTCTGCTTCTTCTGATTCACCCTCCAGACTTCAACTTCTCCTTCAACTTCTTCTACTTCTTCTGATTCACCCTCCAGACTTCACCTTCTCCTTCTCCTTCTTCTACTTCTTCTGATTCACCCTCCAGTCTTCACCTTCTCCTTCTCCTTCTTCTGTTTCTTCTGCTTCACCCTCCAGACATCACCTTCTCCTTCTCTTTCTTCTGCTTCTTCTGATTCACCCTCCAGACTTCACCTTCTCCTTCTCCTTCTTCTGATTCTTCTGATTCACCCTCCAGACTTCACCTTCTCCTTCTTCAGCTTCTTCTGATTTACCCTCCTGACTTCACCTTCTCCTTCTCCTTCTTCTACTTCTTCTGATTCACCCTCCTGACTTCACCTTCTCCTTCTCCTTCTTCTACTTCTTCTGCTTCACCCTCCAGACTTCACCTTCTCCGTCTCCTTCTTCTACTTCTTCTGATTCACCCTCCAGACGTCACCTTCTCCTTCTACTGCTTCTTCTGATTCACCCTCCAGACTTCACCTTCTCCTTCTCCTTATTCTGCTTCTTCT
This sequence comes from Somniosus microcephalus, assembly GCF_052327205.1. NCBI lineage: Eukaryota > Metazoa > Chordata > Chondrichthyes > Squaliformes > Somniosidae > Somniosus > Somniosus microcephalus. The sequence goes on along the minus strand of NW_028225533.1, from coordinate 108,477 downwards.
GATTCACCCTCCAGACTTCACCTTCTCCTACTCCTTCTTCTGCTTCTTCTGATTCACCCTCCAGACTTCACCTTCTCCTTCTCCTTCTTCTGCTTCTTCTGATTCACCCTCCAGACTTCACCTTCTCCTTCTCCTTCTTCTAATTCTTCTGATTCACCCTCCAGACTTCATCGTCTCCTTCTCCTTCTTCTGCTTCTTCTGATTCATCCTCCAGACTTCACCTTCTCCTTCTCCTTCTTCTGCTTCTTCTGATTCAGCCTCCAGACTTCACCTTCTCCTTCTCCTTCTTCTACTTCTTCTGATTCACCCTCCAGACTTCACCTTCTCCTTCTCCTTCTTCTACTTCTTCTGATTCACCCTCAAGACTTCACCTTCTCCATCTCCTTCTTCTGCTTCTTCTGATTCACCCTCCAGACTTCACCTTCTCCTTCTCCTTATTCTGCTTCTTCTGATTCCCCCTCCAGACTTCACCTTCTCCTTCTCCTTCTTCTGCTTCTTCTGATTCACCCTCCAGACTTCACCTTCTCCTTCTCCTTCTTCTGCTTCTTCTGATTCACCCTCCAGACTTCACCTTCTCCTTCTCCTTCTTCTACTTCTTCTGATTCACCCTCCAGACTTCATCGTCTCCTTCTCCTTCTTCTGCTTCTTCTGATTCATCCTCCAGACTTCACCTTCTCCTTCTCCTTCTTCTGCTTCTTCTGATTCAGCCTCCAGACTTCACCTTCTCCTTCTCCTTCTTCTACTTCTTCTGATTCACCCTCCAGACTTCACCTTCTCCTTCTCCTTCTTCTACTTCTTCTGATTCACCCTCCAGACTTCACCTTCTCCATCTCCTTCTTCTGCTTCTTCTGATTCACCCTCCAGACTTCACCTTCTCCTTCTCCTTATTCTGCTTCTTCTGATTCACCCTCCAGACTTCACCTTCTCCTTCTCCTTCTTCTGCTTCTTCTGATTCACCCTCCAGACTTCACCTTCTCCTTCTCGTTCTTCTGCTTCTTCTGATTCACCCTCCAGACTTCACCTTCTCCTTCTCCTTCTTCTACTTCTTCTGATTCACCCTCCAGACTTCACCTTCTCCTTCTCCTTCTTCTGCTTCTTCTGATTCACCCTGCAGACTTCACCTTCTCCTTCTCCTTCGTCTACTTCTTCTGATTCACCGTCCAGACTACACCTTCTCCTTCTCCTTCTTCTACTTCTTCTGATTCACCCTCCAGACTTCACCTTCTCCTTCTCCTTCTTCTGCTTCTTCTGATTCACCCTCCAGACTTCACCTTCTCCTTCTCCTTCTTCTACTTCTTCTGATTGACCCTCCAGACTTCACCTTCTCCTTCTCCTTCTTCTACTTCTGATTCACGCTCCAGACTTCACCTTCTCCTTCTCCTTCTTCTACTTCTTCTGCTTTTCCCTCCAGACTTCACCTTCTCCTTCTCTTTCTTCTACTTCTTCTGATTCACCCTCCAGACTTCACCTTCTCCTTCTCCTTCTTCTACTTCTTCTGATTCACCCTCCAGACTTCACCTTCTCCTTCTCCTTCTTCTACTTCTTCTGATTCACCCTCCAGACTTCACCTTCTCCTTCTCCTTCTTCTACTTCTTCTGATTCACCCTCCTGACTTCACCTTCTCCTTCTCCTTCTTCTGCTTCTTCTGCTTCACCCTCCAGACTTCACCTTCTCCTTCTCCTTCTTCTGCTTCTTCTGCTTCACCCTCCTGACTTCACCTTCTCCTTCTCCTTCTTCTACTTCTTCTGATTCACCCTCCAGACTTCACCTTCTCCTTCTCCTTCTTCTGCTTCTTCTGCTTCACCCTCCAGACTTCACCTTCTCCTTCTCCTTCTTATGCTTCTTCTGCTTCGCCCTCCAGACTTCACCTTCTCCTTCTCCTTCTTCTGCTTCTTCTGCTTCACCCTCCAGACTTCACCTTCTCCTTCTCCTTCTTCTGCTTCTTCTGCTTCACTCTCCTGACTTCACCTTCTCCTTCTCCTTCTTCTACTTCTTCTGATTCACCCTCCAGACTTCACCTTCTCCTTCTCCTTCTTCTACTTCTTCTGATTCTCCCTCCAGACTTCACCTTCTCCTTCTCCTTCTTCTGCTTCTTCTGATTCACCCTCCAGACTTCACCTTCTCCTTCTCCTTATTCTGCTTCTTCTGATTCACCCTCCAGACTTCACCTTCTCCTTCTCCTTCTTCTGCTTCTTCTGATTCACCCTCCAGTCTTCACCTTCTCCTTCTTCTTCTGATTCACCCTCCAGACTTCACCTTCTCCTTCTCCTTCTTCTACTTCTTCTGATTCACCCTCCAGACTTCACCTTCTCCTTCTCCTTCTTCTGCTTCTTCTGATTCACCCTGCAGACTTCACCTTCTCCTTCTCCTTCGTCTACTTCTTCTGATTCACCGTCCAGACTACACCTTCTCCTTCTCCTTCTTCTACTTCTTCTGATTCACCCTCCAGACTTCATCTTCTCCTTCTCCTTCTTCTGCTTCTTCTGATTCACCCTCCAGACTTCACCTTCTCCTTCTCCTTCTTCTACTTCTTCTGATTGACCCTCCAGACTTCACCTTCTCCTTCTCCTTCTTCTACTTCTTCTGATTCACCCTCCAGACTTCAACATCTCCTTCTCCTTCTTCTACTTCTTCTGCTTCTCCCTCCAGACTTCACCTTCTCCTTCTCCTTCTTCTGCTTCTTCTGATTCACCCTCCAGACTTCACCTTCTCCTTCTCCTTCTTCTACTTCTTCTGATTCACCCTCCAGACTTCACCTTCTCCTTCTCCTTCTTCTGCTTCTTCTGATTCACCCTGCAGACTTCACCTTCTCCTTCTCCTTCGTCTACTTCTTCTGATTCACCGTCCAGACTACACTTTCTCCTTCTCCTTCTTCTACTTCTTCTGATTCACCCTCCAGACTTCATCTTCTCCTTCTCCTTCTTCTGCTTCTTCTGATTCACCCTCCAGACTTCACCTTCTCCTTCTCCTTCTTCTACTTCTTCTGATTGACCCTCCAGACTTCACCTTCTCCTTCTCCTTCTTCTACTTCTTCTGATTCACCCTCCAGACTTCAACATCTCCTTCTCCTTCTTCTACTTCTTCTGCTTCTCCCTCCAGACTTCACCTTCTCCTTCTCATTCTTCTGCTTCTTCTGATTCACCCTCCAGACTTCACCTTCTCCTTCTCCTTCTTCTACTTCTTCTGATTCACCCTCCAGACTTCACCTTCTCCTTCTCCTTCTTCTACGTCTTCTGATTCACCCTCCAGACTTCACCTTCTCCTTCTCCTTCTTCTACTTCTTCTGATTCACCCTCCTTACTTCACCTTCTCCTTCTCCTTCTTCTGCTTCTTCTGCTTCACCCTCCAGATCTCACCTTCTCCTTCTCCTTCTTCTGCTTCTTCTGCTTCATCCTCCAGACTTCACCTTCTCCTTCTCCTTCTTCTGCTTCTTCTGCTTCACCCTCCTGACTTCACCTTCCCCTTCTCCTTCTTCTACTTCTTCTGATTCACCCTCCAGACTTCACCTTCTCCTTCTCCTTCTTCTGCTTCTTCTGCTTCACCCTCCAGACTTCACCTTCTCCTTCTCCTTCTTCTGCTTCTTCTGCTTCGCCCTCCAGACTTCACCTTCTCCTTCTCCTTCTTCTGCTTCTTCTGCTTCACCCTCCAGACTTCAACTTCTCCTTCTCCTTCTTCTGCTTCTTCTGCTTCACTCTCCTGACTTCACCTTCTCCTTCTCCTTCTTCTACTTCTTCTGATTCACACTCCAGACTTCACCTTCTCCTTCTCCATCTTCTGCTTCTTCTGCTTCACCCTCCAGACTTCACCTTCTCCTTCTCCTTCTTCTGCTTCTTCTGCTGCGCCCTCCAGACTTCACCTTCTCCTTCTCCTTCTTCTGCTTCTTCTGCTTCACCGTCCTGACTTCACCTTCTCCTTCTCCTTCTTCTACTTCTTCTGCTTCACCCCACTGACTTCACCTGCTCCTTCTCCTTCTTCTGCTTCTTCTGATTCACCCTCCTAACTTCACCTTCTCCTTCTCCTTCTTCTGCTTCTTCTGATTCACCCTCCAGACTTCACCTTCTCCTTCTCCTTATTCTGCTTCTTCTGATTCACCCTCCAGACTTCACCTTCTCCTTCTCCTTCTTCTGCTTCTTCTGATTCACCCTCCAGACTTCACCTTCTCCTTCTCCTTCTTCTGCTTCTTCTGATTCACCCTCCAGACTTCACCTTCTCCTTCTCCTTCTTCTGCTTCTTCTGATTCACCCTCCAGACTTCACCTTCTCCTTCTCCTTCTTCTGCTTCTTCTGATTCACCCTGCAGACTTCACCTTCTCCTTCTCCTTCGTCTACTTCTTCTGATTCACCGTCCAGACTACACCTTCTCCTTCTCCTTCTTCTACTTCTTCTGATTCACCCTCCAGACTTCACCTTCTCCTTCTCCTTCTTCTGCTTCTTCTGATTCACCCTCCAGACTTCACCTTCTCCTTCTCCTTCTTCTACTTCTTCTGATTGACCCTCCAGACTTCACCTTCTCCTTCTCCTTCTTCTACTTCTGATTCACGCTCCAGACTTCACCTTCTCCTTCTCCTTCTTCTACTTCTTCTGCTTTTCCCTCCAGACTTCACCTTCTCCTTCTCTTTCTTCTACTTCTTCTGATTCACCCTCCAGACTTCACCTTCTCCTTCTCCTTCTTCTACTTCTTCTGATTCACCCTCCAGACTTCACCTTCTCCTTCTCCTTCTTCTACTTCTTCTGATTCACCCTCCAGACTTCACCTTCTCCTTCTCCTTCTTCTACTTCTTCTGATTCACCCTCCTGACTTCACCTTCTCCTTCTCCTTCTTCTGCTTCTTCTGCTTCACCCTCCAGACTTCACCTTCTCCTTCTCCTTCTTCTGCTTCTTCTGCTTCACCCTCCTGACTTCACCTTCTCCTTCTCCTTCTTCTACTTCTTCTGATTCACCCTCCAGACTTCACCTTCTCCTTCTCCTTCTTCTGCTTCTTCTGCTTCACCCTCCAGACTTCACCTTCTCCTTCTCCTTCTTATGCTTCTTCTGCTTCGCCCTCCAGACTTCACCTTCTCCTTCTCCTTCTTCTGCTTCTTCTGCTTCACCCTCCAGACTTCACCTTCTCCTTCTCCTTCTTCTGCTTCTTCTGCTTCACTCTCCTGACTTCACCTTCTCCTTCTCCTTCTTCTACTTCTTCTGATTCACCCTCCAGACTTCACCTTCTCCTTCTCCTTCTTCTACTTCTTCTGATTCTCCCTCCAGACTTCACCTTCTCCTTCTCCTTCTTCTGCTTCTTCTGATTCACCCTCCAGACTTCACCTTCTCCTTCTCCTTATTCTGCTTCTTCTGATTCACCCTCCAGACTTCACCTTCTCCTTCTCCTTCTTCTGCTTCTTCTGATTCACCCTCCAGTCTTCACCTTCTCCTTCTTCTTCTGATTCACCCTCCAGACTTCACCTTCTCCTTCTCCTTCTTCTACTTCTTCTGATTCACCCTCCAGACTTCACCTTCTCCTTCTCCTTCTTCTGCTTCTTCTGATTCACCCTGCAGACTTCACCTTCTCCTTCTCCTTCGTCTACTTCTTCTGATTCACCGTCCAGACTACACCTTCTCCTTCTCCTTCTTCTACTTCTTCTGATTCACCCTCCAGACTTCATCTTCTCCTTCTCCTTCTTCTGCTTCTTCTGATTCACCCTCCAGACTTCACCTTCTCCTTCTCCTTCTTCTACTTCTTCTGATTGACCCTCCAGACTTCACCTTCTCCTTCTCCTTCTTCTACTTCTTCTGATTCACCCTCCAGACTTCAACATCTCCTTCTCCTTCTTCTACTTCTTCTGCTTCTCCCTCCAGACTTCACCTTCTCCTTCTCCTTCTTCTGCTTCTTCTGATTCACCCTCCAGACTTCACCTTCTCCTTCTCCTTCTTCTACTTCTTCTGATTCACCCTCCAGACTTCACCTTCTCCTTCTCCTTCTTCTGCTTCTTCTGATTCACCCTGCAGACTTCACCTTCTCCTTCTCCTTCGTCTACTTCTTCTGATTCACCGTCCAGACTACACGTTCTCCTTCTCCTTCTTCTACTTCTTCTGATTCACCCTCCAGACTTCATCTTCTCCTTCTCCTTCTTCTGCTTCTTCTGATTCACCCTCCAGACTTCACCTTCTCCTTCTCCTTCTTCTACTTCTTCTGATTGACCCTCCAGACTTCACCTTCTCCTTCTCCTTCTTCTACTTCTTCTGATTCACCCTCCAGACTTCAACATCTCCTTCTCCTTCTTCTACTTCTTCTGCTTCTCCCTCCAGACTTCACCTTCTCCTTCTCCTTCTTCTGCTTCTTCTGATTCACCCTCCAGACTTCACCTTCTCCTTCTCCTTCTTCTACTTCTTCTGATTCACCCTCCAGACTTCACCTTCTCCTTCTCCTTCTTCTACGTCTTCTGATTCACCCTCCAGACTTCACCTTCTCCTTCTCCTTCTTCTACTTCTTCTGATTCACCCTCCTTACTTCACCTTCTCCTTCTCCTTCTTCTGCTTCTTCTGCTTCACCCTCCAGATCTCACCTTCTCCTTCTCCTTCTTCTGCTTCTTCTGCTTCATCCTCCAGACTTCACCTTCTCCTTCTCCTTCTTCTGCTTCTTCTGCTTCACCCTCCTGACTTCACCTTCCCCTTCTCCTTCTTCTACTTCTTCTGATTCACCCTCCAGACTTCACCTTCTCCTTCTCCTTCTTCTGCTTCTTCTGCTTCACCCTCCAGACTTCACCTTCTCCTTCTCCTTCTTCTGCTTCTTCTGCTTCGCCCTCCAGACTTCACCTTCTCCTTCTCCTTCTTCTGCTTCTTCTGCTTCACCCTCCAGACTTCAACTTCTCCTTCTCCTTCTTCTGCTTCTTCTGCTTCACTCTCCTGACTTCACCTTCTCCTTCTCCTTCTTCTACTTCTTCTGATTCACACTCCAGACTTCACCTTCTCCTTCTCCATCTTCTGCTTCTTCTGCTTCACCCTCCAGACTTCACCTTCTCCTTCTCCTTCTTCTGCTTCTTCTGCTGCGCCCTCCAGACTTCACCTTCTCCTTCTCCTTCTTCTGCTTCTTCTGCTTCACCGTCCTGACTTCACCTTCTCCTTCTCCTTCTTCTACTTCTTCTGCTTCACCCCACTGACTTCACCTGCTCCTTCTCCTTCTTCTGCTTCTTCTGATTCACCCTCCTAACTTCACCTTCTCCTTCTCCTTCTTCTGCTTCTTCTGATTCACCCTCCTGACTTCACCTTCTCCTTCTCCTTCTTTTGCTTCTTCTGATTCACCCTCCAGACTTCACCTTCTCCTTCTCCTTCTTCTGCTTCTTCTGATTCACCCTCCAGACTTCACCTTCTCCTTCTCCTTCTTCTGCTTCTTCTGATTCACCCTCCAGACCTCACCTTCTCCTTCTCCTTCTTCTACTTCTTCTGATTCACCCTCCAGACTTCATCTTCTCCTTCTCCTTCTTCTGCTTCTTCTGATTCACCCTCCAGACTTCACCTTCTCCTTCTCCTTCTTCTGCTTCTTCTGCTTCGCCCTCCAGACTTCACCTTCTCCTTCTCCTTCTTCTGCTTCTTCTGCTTCACCCTCCAGACTTCACCTTCTCCTTCTCCTTCTTCTGCTTCTTCTGCTTCACTCTCCTGACTTCACCTTCTCGTTCTCCTTCTTCTACTTCTTCTGATTCACCCTCCAGACTTCACCTTCTCCTTCTCCTTCTTCTTCTTCTTCTGATTCACCCTCCAGACTTCACCTTCTCCTTCTCCTTCTTCTGCTTCTTCTGATTCACCCTCCAGACTTCACCTTCTCCTTCTCCTTATTCTGCTTCTTCTGATTCACCCTCCAGACTTCACCTTCTCCTTCTCCTTCTTCTGCTTCTTCTGATTCACCCTCCAGACTTCACCTTCTCCTTCTTCTTCTGATTCACCCTCCAGACTTCACCTTCTCCTTCTCCTTCTTCTACTTCTTCTGATTCACCCTCCAGACTTCATCTTCTCCTTCTCCTTCTTCTGCTTCTTCTGATTCATCCTCCAGACTTCACCTTCTCCTTCTCCTTCTTCTGATTCTTCTGATTCACCCTCCAGACTTCACCTTCTCCTTCTCCTTCTTCAGCTTCTTCTGATTCACCCTCCTGACTTCACCTTCTCCTTCTCCTTCTTCTACTTCTTCTGATTCACCCTCCTGACTTCACCTTCTCCTTCTCCTTCTTCTACTTCTTCTGCTTCACCCTCCAGACTTCACCTTCTCCTTCTCCTTCTTCTACTTCTTCTGATTCACCCTCCAGACGTCTCCTTCTCCTTATTCTGCTTCTTCTGATTCACCCTCCAGACTTCACCTTCTCCTTCTCCTTCTTCTGCTTCTTCTGATTCACCCTCCAGACTTCACCTTCTCCTTCTCCTTCTTCTGCTTCTTCTGATTCACCCTCCAGACTTCACCTTCTCCTTCTCCTTCTTCTACTTCTTCTGATTCACCCTCCAGACTTCATCGTCTCCTTCTCCTTCTTCTGCTTCTTCTGATTCATCCTCCAGACTTCACCTTCTCCTTCTCCTTCTTCTGCTTCTTCTGATTCAGCCTCCAGACTTCACCTTCTCCTTCTCCTTCTTCTACTTCTTCTGATTCACCCTCCAGACTTCACCTTCTCCGTCTCCTTCTTCTACTTCTTCTGATTCACCCTCCAGACTTCACCTTCTCCATCTCCTTCTTCTGCTTCTTCTGATTCACCCTCCAGACTTCACCTTCTCCTTCTCCTTATTCTGCTTCTTCTGATTCACCCTCCAGACTTCACCTTCTCCTTCTCCTTCTTCTGCTTCTTCTGATTCACCCTCCAGACTTCACCTTCTCCTTCTCCTTCTTCTGCTTCTTCTGATTCACCCTCCTGACTTCACCTTCTCCTTCTCCTTCTTCTACTTCTTCTGATTCACCCTCCTGACTTCACCTTCTCCTTCTCCTTCTTCTACTTCTTCTGCTTCACCCTCCAGACTTCACCTTCTCCTTCTCCTTCTTCTACTTCTTCTGATTCACCCTCCAGACGTCACCTTCTCCTTCTTCTGCTTCTTCTGATTCACCCTCCAGACTTCACCTTCTCCTTCTCCTTCTTCTGCTTCTTCTGATTCACCCTCCAGACTTCACCTTCTCCTTCTCCTTCTTCTGCTTCTTCTGATTCACCCTCCAGACTTCACCTTCTCCTTCTCCTTCTTCTGCTTCTTCTGATTCACCCTCCAGACTTCACCTTCTCCTTCTCCTTCTTCTACTTCTTCTGATTCAGCCTCCAGACTTCATCGTCTCCTTCTCCTTCTTCTGCTTCTTCTGATTCATCCTCCAGACTTCACCTTCTCCTTCTCCTTCTTCTGCTTCTTCTGATTCAGCCTCCAGACTTCACCTTCTCCTTCTGCTTCTTCTACTTCTTCTGATTCACCCTCCAGACTTCACCTTCTCCTTCTCCTTCTTCTACTTCTTCTGATTCACCCTCCAGACTTCACCTTCTCCATCTCCTTCTTCTGCTTCTTCTGATTCACCCTCCAGACTTCACCTTCTCCTTCTCCTTATTCTGCTTCTTCTGATTCACCCTCCAGACTTCACCTTCTCCTTCTCCTTCTTCTGCTTCTTCTGATTCACCCTCCAGACTTCACCTTCTCCTTCTCCTTCTTCTGCTTCTTCTGATTCACCCTCCAGACTTCACCTTCTCCTTCTCCTTCGTCTACGTCTTCTGATTCACCCTCCAGACTTCACCTTCTCCTTCTCCTTCTTCTACTTCTTCTGATTCACCCTCCTTACTTCACCTTCTCCTTCTCCTTCTTCTGCTTCTGCTGCTTCACCCTCCAGACTTCACCTTCTCCTTCTCCTTCTTCTGCTTCTTCTGCTTCACCCTCCAGACTTCACCTTCTCCTTCTCCTTCTTCTGCTTCTTCTGCTTCACCCTCCTGACTTCACCTTCTCCTTCTCCTTCTTCTACTTCTTCTGATTCACCCTCCAGACTTCACCTTCTCCTTCTCCTTCTTCTGATTCTTCTGCTTCACCCTCCAGACTTCACCTTCTCCTTCTCCTTCTTCTGCTTCTTCTGCTTCGCCCTCCAGACTTCACCTTCTCCTTCTCCTTCTTCTGCTTCTTCTGCTTCACCCTCCAGACTTCACCTTCTCCTTCTCCTTCTTCTGCTTCTTCTGCTTCACTCTCCAGACTTCACCTTCTCCTTCTCCTTCTTCTGCTTCTTCTGATTCACCCTCCAGACCTCACCTTCTCCTTCTCCTTCTTCTACTTCTTCTGATTCACCCTCCAGACTTCATCTTCTCCTTCTCCTTCTTCTGCTTCTTCTGATTCACCCTCCAGACTTCACCTTCTCCTTCTCCTTCTTCTGCTTCTTCTGATTCACCCTCCAGACTTCACCTTCTCCTTCTCCTTCTTCTACTTCTTCTGATTCACCCTTCAGTCTTCACCTTCTCCTTCTCCTTCTTCTGTTTCTTCTGCTTCACCCTCCAGACTTCACCTTCTCCTTCTCCTTCTTCTTCTTCTTCTGATTCACCCTCCAGACATCACCTTCTCCTTCTCCTTCTTCTGCTTCTTCTGCTTCACCCTCCAGACTTCACCTTCTCCTTCTCCTTCTTCTGCTTCTTCTGCTTCGCCCTCCAGACTTCACCTTCTCCTTCTCCTTCTTCTGCTTCTTCTGCTTCACCCTCCAGACTTCACCTTCTCCTTCTCCTTCTTCTGCTTCTTCTGCTTCACTCTCCTGACTTCACCTTCTCCTTCTCCTTCTTCTACTTCTTCTGATTCACCCTCCAGACTTCAACTTCTCCTTCTCCTTCTTCTACTTCTTCTGATTCACCCTCCAGACTTCACCTTCTCATTCTCCTTCTTCTGCTTCTTCTGATTCACCCTCCAGACTTCACCTTCTCCTTTTCTTATTCTGCTTCTTCTGATTCACCCTCCAGACTTCACCTTCTCCTTCTCCTTCTTCTGCTTCTTCTGATTCACCCTCCAGACTTCACCTTCTCCTTCTTCTTCTGATTCACCCTCCAGACTTCACCTTCTCCTTCTCCTTCTTCTACTTCTTCTGATTCACCCTCCAGACTTCACCTTCTCCTTCTCCTTCTTCTGCTTCTTCTGATTCACCCTGCAGACTTCACCTTCTCCTTCTCCTTCGTCTACTTCTTCTGATTCACCGTCCAGACTACACCTTCTCCTTCTCCTTCTTCTGCTTCTTCTGCTTCACCCTCCTGACTTCACCTTCTCCTTCTCCTTCTTCTACTTCTTCTGATTCACCCTCCAGACTTCACCTTCTCCTTCTCCTTCTTCTTCTTCTTCTGATTCACCCTCCAGACTTCACCTTCTCCTTCTCCTTCTTCTGCTTCTTCTGATTCACCCTCCAGACTTCACCTTCTCCTTCTCCTTATTCTGCTTCTTCTGATTCACCCTCCAGACTTCACCTTCTCCTTCTCCTTCTTCTGCTTCTTCTGATTCACCCTCCAGACTTCACCTTCTCCTTCTTCTTCTGATTCACCCTCCAGACTTCACCTTCTCCTTCTCCTTCTTCTACTTCTTCTGATTCACCCTCCAGACTTCATCTTCTCCTTCTCCTTCTTCTGCTTCTTCTGATTCATCCTCCAGACTTCACCTTCTCCTTCTCCTTCTTCTGATTCTTCTGATTCACCCTCCAGACTTCACCTTCTCCTTCTCCTTCTTCAGCTTCTTCTGATTCACCCTCCTGACTTCACCTTCTCCTTCTCCTTCTTCTACTTCTTCTGATTCACCCTCCTGACTTCACCTTCTCCTTCTCCTTCTTCTACTTCTTCTGCTTCACCCTCCAGACTTCACCTTCTCCTTCTCCTTCTTCTACTTCTTCTGATTCACCCTCCAGACGTCTCCTTCTCCTTATTCTGCTTCTTCTGATTCACCCTCCAGACTTCACCTTCTCCTTCTCCTTCTTCTGCTTCTTCTGATTCACCCTCCAGACTTCACCTTCTCCTTCTCCTTCTTCTGCTTCTTCTGATTCACCCTCCAGACTTCACCTTATCCTTCTCCTTCTTCTACTTCTTCTGATTCACCCTCCAGACTTCATCGTCTCCTTCTCCTTCTTCTGCTTCTTCTGATTCATCCTCCAGACTTCACCTTCTCCTTCTCCTTCTTCTGCTTCTTCTGATTCAGCCTCCAGACTTCACCTTCTCCTTCTCCTTCTTCTACTTCTTCTGATTCACCCTCCAGACTTCACCTTCTCCGTCTCCTTCTTCTACTTCTTCTGATTCACCCTCCAGACTTCACCTTCTCCATCTCCTTCTTCTGCTTCTTCTGATTCACCCTCCAGACTTCACCTTCTCCTTCTCCTTATTCTGCTTCTTCTGATTCACCCTCCAGACTTCACCTTCTCCTTCTCCTTCTTCTGCTTCTTCTGATTCACCCTCCAGACTTCACCTTCTCCTTCTCCTTCTTCTGCTTCTTCTGATTCACCCTCCTGACTTCACCTTCTCCTTCTCCTTCTTCTACTTCTTCTGATTCACCCTCCTGACTTCACCTTCTCCTTCTCCTTCTTCTACTTCTTCTGCTTCACCCTCCAGACTTCACCTTCTCCTTCTCCTTCTTCTACTTCTTCTGATTCACCCTCCAGACGTCACCTTCTCCTTCTTCTGCTTCTTCTGATTCACCCTCCAGACTTCACCTTCTCCTTCTCCTTCTTCTGCTTCTTCTGATTCACCCTCCAGACTTCACCTTCTCCTTCTCCTTCTTCTGCTTCTTCTGATTCACCCTCCAGACTTCACCTTCTCCTTCTCCTTCTTCTGCTTCTTCTGATTCACCCTCCAGACTTCACCTTCTCCTTCTCCTTCTTCTACTTCTTCTGATTCAGCCTCCAGACTTCATCGTCTCCTTCTCCTTCTTCTGCTTCTTCTGATTCATCCTCCAGACTTCACCTTCTCCTTCTCCTTCTTCTGCTTCTTCTGATTCAGCCTCCAGACTTCACCTTCTCCTTCTGCTTCTTCTACTTCTTCTGATTCACCCTCCAGACTTCACCTTCTCCTTCTCCTTCTTCTACTTCTTCTGATTCACCCTCCAGACTTCACCTTCTCCATCTCCTTCTTCTGCTTCTTCTGATTCACCCTCCAGACTTCACCTTCTCCTTCTCCTTATTCTGCTTCTTCTGATTCACCCTCCAGACTTCACCTTCTCCTTCTCCTTCTTCTGCTTCTTCTGATTCACCCTCCAGACTTCACCTTCTCCTTCTCCTTCTTCTGCTTCTTCTGATTCACCCTCCAGACTTCACCTTCTCCTTCTCCTTCTTCTACTTCTTCTGATTCACCCTCCAGACTTCACCTTCTCCTTCTCCTTCTTCTGCTTCTTCTGATTCACCCTGCAGACTTCACCTTCTCCTTCTCCTTCGTCTACTTCTTCTGATTCACCGTCCAGACTACACCTTCTCCTTCTCCTTCTTCTACTTCTTCTGATTCACCCTCCAGACTTCACCTTCTCCTTCTCCTTCTTCTGCTTCTTCTGATTCACCCTCCAGACCTCACCTTCTCCTTCTCCTTCTTCTACTTCTTCTGATTCACCCTCCAGACTTCATCTTCTCCTTCTCCTTCTTCTGCTTCTTCTGATTCACACTCCAGACTTCACCTTCTCCTTCTCCTTCTTCTGCTTCTTCTGATTCACCCTCCAGACTTCACCTTCTCCTTCTCCTTCTTCTACTTCTTCTGATTCACCCTTCAGTCTTCACCTTCTCCTTCTCCTTCTTCTGTTTCTTCTGCTTCACCCTCCAGACTTCACCTTCTCCTTCTCCTTCTTCTACTTCTTCTGATTCACCCTCCAGACTTCACCTTCTCCTTCTCCTTCTTCTGCTTCTTCTGCTTCACCCTCCAGACTTCACCATCTCCTTCTCCTTCATCTGCTTCTTCTGCTTCGCCCTCCAGACTTCACCTTCTCCTTCTTCTGCTTCTTCTGCTTCACCCTCCAGACTTCACCTTCTCCTTCTCCTTCTTCTGCTTCTTCTGCTTCACTCTCCTGACTTCACCTTCTCGTTCTCCTTCTTCTACTTCTTCTGATTCACCCTCCAGACTTCACCTTCTCCTTCTGCTTCTTCTTCTTCTTCTGATTCACCCTCCAGACTTCACCTTCTCCTTCTCCTTATTCTGCTTCTTCTGATTCACCCTCCAGACTTCACCTTCTCCTTCTCCTTCTTCTGCTTCTTCTGATTCACCCTCCAGACTTCACCTTCTCCTTCTTCTTCTGATTCACCCTCCAGACTTCACCTTCTCCTTCTCCTTCTTCTAATTCTTCTGATTCACCCTCCAGACTTCACCTTCTCCTTCTCCTTCTTCTGCTTCTTCTGATTCACCCTGCAGACTTCACCTTCTCCTTCTCCTTCGTCTACTTCTTCTGATTCACCGTCCAGACTACACCTTCTCCTTCTCCTTCTTCTACTTCTTCTGATTCACCCTCCAGACTTCATCTTCTCCTTCTCCTTCTTCTGCTTCTTCTGATTCACCCTCCAGACTTCACCTTCTCCTTCTCCTTCTTCTACTTCTTCTGGTTGACCCTCCAGACTTCACCTTCTCCTTCTCCTTCTTCTACTTCTTCTGATTCACCCTCCAGACTTCAACTTCTCCTTCTCCTTCTTCTACTTCTTCTGCTTCTCCCTCCAGACTTCTCCTTCTCCTTCTTGTGCTTCTTCTGATTCACCCTCCAGACTTCACATTCTCCTTCTCCTTCTTCTACGTCTTCTGATTCACCCTCCAGACTTCACCTTCTCCTTCTCCTTCTTCTACTTCTTCTGATTCACCCTCCTTACTTCACCTTCTCCTTCTCCTTCTTCTGCTTCTGCTGCTTCACCCTCCAGACTTCACCTTCTCCTTCTCCTTCTTCTGCTTCTTCTGCTTCACCCTCCAGACTTCACCTTCTCCTTCTCCTTCTTCTGCTTCTTCTGCTTCACCCTCCTGACTTCACCTTCTCCTTCTCCTTCTTCTACTTCTTCTGATTCACCCTCCAGACTTCACCTTCTCCTTCTCCTTCTTCTGATTCTTCTGCTTCACCCTCCAGACTTCACCTTCTCCTTCTCCTTCTTCTGCTTCTTCTGCTTCGCCCTCCAGACTTCACCTTCTCCTTCTCCTTCTTCTGCTTCTTCTGCTTCACCCTCCAGACTTCACCTTCTCCTTCTCCTTCTTCTGCTTCTTCTGCTTCACTCTCCAGACTTCACCTTCTCCTTCTCCTTCTTCTGCTTCTTCTGATTCACCCTCCAGACCTCACCTTCTCCTTCTCCTTCTTCTACTTCTTCTGATTCACCCTCCAGACTTCATCTTCTCCTTCTCCTTCTTCTGCTTCTTCTGATTCACCCTCCAGACTTCACCTTCTCCTTCTCCTTCTTCTGCTTCTTCTGATTCACCCTCCAGACTTCACCTTCTCCTTCTCCTTCTTCTACTTCTTCTGATTCACCCTTCAGTCTTCACCTTCTCCTTCTCCTTCTTCTGTTTCTTCTGCTTCACCCTCCAGACTTCACCTTCTCCTTCTCCTTCTTCTTCTTCTTCTGATTCACCCTCCAGACATCACCTTCTCCTTCTCCTTCTTCTGCTTCTTCTGCTTCACCCTCCAGACTTCACCTTCTCCTTCTCCTTCTTCTGCTTCTTCTGCTTCGCCCTCCAGACTTCACCTTCTCCTTCTCCTTCTTCTGCTTCTTCTGCTTCACCCTCCAGACTTCACCTTCTCCTTCTCCTTCTTCTGCTTCTTCTGCTTCACTCTCCTGACTTCACCTTCTCCTTCTCCTTCTTCTACTTCTTCTGATTCACCCTCCAGACTTCAACTTCTCCTTCTCCTTCTTCTACTTCTTCTGATTCACCCTCCAGACTTCACCTTCTCATTCTCCTTCTTCTGCTTCTTCTGATTCACCCTCCAGACTTCACCTTCTCCTTTTCTTATTCTGCTTCTTCTGATTCACCCTCCAGACTTCACCTTCTCCTTCTCCTTCTTCTGCTTCTTCTGATTCACCCTCCAGACTTCACCTTCTCCTTCTTCTTCTGATTCACCCTCCAGACTTCACCTTCTCCTTCTCCTTCTTCTACTTCTTCTGATTCACCCTCCAGACTTCACCTTCTCCTTCTCCTTCTTCTGCTTCTTCTGATTCACCCTGCAGACTTCACCTTCTCCTTCTCCTTCGTCTACTTCTTCTGATTCACCGTCCAGACTACACCTTCTCCTTCTCCTTCTTCTGCTTCTTCTGCTTCACCCTCCTGACTTCACCTTCTCCTTCTCCTTCTTCTACTTCTTCTGATTCACCCTCCAGACTTCACCTTCTCCTTCTCCTTCTTCTGCTTCTTCTGCTTCACCCTCCAGACTTCACCTTCTCCTTAACCTTCTTCGGCTTCTTCTGCTGCGCCCTCCAGACTTCACCTTCTCCTTCTCCTTCTTCTGCTTCTTCTGCTTCACCGTCCTGACTTCACCTTCTCCTTCTCCTTCTTCTACTTCTTCTGCTTCACCCCCCTCACTTCACCTGCTCCTTCTCCTTCTTCTGCTTCTTCTGATTCACCCTCCTAACTTCACCTTCTCCTTCTCCTTCTTCTGCTTCTTCTGATTCACCCTCCTGACTTCACCTTCTCCTTCTCCTTCTTTTGCTTCTTCTGATTCACCCTCCAGACTTCACCTTCTCCTTCTCCTTCTTCTGCTTCTTCTGATTCACCCTCCAGACTTCACCTTCTCCTTCTCCTTCTTCTGCTTCTTCTGATTCACCCTCCAGACCTCACCTTCTCCTTCTCCTTCTTCTACTTCTTCTGATTCACCCTCCAGACTTCATCTTCTCCTTCTCCTTCTTCTGCTTCTTCTGATTCACCCTCCAGACTTCACCTTCTCCTTCTCCTTCTTCTGCTTCTTCTGATTCACCCTCCAGACTTCACCTTCTCCTTCTCCTTCTTCTACTTCTTCTGATTGACCCTCCAGACTTCACCTTCTCCTTCTCCTTCTTCTACTTCTTCTGCTTCACCCTCCAGACTTCACCTTCACCGAGGCCCACAGCCCCGAGACCGGAGGAGCAGCGGACCTGCGCGGAAGCAGCCCGAGGCGGGAGAGCTTAAAGGCTTGAGAGGGAGCAGTCAGAGGCACCGAGGCCCACAGCCCCGAGACCGGAGGAGCAGCGGACCTGCGCGGAAGCAGCCCGAGGCGGGAGAGCTTAAAGGCTTGAGAGGGAGCAGTCAGAGGCACCGAGGCCCACAGCCCCGAGACCGGAGGAGCAGCGGACCTGCGCGGAAGCAGCCCGAGGCGGGTGAGTTTAAAAGCTCACCTTTCGCGGGCTTTTTCTTTCACAGCTGGTGCAATCAGGAGAGCAGGAGGCCAGTAACTCTTATATAGGTGGAGCTGTTGCTAAACCCGAAACACTACAGTGTAGTGTCTCCCACCCTTCCACCTCCTCTAACCTTTTAGGGGTTAGGGGAAGTTGAAAAGGTAGGTTCAATTTATTTTATTTCAGGAGCCTAACCTAGGTGGAAAAGGTTCCAGGACAGGAGGCGGCAGTGAAAATACAACACCAGAAAACAGGTAGGTGACTGGTTGGTGAGTACTTTCACAAACTTTTTCTAAGTAGAATTCAATAATTAAGCTAAATCGTAGTAAATAAAAGGGTATTGTAAGGGTTAAGACATGGAAGGGCAGCTCGGACCCGTGCCATGCTCCTCCTGTGCCATGTGGGAAATCAGGGACACTGTCCCTGACAACTATGTGTGCAGGAAGTGTGTCCAGCTGCAGCTCCTAGCGGACCGCATGGCGGCGCTGGAGCTGCGAATGGACTCACTCTGGAGCATACGCGATGCTGAGGATCTTGTGGATAGCACATTCAGTGAGTTGGTCACACCGCAGGTAAAGGCTAGCTCAGACTGTAAATGGGTGACCAAAAGGCAGGGTAAAGGCAGGAAGGTAGTGCAGGAGTCGCCTGCGGTCATCTCCCTCCAAAACAGGTTTACCGTTTTGGGTACTGTTGGGGGAGATGACTTATCAGGGGAAGGCACCAGCAGCCAGGTTCAGGGCACCATGACTGGCTCTGCTGCACAGAAGGGTGGAAAAAAGAGGGATAGGGCTATAGTGATAGGGGATTCAATTGTAAGGGGGATAGATAGGAGTTTCTGCGGCCGAGACCGAGACTCCAAGATGGTATGTTGCCTCCCTGGTGCAAGGGTCAAGGATGTCTCGGAGCGGGTGCAGAGCATTCTGAAGGGGGAGGGGGATCAGCCAGTTGTCGTGGTGCATGTAGGTACCAACGATGTAGGTAAAAAGAGGGAGGAGGTCCTACAAGCTGAATTTAGGGAGTTAGGTGCTAAATTGAAAAGTAGGACCTCAAAGGTAGTAATCTCTGGATTGCTACCAGTGCCACGAGCTAATAAGTTTAGAGAGAGTAAGATAGATAAGCTAAATACGTGGCTTGAGCAGTGGTGCAAGGGAGAGGGATTTAAATTCCTGAGGCATTGGAACCAGTTCTTGGGGAGGAGTGACCTGTACCAAGGGGACGGTCTACACCTGAACTGTGAGGGAGCCGATGTCCTCGGGGTAATATTTTCTAGGGCGTTTCGGGAGGATTTAAACTAATTTGGCAGGGGGATGGGAACCTAGGTAGTGGAAAAGAGGGAAGTCATATGAAGTCAGAAATAGATGGTAGAAAGGTGAGAAGCAATAAGCAAAGGAGAGAAACACAAAGGGCCAAACTAATTCATAATGAGAGTGTGAAAAAAGCAAGCCTGAAGGCTTTGTATCTTAATGCTAGAAGCATTAGGAACAAGGTGGATGAATTAGTTGTGGAAATAGAGGTAAACAAGTATGATTTGATTGGGATTACAGAAACGTGGCTGCAGGGTGGGCAAGGCTGGGAACTTAACATCCAGGGATATACAATATTTAGGAAGGATCGGCAAAAAGGTAGGGGAGGTGGGGTAGCATTGCTGGTAAAGGAGGGGATTAATGCAATGGAAAGGAAGGATATTAACTCGGATGAAACGGAATCTGTATGGGTAGAAATGAGAAATAGCAAGGGGAGGAAAACGTTAGTGGGTGTGATATATAGGCCTCCAAATAGTAATATGGAGGTGAGGGAAGGCATAAAAAGGGAAATTAGAGAAGCGTGCGATAAGAGCACAGCTGTCATCATGGGTGACTTTAATTTACATATTGATTGGACTACCCAAATTAGTAAAAATTCTGAGGAGGAGGAATTCCTGGAATGTTTTCGGGACGGTTATCTGGACCAATATGTCGAGGAGCCGACTCGAGATCAGGCCATTTTAGACTGGGTATTGTGCAATGAGAAGGGACTTATCAGCAATCTTCTTGTACGAGGCCCCTTGGGTCAGAGCGATCATAATATGATCGAGCTCTCAGTCGAGATGGAGAGTGAGGAAATTGAATCAGAGACTAAGGTCCAGAACTTAAATAAAGGGAATTACGAGGGTATGAGACGGGAATTGGGTAAGATTGATTGGGTGGTGTTTCTGGGGGGATTGACAGTGGATAGACAATGGCAAGCATTCAAAGATAGAATGGAAGAATTCCAGAACATGTTTATACCGGTTTGGCATAAAAATAAACCTAAAAAGGTGACTCAACCGTGGATAACGAGGGAAATTAGGGACAGCATAAAATCAAAAAAAAGGGCATATCAACTGGCAAAAAAAAGCACCAGACCGGAAGATTGGGGGCAGTACAGGATACAGCAAAAGAGGACAAAGGGATTAATCAGGAAGGGGAAAATAGAATACGAAAGTAAACTTGCAGCAAACATAAAGACAGACTGCAAAAGCTTTTATCGGTATATCAGGAGGAAAAGACTGGTAAAATCCCAAGTCGGTCCCTTGCAGTCCGATTCGGGAGAATATATAATGGAGAATAAGGAAATGGCAGACCAATTAAACTCATACTTTGGTTCTGTATTCACAAAGGAGGACACAAATAACCTCCCAGGAATATCGGCAAACATAGGGACTAATGAGAGGGAGGAGCTGACAGAAATTAGTATCTCTAGGGATATGGTGTTGGGTAAGTTGAGGGGACTGAAGGCCGACAAATCCCCGGGGCCTGATAAACTACATCCTAGGGTACTTAAGGAGGTGGCCCTGGAGATAGCAGATGCTCTAAGGATCATCTTCCGGAACTCCATTGACTCGGGAACAGTACCCGTGGATTGGAGGGTAGCTAATGTTACCCCAATATTTAAAAAGGGGGGTAGAGAGAAAGCAGGGAATTATAGACCAGTAAGCCTTACATCGGTTGTGGGCAAAATGCTAGAGTCCATTATTAAGGATAAAATAGCGGAGCACTTGACAAATGGGGAAAGGATCGGACAGAGTCAACATGGATTTACAAAGGGTAAATCGTGTTTGACTAATCTGCTGGAATTTTTTGAGGAGGTAACTGGTAGAATAGATGGGGGAGAGCCAGTGGATGTGGTGTACCTTGACTTCCAGAAAGCCTTCGATAAGGTTCCACACAAAAGATTATCATGCAAAATTAAGGCTCATGGGATTGGGGGCAAAGTATTAACGTGGATAGAGAACTGGCTGGCAGATAGAAAACAGAGAGTTGGAATAAACGGCTCGTTTTCGGAGTGGCAGGCAGTGACCAGCGGGGTGCCGCAAGGATCTGTCCTGGGACCCCAGCTGTTCACAATATATATAAATGATCTGGATCAGGGAATTGGATGCAATATTTCCAAATTCGCTGACGACACTAAACTAGGAGGAGGGGTGGGCTCTGATGAGGATGTCAGGAGGCTACAGTGCGATTTGGACAGGTTGGGGGAATGGGCGGATACGTGGCAGATGCACTATAATGTGGATAAATGCGAGGTTATCCACTTTGGGGGTAAAAACAGGAGGGTAGATTATTATCTAAATGGCAATAGATTGGGAGATGGGGAAGTGCAGAGGGACCTGGGTGTTCTTGTGCACCAGTCACTGAAGGAGAGCATGCAGGTGCAACAGGCGATTAAGAAGGCAAATGGTATGTTGGCCTTCATATCAAGGGGGTTCGAGTATAGGAATAGGGATACCTTACTACAGCTGTACAAGGTGCTGGTGAGACCGCATCTGGAGTATTGTGTACAGTTTTGGTCGCCCCATCTGCGGAAGGATGTTCTTGCCATGGAAAGAGTGCAACGACGATTCACCAGGCTGATACCTGGAATGGCGGGAATGACCTACGAAGAGAGATTAAATAGTTTGGGCTTGTACTCACTGGAGTTTAGAAGATTGAGAGGGGATCTCATCGAAACATATAAAATTATGGCAGGCCTGGACAGGCTGAATTCAGAGAGAATGTTTCCAATGGCCGGGGAGCACAGAACCAGGGGCCACAGTCTAAAAATAGCGGGCAAATCATTTAAAACAGAGATGAGGAAGAATTTCTTCACTCAAAGAGTGGTGAGCCTGTGGAATTCCCTGCCACAGAGGGCTGTGAAGGCTAATTCAATAAATATTTTCAAGAGGGAATTGGATATATTTCTGAAGGCTAAGGGGATTAAGGGTTACGGAGAAAAGGCGGGGACGGGGTACTGAACTGGTAAGATCAGCTATGATCTCAGACGAAGATCAGCCATGATCTCATTGAATGGCGGAGCAGGCTCGAAGGGCCGAATGGCCTACTCCTGTTCCTATCTCTATGTATCTATGTATCCTTCTCTTTCTTCTGCTTCTTCTGATTCACCCTCCAGACTTCACCTTCTCCTTCTCTTTCTTCTGCTTCTTCTGATTCACCCTCCAGACTTCACCTTCTCCTTCTCCTTCTTCTACTTCTTCTGATTCACCCTCCATACTTCACCTTCTCCTTCTCCTTCTTCTGCTTCTTCTGATTCACCCTCCAGACTTCACCTTCTCCTTCTCCTTCGTCTACTTCTTCTGATTCACCCTCCAGACTACACCTTCTCCTTCTCCTTCTTCTACTTCTTCTGATTCACCCTCCAGACTTCACCTTCTCCTTCTCCTTCTTCTGTTTCTTCTGATTCACCCTCCAGACTTCATCTTCTCTTTCTCCTTCTTCTACTTCTTCTGATTCACCCTCCAGACTTCACCTTCTCCTTCTCCTTCTTCTACTTCTTCTGATTCACCCTCCAGACTTCATCTTCTCCTTCTCCTTCTTCTGCTTCTTCTGATTCACCCTCCAGACTTCACCTTCTCCTTCTCCTTCTTCTGCTTCTTCTGATTCACCCTCCAGACTTCAACTTCTCCTTCTCCTTCTTCTACTTCTTCTGATTCACCCTCCAGACTTCACCTTCTCCTTCTCCTTCTTCTACTTCTTCCGATTCACCCTCCAGTCTTCACCTTCTCCTTCTCCTTCTTCTGTTTCTTCTGCTTCACCCTCCAGACTTCACCTTCTCCTTCTCTTTCTTCTGCTTCTTCTGATTCACCCTCCAGACTTCACCTTCTCCTTCTCCTTCTTCTGATTCTTCTGATTCACCCTCCAGACTTCACCTTCTCCTTCTCCTTCTTCTGCTTCTTCTGATTCACCCTCCTGACTTCACCTTCTCCTTCTCCTTCTTCTACTTCTTCTGATTCACCCTCCTGACTTCACCTTCTCCTTCTCCTTCTTCTACTTCTTCTGCTTCACCCTCCAGACTTCACCTTCTCCTTCTCCTTCTTCTGCTTCTTCTGCTTCACCGTCCTGACTTCACCTTCTCCTTCTCCTTCTTCTACTTCTTCTGCTACACCCCCCTGACTTCACCTGCTCCTTCTCCTTCTTCTGCTTCTTCTGATTCACCCTCCTAAATTCACCTTCTCCTTCTCCTTCTTCTGCTCCTTCTGATTCACCCTCCAGACTTCACCTTCTCATTCTCCTTCTTCTGCTTCTTCTGCTGCGCCCTCCAGACTTCACCTTCTCCTTCTCCTTCTTCTGCTTATTCTGCTTCACACTCCAGACTTCACCTTCTCCTTATTCTGCTTCTTCTGCTGCGCCCTCCAGGCTTCACCTTCTCCTTCTCCTTCTTCTGCTTCTTCTGCTTCACCGTCCTGACTTCACCTTCTCCTTCTCCTTCTTCTACTTCTTCTGCTACACCCCCCTGACTTCACCTGCTCCTTCTCCTTCTTCTGCTTCTTCTGATTCACCCTCCTAAATTCACCTTCTCCTTCTCCTTCTTCTACTTCTTCTGATTCACCCTCCAGACTTCACCTTCTCCTTCTCCTTCTTCTGTTTCTTCTGATTCACCCTCCAGACTTCATCTTCTCTTTCTCCTTCTTCTACTTCTTCTGATTCACCCTCCAGACTTCACCTTCTCCTTCTCCTTCTTCTACTTCTTCTGATTCACCCTCCAGACTTCATCTTCTCCTTCTCCTTCTTCTGCTTCTTCTGATTCACCCTCCAGACTTCACCTTCTCCTTCTCCTTCTTCTGCTTCTTCTGATTCACCCTCCAGACTTCAACTTCTCCTTCTCCTTCTTCTACTTCTTCTGATTCACCCTCCAGACTTCACCTTCTCCTTCTCCTTCTTCTACTTCTTCCGATTCACCCTCCAGTCTTCACCTTCTCCTTCTCCTTCTTCTGTTTCTTCTGCTTCACCCTCCAGACTTCACCTTCTCCTTCTCTTTCTTCTGCTTCTTCTGATTCACCCTCCAGACTTCACCTTCTCCTTCTCCTTCTTCTGATTCTTCTGATTCACCCTCCAGACTTCACCTTCTCCTTCTCCTTCTTCTGCTTCTTCTGATTCACCCTCCTGACTTCACCTTCTCCTTCTCCTTCTTCTACTTCTTCTGATTCACCCTCCTGACTTCACCTTCTCCTTCTCCTTCTTCTACTTCTTCTGCTTCACCCTCCAGACTTCACCTTCTCCTTCTCCTTCTTCTGCTTCTTCTGCTTCACCGTCCTGACTTCACCTTCTCCTTCTCCTTCTTTTACTTCTTCTGCTACACCCCCCTGACTTCACCTGCTCCTTCTCCTTCTTCTGCTTCTTCTGATTCACCCTCCTAAATTCACCTTCTCCTTCTCCTTCTTCTGCTTCTTCTGATTCACCCTCCAGACTTCACCTTCTCATTCTCCTTCTTCTGCTTCTTCTGCTGCGCCCTCCAGACTTCACCTTCTCCTTCTCCTTCTTCTGCTTATTCTGCTTCACACTCCAGACTTCACCTTCTCCTTATTCTGCTTCTTCTGCTGCGCCCTCCAGGCTTCACCTTCTCCTTCTCCTTCTTCTGCTTCTTCTGCTTCACCGTCCTGACTTCACCTTCTCCTTCTCCTTCTTCTACTTCTTCTGCTACACCCCCCTGACTTCACCTGCTCCTTCTCCTTCTTCTGCTTCTTCTGATTCACCCTCCTAAATTCACCTTCTCCTTCTCCTTCTTCTGCTTCTTCTGATTCACCCTCCTGACTTCACCTTCTCCTTCTCCTTCTTCTGCTTCTTCTGATTCACCCTCCAGACTTCACCTTCTCCTTCTCCTTCTTCTGCTTCTTCTGATTCACCCTCCAGACTTCACCTTCTCCTTCTCCTTCTTCTGCTTCTTCTGCTTCACCCTCCAGACTTCACCTTCTCCTTCTCCTTCTTCTGCTTCTTCTGCTTCACCCTCCTGACTTCACCTTCTCCTTCTCCTTCTTCTACCTCTTCTGATTCACCCTCCAGACTTCACCTACTCCTTCTCCTTCTTCTGCTTCTTCTGCTTCACCCTCCAGACTTCACCTTCTCCTTCTCCTTCTTCTGCTTCTTCTGCTTAGCCCTCCAGACTTCACCTTCTCCTTCTCCTTCTTCTGCTTCTTCTGCTTCACTCTCCTGACTTCACCTTCTCCTTCTCCTTCTTCTACTTCTTCTGATTCACCCTCCAGACTTCACCCTCTCCTTCTCCTTCTTCTGCTTCTTCTGCTTCACCCTCCAGACTTCACCTTCTCTTTCTCCTTCTTCTGCTTCTTCTGCTGCGCCCTCCAGACTTCACCTTCTCCTTCTCCTTCTTCCACTTCTTCTGATTCACCCTCCAGACTTCACCTTCTCCTTCTCCTTCTTATACTTCTTCTGATCCACCCTCCTGACTTCACCTTCTCCTTCTCCTTCTTCTGCTTCTTCTGCTTCACCCTCCAGACTTCACCTTCTCCTTCTCCTTCTTCTGCTTCTTCTGCTTCACCCTCCAGACTTCACCTTCTCCTTCTCCTTCTTCTGCTTCTTCTGCTTCACCCTCCTGACTTCACCTTATCCTTCTCCTTCTTCTACTTCTTCTGATTCACCCTCCAGACTTCACCTACTCCTTCTCCTTCTTCTGCTTCTTCTGCTTCACCCTCCAGACTTCACCTTCTCCTTCTCCTTCTTCTGCTTCTTCTGCTTCGCCCTCCAGACTTCACCTTCTCCTTCTCCTTCTTCTGCTTCTTCTGCTTCACTCTCCTGACTTCACCTTCTCCTTCTCCTTCTTCTACTTCTTCTGATTCACCCTCCAGACTTCACCCTCTCCTTCTCCTTCTTCTGCTTCTTCTGCTTCACCCTCCAGACTTCACCTTCTCCTTCTCCTTCTTCTGCTTCTTCTGCTTCACCGTCCTGACTTCACCTTCTCCTTCTCCTTCTTCTACTTCTTCTGCTTCAACCCCTGACTTCACCTGCTCCTTCTCCTTCTTCTGCTTCTTCTGATTCACCCTCCTAACTTCACCTTCTCCTTCTCCTTCTTCTGCTTCTTCTGATTCACGCTCCTGACTTCACCTTTTCCTTCTCCTTCTTCTGCTTCTTCTGATTCACCCTCCAGACTTCACCTTCTCCTTCTCCTTCTTCTGCTTCTTCTGATTCACCCTCCAGACTTCACCTTCTCCTTCTCCTTCTTCTGCTTCTTCTGATTCACCCTCCAGACCTCACCTTCTCCTTCTCCTTCTTCTACTTCTTCTGATTCACCCTCCAGACATCATCTTCTCCTTCTCCTTCTTCTACTTCTTCTGATTCACCCTCCAGTCTTCACCTACTCCTTCTCCTTCTTCTACTTCTTCTGATTCACCCTCCAGACTTCACCTTCTCCTTCTCCTTCTTCTACTTCGTCTGATTCACCCTCCAGACTTCACCTTCTCCTTCTCCTTGTTCTACTTCTTCTGATTCACCCTCCAGTCTTCACCTACTTCTTCTCCTTCTTCTGTTTCTTCTGCTTCACCCTCCAGACTTCACCTTCTCCTTCTCTTTCTTCTGCTTCTTCTGATTCACCCTCCAGACTTCATCTTCTCCTTCTCCTTCTTCTGATTCTTCTGATTCACCCTCCAGACTTCACCTTCTCCTTCTCCTTCTTCTGCTTCTTCTGATTCACCCTCCAGACTTCACCTTCTCCTTCTCTTTCTTCTGCTTCTTCTGATTCACCCTCCAGACCTCACCTTCTCCTTCTCCTTCTTCTACTTCTTCTGATTCACCCTCCAGACTTCACCTTCTCCTTCTCCTTCTTCTACTTCTTCTGATTCACCCTCCAGACTTCACCTTCTCCTTCTCCTTCTTCTACTTCTTCTGATTCACCCTCCAGACTTCAGCTTCTCCTTCTCCTTCTTCTGCTTCTTCTGATTCACCCTCCAGACTTCACCTTCTCCTTCTCCTTCTTCTGCTTCTTCTGATTCACCCTCCAGACTTCACCTTCTCCTTCTCCTTCTTCTACTTCTTCTGATTAACCCTCCAGACTTCACCTTCTCCTTCTCCTTCTTCTGCTTCTTCTGCTTCATCCTCCTGACTTCACCTTCTCCTTCTGCTTCTTCTACTTCTTCTGATTCACCCTCCAGTCTTCACCTTCTCATTCTCCTTCTTCTGCTTCTTCTGCTTCACCCTCCAGACTTCACCTCCTCCTTCTCCTTCTTCTGCTTCTTCTGATTCACCCTCCAGACTTCACCTTCTCCTTCTCCTTCTTCTGCTTCTTCTGCTTCACCCTCCAGACTTTACCTTCTCCTTCTCCTTCTTCTGCTTCTTCTGCTTCACCCTCCTGACTTCACCTTCTCCTTCTCTTTCTTCTGCTTCTTCTGCTTCACCCTCCTGACTTCACCTTCTCCTTCTCCTTCTTCTACTTCTTCTGATTCACCCTCCAGACTGCACCTTCTCCTTCTCCTTCTTCTGCTTCTTCTGCTTCACCCTCCAGACTTCACCTTCTCCTTCTCCTTCTTCTGCTTCTTCTGCTTCGCCCTCCAGACTTCACCTTCTCCTTCTCCTTCTTCTGCTTCTTCTGCTTCATCCTCCAGACTTCACCTTCTCCTTCTCCTTCTTCTGCTTCTTCTGCTCCACCCTCCTGACTTCACCTTCTCCTTCTCCTTCTTCTATTTCTTCTGATTCACACTCCAGACTTCACCTTCTCCTTCTCCTTCTTCTGCTTCTTCTGATTCACCCTCCAGACTTCACCTTCTCCTTCTCCTTCTTCTACTTCTTCTGATTCACCCTCCAGACTTCACCTTCTCCTTCTCCTTCTTCTACTTCTTCTGATTCGCCCTCCAGACTTCACCCTCTCCTTCTCCTTCTTCTACTTCTTCTGCTTCTCCCTCCAGACTTCACCTTCTCCTTCTCCTTCTTCTGCTTCTTCTGATTCACCCTCCAGACTTCACCTTCTCCTTCTCCTTCTTCTACTTCTTCTGATTCACCCTGCTGACTTCACCTTCTCCTTCTCCTTCTTCTACTTCTTCTGATTCACCCTCCAGACTTCATCTTCTCCTTCTCCTTCTTCTGCTTCTTCTGATTCACCCTCCAGACTCCACCTTCTCCTTCTTCTTCTTCTGTTTCTTCTGATTCACCCTCCAGACTTCACCTTCTCCTTCTCCTTCTTCTACTTCTTCTGATTAACCCTCCAGACTTCACCTTCTCCTTCTCCTTCTGCTTCTTCTGCTTCATCCTCCTGACTTCACCTTCTCCTTCTGCTTCTTCTACTTCTCATGATTCACCCTCCAGTCTTCACCTTCTCCTTCTCCTTCTTCTGCTTCTTCTGCTTCACCCTCCAGACTTCACCTCCTCCTTCTCCTTCTTCTGCTTCTTCTGATTCACCCTCCAGACTTCACCTTCTCCTTCTCCTTCTTCTGCTTCTTCTGATTCACCCTCCAGACTTGACCTTCTCCTTCTCCTTCTTCTACTTCTTCTGATTCACCCTCCAGACTTCATCTTCTCCTTCTCCTTCTTCTGCTTCTTCTGATTCACCCTCCAGACTTCATCTTCTCCTTCTCCTTCTTCTGCTTCTTCTGATTCACCCTCCAGACTTCACCTACTCCTTCTTCTTCTTCTACTTCTTCTGATTCAACCTCCAGACTTCACCTTCTTCTCCTTCTTCTACTTCTTCTGATTCACCCTCCTGACTTCACCTTCTCCTTCTCCTTCTTCTGCTTCTTCTGCTTCACCCTCCAGACTTCACCATCTCCTTCTCCTTCTTCTGCTTCTTCTGCTTCACCCTCCAGACTTCACCTTCTCCTTCTCCTTCTTCTGCTTCTTCTGCTTCACCCTCCTGACTTCACCTTCTCCATCTCCTTCTTCTACTTCTTCTGATTCACCCTCCAGACTTCACCTTCTCCTTCTCCTTCTTCTGCTTCTTCTGCTTCACCCTCCAGACTTCACCTTCTCCTTCTCCTTCTTCTGCTTCTTCTGCTTCGCCCTCCGGACTTCACCTTCTCCTTCTCCTTCTTCTGCTTCTTCTGCTTCACCCTCCAGACTTCACCTTCTCCTTCTCCTTCTTCTGCTTCTTCTGCTTCACCCTCCTGACTTCACCTTCTCCTTCTCTTTCTTCTGCTTCTTCTGCTTCACCCTCCTGACTTCACCTTCTCCTTCTCCTTCTTCTACTTCTTCTGATTCAATCTCCAGACTTCACCTTCTCCTTCTCCTTCTTCTGCTTCTTCTGCTTCACCCTCCAGACTTCACCTTCTCCTTCGCCTTCTTCTGCTTCTTCTGCTTCACCCTCCAGACTTCACCTTCTCCTTCTCCTTCTTCTACTTCTTCTGATTCACTCTCCAGACTTCACCTTCTCCTTCTCATTCTTCTACTCTTTCTGATTCACCCTCCAGACTTCACCTTCTCCTTCTCCTTCTTCTACTTCTTCTGATTCACCCTCCAGACTTCACCTTCTCCTTCTCCTTCTTCTACTTCTTCTGCTTCTCCCTCCAGACTTCACCCTCTCCTTCTCCTTCTTCTGCTTCTTCTGATTCACCCTCCAGACTTCACCTTCTCCTTCTCCTTCTTCTACTTCTTCTGATTCACCCTCCAGACTTCACCTTCTCCTTCTCCTTCTTCTACTTCTTCTGATTCACCCTCCAGACTTCATCTTCTCCTTCTCCTTCTTCTGCTTCTTCTGCTTCACCCTTCAGACTTCACCTTCTCCTTCTCCTTCTTCTGCTTCTTCTGCTTCGCCCTCCAGACTTCACCTTCTCCTTCTCCTTCTTCTGCTTCTTCTGCTTCATCCTCCAGACTTTACCTTCTCCTTCTCCTTCTTCTGCTTCTTCTGCTTCACCCTCCTGACTTCACCTTCTCCTTCTTTCTTCTGCTTCTTCTGCTTCACCCTCCTGACTTCACCTTCTGCTTCTCCTTCTTCTCCTTCTTCTGATTCACCCTCCAGACTTCACCTTCTCCTTCTCCTTCTCCTGCATCTTCTGATTCACCCTCCAGACTTCACCTTCTCCTTCTCCTTCTTCTACTTCTTCTGATTCACCCTCCAGACTTCACCTTCTCCTTCTTCTACTTCTTCTGATTCACCCTCCATACTTCACCTTCTCCTTCTCCTTCTTCTACTTCTTCTGCTTCTCCCTCCAGACTTCACCTTCTCCTTCTCCTTCTTCTGCTTCTTCTGATTCACCCTCCAGACTTCACCTTCTCCTTCTCCTTCTTCTACTTCTTCTGATTCACCCTCCAGACTTCACCTTCTCCTTCTCCTTCTTCTACTTCTTCTGATGCACCCTCCAGACTTCATCTTCTCCTTCTCCTTCTTCTGCTTCTTCTGATTCACCCTCCAGACTTCACCTTCTCCTTCTCCTTCTTCTGCTTCTTCTGATTCACCCTCCAGACTTCACCTTCTCCTTCTCCTTCTTCTACTTCTTCTGATTAACCCTCCAGACTTCACCTTCTCCTTCTCCTTCTTCTGCTTCTTCTGCTTCATCCTCCTGACTTCACCTTCTCCTTCTGCTTCTTCTACTTCTTCTGATTCACCCTCCAGACTTCACCTTCTCCTTCTCCTTCTTCTGCTTCTTCTGATTCACCCTTCAGACTTCATCTTCTCCTTCTCCTTCTTCTGCTTCTTCTGATTCACCCTCCAGACTTCACCTTCTCCTGCTCCTTCTTCTGCTTCTTCTGATTCACCCTCCAGACTTCACCTTCTCCGTCTCCTTCTTCTACTTCTTTTCATTCACCCTCCAGACTTCATCTTCCCCTTCTCCTTCTTCTGCTTCTTCTGCTTCACCCTCCTGACTTCACCTTCTCCTTCTCCTTCTTCTACTTCTTCTGATTCACCCTCCAGACTTCACCTTCTCCTTCCCCTTCTTCTGCTTCTTCTGCTTCACACTCCAGACTTCACCTTCTCCTTCTCCTTCTTCTGCTTCTTCTGCTTCGCCCTCCAGACTTCACCTTCTCCTTCTCCTTCTTCTGCTTCTTCTGCTTCACCCTCCAGACTTCACCTTCTCCTTCTTCAGCTTCTTCTGCTTCACACTCCTGACTTCACCTTCTCCTTCTCCTTCTTCTACTTCTTCTGATTCACCCTCCAGACTTCACCTTCTCCTTCTCCTTCTTCTGCTTCTTCTGCTTCACCCTCCAGCCTTCACCTTCTCCTTTTCATTCTTCTGCTTCTTCTGCTTCACCCTCCTCACTTCACCTTCTCCTTCTCCTTCTTCTACTTCTTCAGCTTCACCCCCCTGACTTCACCTTCTCCTTCTCCTTCTACTGCTTCTTCTGATTCACCCTCCTAACTTCACCTTCTCCTTCTCCTTCTTCTGCTTCTTCTGATTCACCCTCCTGACTTCACCTTCTGCTTCTCCTTCTTCTGCTTCTTCTGATTCACCCTCCAGACTTCACCTTCTCCTTCTCCTTCTTCTGCTTCTTCTGATTCACCCTCCAGACTTCACCTTCTCCTTCTCCTTCTTCTGCTTCTTCTGATTCACCCTCCAGACTTCACCTTCTCCTTCTCCTTCTTCTGCTTCTTCTGATTCACCCTCCAGACTTCACCTTCTCCTTCTCCTTCTTCTGCTTCTTCTGATTCACCCTCCAGACTTCACCTTCTCCTTCTCTTCTTCTGCTTCTTCTGATTCACCCTCCAGACTTCACCTTCTCCTTCTCCTTCTTCTACTTCTTCTGATTCACCCTCCAGACTTCACCTTCTCCTTCTCCTTCTTCTGCTTCTTCTGATTCACCCTCCAGACTTCACCTTCTCCTTCTCCTTCGTCTACTTCTTCTGATTCACCCTCCAGACTACACCTTCTCCTTCTCCTTCTTCGACTTCTTCTGACTCACCCTCCAGACTTCACCTTCTCCTTCTCCTTCTTCTGCTTCTTCTGATTCACCCTCCAGACTTCACCTTCTCCTTCTCCTTCTTCTACCTCTTCTGATTCACCCTCCAGACTTCACCTTCTCCTTCTCCTTCTTCTACTTCTTCTGATTCACCCTCCAGACTTCACCTTCTCCTTCTCCTTCTTCTACTTCTTCTGCTTCTCCCTCCAGACTTCACCTTCTCCTTCTCCTTCTTCTGCTTCTTCTGATTCACCCTCCAGACCTCACCTTCTCCTTCTCCTTCTTCTACTTCTTCTGATTCACCCTCCAGACTTCACCTTCTCCTTCTCCTTCTTCTACTTCTTCTGATTCACCCTCCAGACTTCACCTTCTCCTTCTCCTTCTTCTACTTCTTCTGATTCACCCTCCAGACTTCATCTTCTCCTTCTCCTTCTTCTGCTTCTTCTGATTCACCCTCCAGACTTCACCTTCTCCTTCTCCTTCTTCTGCTTCTTCTGATTCACCCTCCAGACTTCACCTTCTCCTTCTCCTTCTTCTACTTCTTCTGATTAACCCTCCAGACTTCACCTTCTCCTTCTCCTTCTTCTGCTTCTTCTGCTTCATCCTCCTGACTTCACCTTCTCCTTCTGCTTCTTCTACTTCTTCTGATTCAATCTCCAGTCTTCACCTTCTCATTCTCCTTCTTCTGCTTCTTCTGCTTCACCCTCCAGACTTCACCTCCTCCTTCTCCTTCTTCTGCTTCTTCTGATTCACCCTCCAGACTTCACCTTCTCCTTCTCCTTCTTCTGCTTCTTCTGCTTCACCCTCCAGACTTTACCTTCTCCTTCCCCTTCTTCTGCTTCTTCTGCTTCACCCTCCTGACTTCACCTTCTCCTTCTCTTTCTTCTGCTTCTTCTGCTTCACCCTCCTGACTTCACCTTCTCCTTCTCCTTCTTCTACTTCTTCTGATTCACCCTCCAGACTGCACCTTCTCCTTCTCCTTCTTCTGCTTCTTCTGCATCACCCTCCAGACTTCACCTTCTCCTTCTCCTTCTTCTGCTTCTTCTGCTTCGCCCTCCAGACTTCACCTTCTCCTTCTCCTTCTTCTGCTTCTTCTGCTTCATCCTCCAGACTTCACCTTCTCCTTCTCCTTCTTCTGCTTCTTCTGCTCCACCCTCCTGACTTCACCTTCTCCTTCTCCTTCTTCTATTTCTTCTGATTCACACTCCAGACTTCACCTTCTCCTTCTCCTTCTTCTGCTTCTTCTGATTCACCCTCCAGACTTCACCTTCTCCTTCTCCTTCTTCTACTTCTTCTGATTCACCCTCCAGACTTCACCTTCTCCTTCTCCTTCTTCTACTTCTTCTGATTCGCGCTCCAGACTTCACCCTCTCCTTCTCCTTCTTCTACTTCTTCTGCTTCTCCCTCCAGACTTCACCTTCTCCTTCTCCTTCTTCTGCTTCTTCTGATTCACCCTCCAGACTTCACCTTCTCCTTCTCCTTCTTCTACTTCTTCTGATTCACCCTGCTGACTTCACCTTCTCCTTCTCCTTCTTCTACTTCTTCTGATTCACCCTCCAGACTTCATCTTCTCCTTCTCCTTCTTCTGCTTCTTCTGATTCACCCTCCAGACTTCACCTTCTCCTTCTCCTTCTTCTGTTTCTTCTGATTCACCCTCCAGACTTCACCTTCTCCTTCTCCTTCTTCTACTTCTTCTGATTAACCCTCCAGACTTCACCTTCTCCTTCTCCTTCTGCTTCTTCTGCTTCATCCTCCTGACTTCACCTTCTCCTTCTGCTTCTTCTACTTCTCATGATTCACCCTC
Source organism: Somniosus microcephalus (assembly GCF_052327205.1). Lineage (NCBI taxonomy): Eukaryota > Metazoa > Chordata > Chondrichthyes > Squaliformes > Somniosidae > Somniosus > Somniosus microcephalus. The sequence continues at coordinate 75,384 of NW_028225533.1, read as the reverse complement.
CAGTCTTCACCTTCTCCTTCTCCTTCTTCTGCTTCTTCTGCTTCACCCTCCAGACTTCACCTCCTCCTTCTCCTTCTTCTGCTTCTTCTGATTCACCCTCCAGACTTCACCTTCTCCTTCTCCTTCTTCTGCTTCTTCTGCTTCGCCCTCCAGACTTCACCTTCTCCTTCTCCTTCTTCTGCTTCTTCTGCTTCATCCTCCAGACTTCACCTTCTCCTTCTCCTTCTTCTGCTTCTTCTGCTCCACCCTCCTGACTTCACCTTCTCCTTCTCCTTCTTCTATTTCTTCTGATTCACACTCCAGACTTCACCTTCTCCTTCTCCTTCTTCTGCTTCTTCTGATTCACCCTCCAGACTTCACCTTCTCCTTCTCCTTCTTCTACTTCTTCTGATTCACCCTCCAGACTTCACCTTCTCCTTCTCCTTCTTCTACTTCTTCTGATTCGCGCTCCAGACTTCACCCTCTCCTTCTCCTTCTTCTACTTCTTCTGCTTCTCCCTCCAGACTTCACCTTCTCCTTCTCCTTCTTCTGCTTCTTCTGATTCACCCTCCAGACTTCACCTTCTCCTTCTCCTTCTTCTACTTCTTCTGATTCACCCTGCTGACTTCACCTTCTCCTTCTCCTTCTTCTACTTCTTCTGATTCACCCTCCAGACTTCATCTTCTCCTTCTCCTTCTTCTGCTTCTTCTGATTCACCCTCCAGACTTCACCTTCTCCTTCTCCTTCTTCTGTTTCTTCTGATTCACCCTCCAGACTTCACCTTCTCCTTCTCCTTCTTCTACTTCTTCTGATTAACCCTCCAGACTTCACCTTCTCCTTCTCCTTCTGCTTCTTCTGCTTCATCCTCCTGACTTCACCTTCTCCTTCTGCTTCTTCTACTTCTCATGATTCACCCTCCAGTCTTCACCTTCTCCTTCTTCTGCTTCTTCTGCTTCACCCTCCAGACTTCACCTCCTCCTTCTCCTTCTTCTGCTTCTTCTGATTCACCCTCCAGACTTCACCTTCTCCTTCTCCTTCTTCTGCTTCTTCTGATTCACCCTTCAGACTTCACCTTCTCCTTCTCCTTCTTCTGCTTCTTCTGATTCACCCTCCAGACCTCACCTTCTCCGTCTCCTTCTTCTACTTCTTTTGATTCACCCTCCAGACTTCATCTTCTCCTTCTCCTTCTTCTGCTTCTTCTGATTCACCCTCCAGACTTCACCTTCTCCTTCTCCTTCTTCTGCTTCTTCTGATTCACCCTCCAGACCTCACCTTCTCCGTCTCCTTCTTCTACTTCTTTTGATTCACCCTCCAGACTTCATCTTCCCCTTCTCCTTCTTCTGCTTCTTCTGCTTCACCCATTGACTTCACCTTCTCCTTCTCCTTCTTCTACTTCTTCTGATTCACCCTCCAGACTTCACCTTCTCCTTCCCCTTCTTCTGCTTCTTCTGCTTCACCCTCCAGACTTCACCTTCTCCTTCTCCTTCTTCTGCTTCTTCTGCTTCGCCCTCCAGACTTCACCTTCTCCTTCTCCTTCTTCTGCTTCTTCTGCTTCACCCTCCAGACTTCACCTTCTCCTTCTCCTTCTTCAGCTTCTTCTGCTTCACCCACCTGACTTCACCTTCTCCTTCTCCTTCTTCTACTTCTTCTGATTCACCCTCCAGACTTCACCTTCTCCTTCTCCTTCTTCTGCTTCTTCTGCTTCACCCTCCAGCCTTCACCTTCTCCTTCTCATTCTTCTGCTTCTTCTGCTGCGCCCTCCAGACTTCACCTTCTCCTTCTCCTTCTTCTGCTTCTTCTGCTTCACCCTGCAGACTTCACCTTCTCCTTCTCCTTCTTCTACTTCTTCTGCTTCACCCCCCTGACTTCACCTTCTCCTTCTCCTTCTACTGCTCCTTCTGATTCACCCTCCTAACTTCACCTTCTCCTTCTCCTTCTTCTGCTTCTTCTGATTCACCCTCCTGACTTCACCTTCTGCTTCTCCTTCTTCTGCTTCTTCTGATTCACCCTCCAGACTTCACCTTCTCCTTCTCCTTCTTCTGCTTCTTCTGATTCACCCTCCAGACTTCACCTTCTCCTTCTCCTTCTTCTGCTTCTTCTGATTCACCCTCCAGACTTCACCTTCTCCTTCTCCTTCTTCTGCTTCTTCTGATTCACCCTCCAGACTTCACCTTCTCCTTCTCCTTCTTCTGCTTCTTCTGATTCACCCTCCAGACTTCACCTTCTCCTTCTCCTTCTTCTGCTTCTTCTGATTCACCCTCCAGACTTCACCTTCTCCTTCTCCTTCTTCCACTTCTTCTGATTCACCCTCCAGACTTCACCTTCTCCTTCTCCTTCTTCTGCTTCTTCTGATTCACCCTCCAGACTTCACCTTCTCCTTCTCCTTCGTCTACTTCTTCTGATTCACCCTCCAGACTACACCTTCTCCTTCTCCTTCTTCTACTTCTTCTGACTCACCCTCCAGACTTCACCTTCTCCTTCTCCTTCTTCTGCTTCTTCTGATTCACCCTCCAGACCTCACCTTCTCCTTCTCCTTCTTCGACTTCTTCTGATTCACCCTCCAGACTTCACCTTCTCCTTCTCCTTCTTCTACTTCTTCTGATTCACCCTCCAGACTTCACCTTCTCCTTCTCCTTCTTCTACTTCTTCTGATTCACCCTCCTGACTTCACCCTCTCCTTCTCCTTCTTCTACTTCTTCTGATTCACCCTCCAGACTTCACCTTCTCCTTCTCCTTCTTCTGCTTCTTCTGCTTCGCCCTCCAGACTTCACCTTCTCCTTCTCCTTCTTCTACTTCTTCTGATTCACCCTCCAGACTTCACCTTCTCCTTCTCCTTCTTCTACTTCTACGGCTTCACCCTCCTGACTTCACCTTCTCCTTCTCCTTCTTCTACTTCTTCTGATTCACCCTCCAGACTTCACCTTCTCCTTCTCCTTCTTCTGCTTCTTCTGCTTCACCCTCCAGCCTTCACCTTCTCCTTCTCATTCTTCTGCTTCTTCTGCTGCGCCCTCCAGACTTCACCTTCTCCTTCTCCTTCTTCTGCTTCTTCTGCTTCACCCTCCTGACTTCACCTTCTCCTTCTCCTTCTTCTACTTCTTCTGCTTCACCCCCCTGACTTCACCTTCTCCTTCTCCTTCTACTGCTTCTTCTGATTCACCCTCCTAACTTCACCTTCTCCTTCTCCTTCTTCTGCTTCTTCTGATTCACCCTCCTGACTTCACCTTCTGCTTCTCCTTCTTCTGCTTCTTCCGATTCACCCTCCAGACTTCACCTTCTCCTTCTCCTTCTTCTGCTTCTTCTGATTCACCCTCCAGACTTCACCTTCTCCTTCTCCTTCTTCTGCTTCTTCTGATTCACCCTCCAGACTTCACCTTCTCCTTCTCCTTCTTCTGCTTCTTCTGATTCACCCTCCAGACTTTACCTTCTCCTTCTCCTTCTTCTGCTTCTTCTGATTGACCCTCCAGACTTCACCTTCTCCTTCTCCTTCTTCTACTTCTTCTGATTCACCCTCCAGACTTCACCTTCTCCTTCTCCTTCTGCTTCTTCTGATTCACCCTCCAGACTTCACCTTCTCCTTCTCCTTCGTCTACTTCATCTGATTCACCCTCCAGACTACACCTTCTCCTTCTCCTTCTTCTACTTCTTCTGACTCACCCTCCAGACTTCACCTTCTCCTTCTCCTTCTTCTGCTTCTTCTGATTCACCCTCCATACTTCACCTTCTCCTTCTCCTTCTTCTACCTCTTCTGATTCACCCTCCAGACTTCACCTTCTCCTTCTCCTTCTTCTACTTCTTCTGATTCACCCTCCAGACTTCACCTTCTCCTTCTCCTTCTTCTACTTCTTCTGCTTCTCCCTCCAGACTTCACCTTCTCCTTCTCCTTCTTCTGCTTCTTCTGATTCACCCTCCAGAGATCACCTTCTCCTTCTCCTTCTTCTGCTTCTTCTGCTTCACCCTCCAGACTTCACCTTCTCCTTCTGCTTCTTCTGCTTCACCCTCCAGACTTCACCTTCTCCTTCTCCTTCTTCTACTTCTTCTGATTCACCCTCCAGACTTCCCCTTCTACTTCTCCTTCTTCTGCATCTTCTGCTTCACCCTCCAGACTTCACCTTCTCCTTCTCCTTCTTCTGCTTCTTCTGCTTCGCCCTCCAGACTTCACCTTCTCCTTCTCCTTCTTCTGCTTCTTCTGCTTCACCCTCCAGACTTCACCTTCTCCTTCTCCTTCTTCTGCTTCTCTGCTTCACCCTCCTGACTTCACCTTCTCCTTCTCCTTCTTTTACTTCTTCTGATTCACCCTCCAGACTTCACCTTCTACTTCTCCTTCTTCTGCTTCTTCTGCTTCACCCTCCAGACTTCACCTTCTCCTTCTCCTTCTTCTGCTGCGCCCTCCAGACTTCACCTTCTCCTTCTCCTTCTTCTGCTTCTTCTGCTTCACCCCCCTGACTTCACCATCTCCTTCTCCTTCTTCTGCTTCTTCTGATTCACCCTCCTAACTTCACCTTCTCCTTCACCTTCTTCTGCTTCTTCTGATTCACCCTCCTGACTTCACCTTCTCCTTCTCCTTCTTCTACTTCTTCTGCTTCTCCCTCCAGACTTCACCTTCTCCTTCTCCTTCTTCTACTTCTTCTGACTCACCCTCCAGACTTCACCTTCTCCTTCTCCTTCTTCTGCTTCTTCTGATTCACCCTCCAGACTTCACCTTCTCCTTCTCCTTCTTCTACCTCTTCTGATTCACCCTCCAGACTTCACCTTCTCCTTCTCCTTCTTCTACTTCTTCTGATTCACCCTCCAGACTTCACCTTCTCCTTCTCCTTCTTCTACTTCTTCTGCTTCTCCCTCCAGACTTCACCTTCTCCTTCTCCTTCTTCTGCTTCTTCTGATTCACCCTCCAGAGATCACCTTCTCCTTCTCCTTCTTCTGCTTCTTCTGCTTCACCCTCCAGACTTCACCTTCTCCTTCTGCTTCTTCTGCTTCACCCTCCAGACTTCACCTTCTCCTTCTCCTTCTTCTACTTCTTCTGATTCACCCTCCAGACTTCCCCTTCTACTTCTCCTTCTTCTGCATCTTCTGCTTCACCCTCCAGACTTCACCTTCTCCTTCTCCTTCTTCTGCTTCTTCTGCTTCGCCCTCCAGACTTCACCTTCTCCTTCTCCTTCTTCTGCTTCTTCTGCTTCACCCTCCAGACTTCACCTTCTCCTTCTCCTTCTTCTGCTTCTCTGCTTCACCCTCCTGACTTCACCTTCTCCTTCTCCTTCTTCTACTTCTTCTGATTCACCCTCCAGACTTCACCTTCTCCTTCTCCTTCTTCTGCTTCTTCTGCTTCACCCTCCAGACTTCTCCTTCTCCTTCTCCTTCTTCTGCTGCGCCCTCCAGACTTCACCTTCTCCTTCTCCTTCTTCTGCTTCTTCTGCTTCACCCCCCTGACTTCACCATCTCCTTCTCCTTCTTCTGCTTCTTCTGATTCACCCTCCTAACTTCACCTTCTCCTTCACCTTCTTCTGCTTCTTCTGATTCACCCTCCTGACTTCACCTTCTCCTTCTCCTTCTTCTGCTTCTTCTGATTCACACTCCAGACTTCACCTTCTCCTTCTCCTTCTTCTGCTTCTTCTGATTCACCCTCCAGACTTCAGCTTCTCCTTCTCCTTCTTCTGCTTCTTCTGATTCACCCTCCAGACCTCACCTTCTCCTTCTCCTTCTTCTACTTCTTCTGATTCACCCTCCAGACTTCATCTTCTCCTTCTCCTTCTTCTGCTTCTTCTGATTCACCCTCCAGACTTCACCTTCTCCTTCTCCTTCTTCTGCTTCTTCTGATTCACCTTCCAGACTTCACCATCTCCTTCTCCTTCTTCTACTACTTCTGATTCACCCTCCAGACTTCACCTTCTCCTTCTCCTTCTTCTACTTCTTCTGATTCACCCTCCAGACTTCACCTTCTCCTTCTCCTTCTTCTGCTGCGCCCTCCAGACTTCACCTTCTCCTTCTCCTTCTTCTGCTTCTTCTGCTTCACCCCCCTGACTTCACCATCTCCTTCTCCTTCTTCTGCTTCTTCTGATTCACCCTCCTAACTTCACCTTCTCCTTCACCTTCTTCTGCTTCTTCTGATTCACCCTCCTGACTTCACCTTCTCCTTCTCCTTCTTCTGCTTCTTCTGATTCACACTCCAGACTTCACCTTCTCCTTCTCCTTCTTCTGCTTCTTCTGATTCACCCTCCAGACCTCACCTTCTCCTTCTCCTTCTTCTACTTCTTCTGATTCACCCTCCAGACTTCATCTTCTCCTTCTCCTTCTTCTGCTTCTTCTGATTCACCCTCCAGACTTCACCTTCTCCTTCTCCTTCTTCTGCTTCTTCTGATTCACCTTCCAGACTTCACCATCTCCTTCTCCTTCTTCTACTACTTCTGATTCACCCTCCAGACTTCACCTTCTCCTTCTCCTTCTTCTACTTCTTCTGATTCACCCTCCAGTCTTCACCTTCTCCTTCTCTGTCTTCTGCTTCTTCTGCTTCACCCTCCGGACTTCACCTTCTCCTTCTCTTTCTTCTGCTTCTTCTGATACACCCTCCAGACTTCACCTTCTCCTTCTTCTGATTCTTCTGATTCACCCTCCAGACTTCACCTTCTCCTTCTCCTTCTCCTGCTTCTTCTGATTCACCCTCCTGACTTCACCTTCTCCTTCTCCTTCTTCTACTTCTTCTGATTCACCCTCCTGACTTCACCTTCTCCTTCTCCTTCTTCTACTTCTTCTGATTCACCCTCCAGACTTCACCTTCTCCTTCTCCTTCTTCTGCTTCTTCTGCTTCACCCTCCAGCCTTCACCTTCTCCTTCTCATTCTTCTGCTTCTTCTGCTGCGCCCTCCAGACTTCACCTTCTCCTTCTCCTTATTCTGCTTCTTCTGATTCACCCTCCAGACTTCACCTTCTCCTTCTCCTTATTCTGCTTCTTCTGATTCACCCTCCAGACTTCACCTTCTCCTTCTCCTTCTTCTGCTTCTTCTGATTCACCCTCCAGACTTCACCTACTCCTTCTTCTTCTTCTACTTCTTCTGATTCAACCTCCAGACTTCACCTTCTTCTCCTTCTTCTACTTCTTCTGATTCACCCTCCTGACTTCACCTTCTCCTTCTCCTTCTTCTGCTTCTTCTGCTTCACCCTCCAGACTTCACCATCTCCTTCTCCTTCTTCTGCTTCTTCTGCTTCACCCTCCAGACTTCACCTTCTCCTTCTCCTTCTTCTGCTTCTTCTGCTTCACCCTCCTGACTTCACCTTCCTCCATCTCCTTCTTCTACTTCTTCTGATTCACCCTCCAGACTTCACCTTCTCCTTCTCCTTCTTCTGCTTCTTCTGCTTCACCCTCCAGACTTCACCTTCTCCTTCTCCTTCTTCTGCTTCTTCTGCTTCGCCCTCCGGACTTCACCTTCTCCTTCTCCTTCTTCTGCTTCTTCTGCTTCACCCTCCAGACTTCACCTTCTCCTTCTCCTTCTTCTGCTTCTTCTGCTTCACCCTCCTGACTTCACCTTCTCCTTCTCTTTCTTCTGCTTCTTCTGCTTCACCCTCCTGACTTCACCTTCTCCTTCTCCTTCTTCTACTTCTTCTGATTCAATCTCCAGACTTCACCTTCTCCTTCTCCTTCTTCTGCTTCTTCTGCTTCACCCTCCAGACTTCACCTTCTCCTTCGCCTTCTTCTGCTTCTTCTGCTTCACCCTCCAGACTTCACCTTCTCCTTCTCCTTCTTCTACTTCTTCTGATTCACTCTCCAGACTTCACCTTCTCCTTCTCATTCTTCTACTCTTTCTGATTCACCCTCCAGACTTCACCTTCTCCTTCTCCTTCTTCTACTTCTTCTGATTCACCCTCCAGACTTCACCTTCTCCTTCTCCTTCTTCTACTTCTTCTGCTTCTCCCTCCAGACTTCACCCTCTCCTTCTCCTTCTTCTGCTTCTTCTGATTCACCCTCCAGACTTCACCTTCTCCTTCTCCTTCTTCTACTTCTTCTGATTCACCCTCCAGACTTCACCTTCTCCTTCTCCTTCTTCTACTTCTTCTGATTCACCCTCCAGACTTCATCTTCTCCTTCTCCTTCTTCTGCTTCTTCTGCTTCACCCTTCAGACTTCACCTTCTCCTTCTCCTTCTTCTGCTTCTTCTGCTTCGCCCTCCAGACTTCACCTTCTCCTTCTCCTTCTTCTGCTTCTTCTGCTTCATCCTCCAGACTTTACCTTCTCCTTCTCCTTCTTCTGCTTCTTCTGCTTCACCCTCCTGACTTCACCTTCTCCTTCTTTCTTCTGCTTCTTCTGCTTCACCCTCCTGACTTCACCTTCTGCTTCTCCTTCTTCTCCTTCTTCTGACTGATTCACCCTCCAGACTTCACCTTCTCCTTCTCCTCCTTCTACTTCTTCTGATTCACCCTCCAGACTTCACCTTCTCCTTCTCCTTCTTCTACTTCTTCTGCTTCTCCCTCCAGACTTCACCTTCTCCTTCTCCTTCTTCTGCTTCATCTGATTCACCCTCCAGACCTCACCTTCTCCTTCTCCTTCTTCTACTTCTTCTGATTCACCCTCCAGACTTCACCTTCTCCTTCTCCTTCTTCTACTTCTTCTTATTCGCCCTCCAGACTTCACCTTCTCCTTCTCCTTCTTCTACTTCTTCTGATTCACCCTCCTGACTTCACCTTCTCCTTCTCCTTCTTCTGCTTCTTCTGCTTCACGCTCCAGACTTCACCTTCTCCTTCTCCTTCTTCTGCTTCTTCTGCTTCACCCTCCAGACTTCACCTTCTCCTTCTCCTTCTTCTGCTTCTTCTGCTTCACCCTCCTGACTTCACCTTCTCCTTCTCCTTCTTCTACTTCTTCTGATTCACCCTCCAGACTTCCCCTTCTACTTCTCCTTCTTCTGCATCTTCTGCTTCACCCTCCAGACTTCACCTTCTCCTTCTCCTTCTTCTGCTTCTTCTGCTTCGCCCTCCAGACTTCACCTTCTCCTTCTCCTTCTTCTCCTTCTTCTGCTTCACCCTCCAGACTTCACCTTCTCCTTCTCCTTCTTCTGCTTCTTCTGCTTCACCCTCCTGACTTCACCTTCTCCTTCTCCTTCTTCTACTTCTTCTGATTCACCCTCCAGACTTCACCCTCTCCTTCTCCTTCTTCTGCTTCTTCTGCTTCACCCTCCAGACTTCACCTTCTCCTTCTCCTTCTTCTGCTGCGCCCTCCAGACTTCACCTTCTCCTTCTCCTTCTTCTGCTTCTTCTGCTTCACCCCCCTGACTTCACCATCTCCTTCTCCTTCTTCTGCTTCTTCTGATTCACCCTCCTAACTTCACCTTATCCTTCACCTTCTTCTGCTTCTTCTGATTCACCCTCCTGACTTCTCCTTCTCCTTCTCCTTCTTCTGCTTCTTCTGATTCACCCTCCAGACTTCACCTTCTCCTTCTCCTTCTTCTGCTTCTTCTGATTCACCCTCCAGACTTCACCTTCTCCTTCTCCTTCTTCTGCTTCTTCTGATTCACCCTCCAGACCTCACCTTCTCCTTCTCCTTCTTCTACTTCTTCTGATTCGCCCTCCAGACTTCATCTTCTCCTTCTCCTTCTTCTGCTTCTTCTGATTCACCTTCCAGACTTCACCATCTCCTTCTCCTTCTTCTACTACTTTTGATTCACCCTCCAGACTTCACCTTCTCCTTCTCCTTCTTCTACTTCTTCTGATTCACCCTCCAGTCTTCACCTTCTCCTTCTCTGTCTTCTGCTTCTTCTGATACACCCTCCAGACTTCACCTTCTCCTTCTTCTGATTCTTCTGATTCATCCTCCAGACTTCACCTTCTCCTTCTCCTTCTCCTGCTTCTTCTGATTCACCCTCCTGACTTCACCTTCTCCTTCTCCTTCTTCTACTTCTTCTGATTCACCCTCCTGACTTCACCTTCTCCTTCTCCTTCTTCTACTTCTTCTGCTTCACCCTCCAGACTTCACCTTCTCCTTCTCCTTCTTCTACTTCTTCTGATTCACCCTCCAGACTTCACCTTCTCCTTTTCCTTCTTCTGCTTCTTCTGATTCACCCTCCAGACTTCACCTTCTCCTTCTCCTTATTCTGCTTCTTCTGATTCACCCTCCAGACTTCACCTTCTCCTTCTCCTTCTTCTGCTTCTTCTGATTCACCCTCCAGACTTCACCTTCTCTTTCTCCTTCTTCTACTTCTTCTGATTCACCCTCCAGACTTCATCTTCTCCTTCTCCTTCTTCTGCTTCTTCTGATTCACCCTCCAGACTTCACCTTCTCCTTCTCCTTCTTCTGCTTCTTCTGATTCACCCTCCAGCCTTCACCTTCTCCTTCTCCTTCTTCTACTTCTTCTGATTCACCCTCCAGACTTCACCTTCTTCTCCTTCTTCTACTTCTTCTGATTCACCCTCCTGACTTCACCTTCTCCATCTCCTTCTTCTGCTTCTTCTGCTTCACCCTCCAGACTTCACCTTCTACTTCTCCTTCTTCTGCTTCTTCTGCTTCACCCTCCAGACTTCACCTTCTCCTTTTCCTTCTTCTGCTCCTTCTGCTTCACCCTCCTGACTTCACCTTCCCCTTCTCCTTCTTCTTCTTCTTCTGATTCACCCTCCAGACTTCACCCTCTCCTTCTCCTTCTTCTGCTTCTTCTGCTTCACCCTCCAGACTTCACCTTCTCCTTCTCCTTCTTCTGCTTCTTCTGCTTCGCCCTCCAGACTTCACCTTCTCCTTCTCCTTCTTCTGCTTCTTCTGCTTCACCCTCCTGACTTCACCTTCTCCTTCTCCTTCTTCTGCTTCTTCTGCTTCACCCTCCTGACTTCACCATCTCCTTCTCCTTCTTCTACTTCTTCTGATTCACCCCCCAGACTTCACCTTCTCCTTCTCCTTCTTCTGCTTCTTCTGATTCACCCTCCAGACTTCACCTTCTCCTTCTCCTTCTTCTACTTCTTCTGATTCACCCTCCAGACTTCACCTTCTCCTTCTCCTTCTTCTACTTCTTCTGATTCACCCTCCAGACTTCACCTTCTCCTTCTCCTTCTTCTACTTCTTCTGCTTCTCCCTCCAGACTTCACCTTCTCCTTCTCCTTCTTCTGCTTCTTCTGATTCACCCTCCAGACTTCACCTTCTCCTTCTCCTTCTTCTACTTCTTCTGATTCACCCTCCAGACTTCACCTTCTCCTTCTCCTTCTTCTACTTCTTCTGATTCACCCTCCAGACTTCATCTTCTCCTTCTCCTTCTTCTGCTTCTTCTGCTTCACCCTCCAGACTTCACCTTCTCCTTCTCCTTCTTCTGTTTCTTCTGCTTCGCCCTCCAGACTTCACCTTCTCCTTCTCCTTCTTCTGCTTCTTCTGCTTCACCCTCCAGACTTTACCTTCTCCTTCTCCTTCTTCTGCTTCTTATGCTTCACCCTCCTGACTTCACCTTCTCCTTCTCTTTCTTCTGCTTCTTCTGCTTCACCCTCCTGACTTCACCTTCTCCTTCTCCTTCTTCTACTTCTTCTGATTCACCCTCCAGACTTCACCTTCTCCTTCTCCTTCTTCTGCTTCTTCTGCTTCACCCTCCAGACTTCACCTTCTCCTTCTCCTTCTTCTGCTTCTTCTGATTCACCCTCCAGACTTCAACTTCTCCTTCAACTTCTTCTACTTCTTCTGATTCACCCTCCAGACTTCACCTTCTCCTTCTCCTTCTTCTGCTTCTTCTGCTTCACCCTCCAGACATCACCTTCTCCTTCTCCTTCTTCTGCTTCTTCTGCTTCACCCTCCTGACTTCACCTTCTCCTTCTCCTTCTTCTACTTCTTCTGATTCACCCTCCAGACTTCACCTTCCACTTCTCCTTCTTCTGCTTCTTCTGATTCACCCTCCAGTCTTCACCTTCTCCTTCTCCTTCTTCTACTTCTTCTGATTCTCCCTCCAGACTTCACCTTCTCCTTCTCCTTCTTCTACTTCTTCTGATTCACCCTCCAGACTTCACCTTCTCCTTCTCCTTCTTCTACTTCTTCTGCTTCTCCCTCCAGACTTCACCTTCTCCTTCTCCTTCTTCTGCTTCTTCTGATTCACCCTCCAGACTTCACCTTCTCCTTCTCCTTCTTCTACTTCTTCTGATTCACCCTCCAGACTTCACCTTCTCCTTCTCCTTCATCCACTTCTTCTGATTCACCCTCCAGACTTCACCTTCTCCTTCTCCTTCTTCTGCTTCTTCTGATTCACCCTCCAGACTTCACCTTCTCCTTCTCCTTCTTCTACTTCTTCTGATTAACCCTCCAGACTTCACCTTCTCCTTCTCCTTCTTCTGCTTCTTCTGCTTCATCCTCCTGACTTCACCTTCTCCTTCTGCTTCTTCTCCTTCTTCTGATTCACCCTCCAGTCTTCACCTTCTCCTTCTCCTTCTACTGCTTCTTCTGCTTCACCCTCCAGACTTCACCTCCTCCTTCTCCTTCTTCTGCTTCTTCTGATTCACCCTCCAGACTTCACCTTCTCCTTCTCCTTCTTCTGCTTCTTCTGATTCACCCTCCAGACCTCACCTTCTCCGTCTCCTTCTTCTACTTCTTTTGATTCACCCTCCAGACTTCATCTTCTCCTTCTCCTTCTTCTGCTTCTTCTGATTCACCCACCAGACTTCACCATCTCCTTCTCTTTCTTCTGCTTCTTCTGATTCACTCTCCTGACTTCACCTTCTCCTTCTCCTTCTTCTGCTTCTTCTGATTCACCCTTCAGACTTCACCTTCTCCTTCTCCTTCTTCTGCTTCTTCTGATTCACCCTCCAGACCTCACATTCTCCTTCTCCTTCTTCTACTTTTTCTGATTCACCCTCCAGACTTCATCTTCTCCTTCTCCTTCTTCTGCTTCTTATGATTCACCCTCCAGACTTCACCTTTTCCTTCTCCTTCTTCTGCTTCTTCTGATTCACCCTCCAGACTTCGCCTTCTCCTTCTCCTTCTTCTACTTCTTCTGATTCACCCTCCAGACTTCAGCTTCTCCTTCTCCTTCTTCTACCTCTTCTGATTCACCCTTCAGTCTTCACCTTCTCCTTCTCCTTCTTCTGCTTCTTCTGATTCACCCTCCAGACTTCACCTTCTACTTCTCCTTCTTCTGCTTCTTCTGATTCACCCTCCTGTCTTCACCTTCTCCTTCTCCTTCTTCTGCTTCTTCTGATTCACCCTCCAGACTTCACCTTCTCCTTCTCCTATTTCTGCTTCTTCTGATTCGCCCTCCAGACTTCACCTTCTCCTTCTCCTTCTTCTGCTTCTTCTGATTCACCCTACAGACTTCACCTTCTCCTTCTCCTTCATCTGCTTCTTCTGATTCACCCTCCAGACATCACCTTCTCCTTCTCCTTCTTCTACTTCTTCTGATTCACCCTCCAGACTTCACCTTCTCCTTCTCCTTCTTCTGCTTCTTCTGATTCACCCTCCAGACTTCACCTTCTCCTTCTCCTTCGTCTACTTCTTCTGATTCACCCTCCAGACTACACCTTCTCCTTCTCCTTCTTCTACTTCTTCTGATTCACCCTCCAGACTTCATCTTCACCTTCTCCTTGTTCTGCTTCTTCTGATTCACCCTCCAGACTTCACCTTCTCACTCTCCTTCTTTTGCTTCTTCTGATTCACCCTCCAGACTTCACCTTCTCCTTCTTCTACATCTTCTGATTCACCCTCGAGACTTCACCTTCTCCTTCTCCTTCTTCTACTTCTTCTGATTCACCCTCCAGACTTCACCTTCTCCTTCTCCTTCTTCTGCTTCTTCTGATTCACCCTCCAGACTTCACCTTCTCCTTCTACTTCTTCTGCTTCTTCTGATTCACCCTCCAAACTTTACCTTCTCCTTCTCCTTCTTCTGCTTCTTCTGATTCACCCTCCAGACTTCACCTTCTCCTTCTCCTTCTTCTGCTTCTTCTGATTCACCCTCCAGACCTCACCTTCTCCTTCTCCTTCTTCTACTTCTTCTGATTCACCCTCCAGACTCCATCTTCTCCTTCTCCTTCTTCTGCTTCTTCTGATTCACCCTCCAGACTTCACCTTCTCCTTCTCCTTCTTCTGCTTCTTCTGATTCACCCTCCAGACTTCGCCTTCTCCTTCTTCTACTTCTTCTGATTCACCCTCCAGACTTCACCTTCTCCTTCTCCTTCTTTTACTTCTTCTGATTCACCCTCCAGTCTTCACCTCCTCCTTCTCCTTCTTCTGCTTCTTCTGATTCACCCTCCAGACTGCACCTTCTCCTTCTCCTTCTTCTGCTTCTTCTGATTCACCCTCCTGACTTCACCTTCTCCTTCTCCTTCTTCTGCTTCTTCTGATTCACCCTCCAGACTTCACCTTCACCTTCTCCTTCTTCTGCTTCTTCTGATTCACCCTCCAGACTTCACCTTCTCCTTCTCCTTCTTCTGCTTCTTCTGATTCACCCTCCAGACCTCACCTTCTCCTTCTTCTACTTCTTCTGATTCACCCTCCAGACTTCATCTTCTCCTTCTCCTTCTTCTGCTTCTTCTGATTCACCCTCCAGACTTCACCTTCTCCTTCTCCTTCTTCTGCTTCTTCTGATTCACCTTCCAGACTTCACCATCTCCTTCTCCTTCTTCTACTACTTCTGATTCACCCTCCAGACTTCACCTTCTCCTTCTCCTTCTTCTACTTCTTCTGATTCACCCTCCAGTCTTCACCTTCTCCTTCTCTGTCTTCTGCTTCTTCTGATAAACTCTCCAGACTTCACCTTCTCCTTCTTCTGATTCTTCTGTTTCACCCTCCAGACTTCACCTTCTCCTTCTCCTTCTCCTGCTTCTTCTGATTCACCCTCCTGACTTCACCTTCTCCTTCTCCTTCTTCTACTTCTTCTGATTCACCCTCCTGACTTCACCTTCTCCTTCTCCTTCTTCTACTTCTTCTGCTTCACCCTCCAGACTTCACCTTCTCACTCTCCTTCTTTTGCTTCTTCTGATTCACCCTCCAGACTTCACCTTCTCCTTCTCCTTCTTCTACTTCTTCTGATTCACCCTCGAGACTTCACCTTCTCCTTCTCCTTCTTCTGCTTCTTCTGCTTCACCCCCCTGACTTCACCATCTCCTTCTCCTTCTTCTGCTTCTTCTGATTCACCCTCCTAACTTCACCTTATCCTTCACCTTCTTCTGCTTCTTCTGATTCACCCTCCTGACTTCTCCTTCTCCTTCTCCTTCTTCTGCTTCTTCTGATTCACCCTCCAGACTTCACCTTCTCCTTCTCCTTCTTCTGCTTCTTCTGATTCACCCTCCAGACTTCACCTTCTCCTTCTCCTTCTTCTGCTTCTTCTGATTCACCCTCCAGACCTCACCTTCTCCTTCTCCTTCTTCTACTTCTTCTGATTCGCCCTCCAGACTTCATCTTCTCCTTCTCCTTCTTCTGCTTCTTCTGATTCACCTTCCAGACTTCACCATCTCCTTCTCCTTCTTCTACTACATTTGATTCACCCTCCAGACTTCACCTTCTCCTTCTCCTTCTTCTACTTCTTCTGATTCACCCTCCAGTCTTCACCTTCTCCTTCTCTGTCTTCTGCTTCTTCTGATACACCCTCCAGACTTCACCTTCTCCTTCTTCTGATTCTTCTGATTCACCCTCCAGACTTCACCTTCTCCTTCTCCTTCTCCTGCTTCTTCTGATTCACCCTCCTGACTTCACCTTCTCCTTCTCCTTCTTCTACTTCTTCTGATTCACCCTCCTGACTTCACCTTCTCCTTCTCCTTCTTCTACTTCTTCTGCTTCACCCTCCAGACTTCACCTTCTCCTTCTCCTTCTTCTACTTCTTCTGATTCACCCTCCAGACTTCACCTTCTCCTTTTTCTTCTTCTGCTTCTTCTGATTCACCCTCCAGACTTCACCTTCTCCTTCTCCTTATTCTGCTTCTTCTGATTCACCCTCCAGACTTCACCTTCTCCTTCTCCTTCTTCTGCTTCTTCTGATTCACCCTCCAGACTTCACCTTCTCTTTCTCCTTCTTCTACTTCTTCTGATTCACCCTCCAGACTTCATCTTCTCCTTCTCCTTCTTCTGCTTCTTCTGATTCACCCTCCAGACTTCACCTTCTCCTTCTCCTTCTTCTGCTTCTTCTGATTCACCCTCCAGCCTTCACCTTCTCCTTCTCCTTCTTCTACTTCTTCTGATTCACCCTCCAGACTTCACCTTCTTCTCCTTCTTCTACTTCTTCTGATTCACCCTCCTGACTTCACCTTCTCCATCTCCTTCTTCTGCTTCTTCTGCTTCACCCTCCAGACTTCACCTTCTCCTTCTCCTTCTTCTGCTTCTTCTGCTTCACCCTCCAGACTTCACCTTCTCCTTTTCCTTCTTCTGCTCCTTCTGCTTCACCCTCCTGACTTCACCTTCCCCTTCTCCTTCTTCTTCTTCTTCTGATTCACCCTCCAGACTTCACCCTCTCCTTCTCCTTCTTCTGCTTCTTCTGCTTCACCCTCCAGACTTCACCTTCTCCTTCTCCTTCTTCTGCTTCTTCTGCTTCGCCCTCCAGACTTCACCTTCTCCTTCTCCTTCTTCTGCTTCTTCTGCTTCACCCTCCTGACTTCACCTTCTCCTTCTCCTTCTTCTGCTTCTTCTGCTTCACCCTCCTGACTTCACCATCTCCTTCTCCTTCTTCTACTTCTTCTGATTCACCCCCCAGACTTCACCTTCTCCTTCTCCTTCTTCTGCTTCTTCTGATTCACCCTCCAGACTTCACCTTCTCCTTCTCCTTCTTCTACTTCTTCTGATTCACCCTCCAGACTTCACCTTCTCCTTCTCCTTCTTCTACTTCTTCTGATTCACCCTCCAGACTTCACCTTCTCCTTCTCCTTCTTCTACTTCTTCTGCTTCTCCCTCCAGACTTCACCTTCTCCTTCTCCTTCTTCTGCTTCTTCTGATTCACCCTCCAGACTTCACCTTCTCCTTCTCCTTCTTCTACTTCTTCTGATTCACCCTCCAGACTTCACCTTCTCCTTCTCCTTCTTCTACTTCTTCTGATTCACCCTCCAGACTTCATCTTCTCCTTCTCCTTCTTCTGCTTCTTCTGCTTCACCCTCCAGACTTCACCTTCTCCTTCTCCTTCTTCTGTTTCTTCTGCTTCGCCCTCCAGACTTCACCTTCTCCTTCTCCTTCTTCTGCTTCTTCTGCTTCACCCTCCAGACTTTACCTTCTCCTTCTCCTTCTTCTGCTTCTTATGCTTCACCCTCCTGACTTCACCTTCTCCTTCTCTTTCTTCTGCTTCTTCTGCTTCACCCTCCTGACTTCACCTTCTCCTTCTCCTTCTTCTACTTCTTCTGATTCACCCTCCAGACTTCACCTTCTCCTTCTCCTTCTTCTGCTTCTTCTGCTTCACCCTCCAGACTTCACCTTCTCCTTCTCCTTCTTCTGCTTCTTCTGATTCACCCTCCAGACTTCAACTTCTCCTTCAACTTCTTCTACTTCTTCTGATTCACCCTCCAGACTTCACCTTCTCCTTCTCCTTCTTCTGCTTCTTCTGCTTCACCCTCCAGACATCACCTTCTCCTTCTCCTTCTTCTGCTTCTTCTGCTTCACCCTCCTGACTTCACCTTCTCCTTCTCCTTCTTCTACTTCTTCTGATTCACCCTCCAGACTTCACCTTCCACTTCTCCTTCTTCTGCTTCTTCTGATTCACCCTCCAGTCTTCACCTTCTCCTTCTCCTTCTTCTACTTCTTCTGATTCTCCCTCCAGACTTCACCTTCTCCTTCTCCTTCTTCTACTTCTTCTGATTCACCCTCCAGACTTCACCTTCTCCTTCTCCTTCTTCTACTTCTTCTGCTTCTCCCTCCAGACTTCACCTTCTCCTTCTCCTTCTTCTGCTTCTTCTGATTCACCCTCCAGACTTCACCTTCTCCTTCTCCTTCTTCTACTTCTTCTGATTCACCCTCCAGACTTCACCTTCTCCTTCTCCTTCTTCCACTTCTTCTGATTCACCCTCCAGACTTCACCTTCTCCTTCTCCTTCTTCTGCTTCTTCTGATTCACCCTCCAGACTTCACCTTCTCCTTCTCCTTCTTCTACTTCTTCTGATTAACCCTCCAGACTTCACCTTCTCCTTCTCCTTCTTCTGCTTCTTCTGCTTCATCCTCCTGACTTCACCTTCTCCTTCTGCTTCTTCTCCTTCTTCTGATTCACCCTCCAGTCTTCACCTTCTCCTTCTCCTTCTACTGCTTCTTCTGCTTCACCCTCCAGACTTCACCTCCTCCTTCTCCTTCTTCTGCTTCTTCTGATTCACCCTCCAGACTTCACCTTCTCCTTCTCCTTCTTCTGCTTCTTCTGATTCACCCTCCAGACCTCACCTTCTCCGTCTCCTTCTTCTACTTCTTTTGATTCACCCTCCAGACTTCATCTTCTCCTTCTCCTTCTTCTGCTTCTTCTGATTCACCCACCAGACTTCACCATCTCCTTCTCTTTCTTCTGCTTCTTCTGATTCACTCTCCTGACTTCACCTTCTCCTTCTCCTTCTTCTGCTTCTTCTGATTCACCCTTCAGACTTCACCTTCTCCTTCTCCTTCTTCTGCTTCTTCTGATTCACCCTCCAGACCTCACATTCTCCTTCTCCTTCTTCTACTTTTTCTGATTCACCCTCCAGACTTCATCTTCTCCTTCTCCTTCTTCTGCTTCTTATGATTCACCCTCCAGACTTCACCTTTTCCTTCTCCTTCTTCTGCTTCTTCTGATTCACCCTCCAGACTTCGCCTTCTCCTTCTCCTTCTTCTACTTCTTCTGATTCACCCTCCAGACTTCAGCTTCTCCTTCTCCTTCTTCTACCTCTTCTGATTCACCCTTCAGTCTTCACCTTCTCCTTCTCCTTCTTCTGCTTCTTCTGATTCACCCTCCAGACTTCACCTTCTACTTCTCCTTCTTCTGCTTCTTCTGATTCACCCTCCTGTCTTCACCTTCTCCTTCTCCTTCTTCTGCTTCTTCTGATTCACCCTCCAGACTTCACCTTCTCCTTCTCCTACTTCTGCTTCTTCTGATTCACCCTCCAGACTTCACCTTCTCCTTCTCCTTCTTCTGCTTCTTCTGATTCACCCTACAGACTTCACCTTCTCCTTCTCCTTCATCTGCTTCTTCTGATTCACCCTCCAGACATCACCTTCTCCTTCTCCTTCTTCTACTTCTTCTGATTCACCCTCCAGACTTCACCTTCTCCTTCTCCTTCTTCTGCTTCTTCTGATTCACCCTCCAGACTTCACCTTCTCCTTCTCCTTCGTCTACTTCTTCTGATTCACCCTCCAGACTACACCTTCTCCTTCTCCTTCTTCTACTTCTTCTGATTCACCCTCCAGACTTCATCTTCACCTTCTCCTTGTTCTGCTTCTTCTGATTCACCCTCCAGACTTCACCTTCTCACTCTCCTTCTTTTGCTTCTTCTGATTCACCCTCCAGACTTCACCTTCTCCTTCTTCTACATCTTCTGATTCACCCTCGAGACTTCACCTTCTCCTTCTCCTTCTTCTACTTCTTCTGATTCACCCTCCAGACTTCACCTTCTCCTTCTCCTTCTTCTGCTTCTTCTGATTCACCCTCCAGACTTCACCTTCTCCTTCTACTTCTTCTGCTTCTTCTGATTCACCCTCCAAACTTTACCTTCTCCTTCTCCTTCTTCTGCTTCTTCTGATTCACCCTCCAGACTTCACCTTCTCCTTCTCCTTCTTCTGCTTCTTCTGATTCACCCTCCAGACCTCACCTTCTCCTTCTCCTTCTTCTACTTCTTCTGATTCACCCTCCAGACTCCATCTTCTCCTTCTCCTTCTTCTGCTTCTTCTGATTCACCCTCCAGACTTCACCTTCTCCTTCTCCTTCTTCTGCTTCTTCTGATTCACCCTCCAGACTTCGCCTTCTCCTTCTTCTACTTCTTCTGATTCACCCTCCAGACTTCACCTTCTCCTTCTCCTTCTTTTACTTCTTCTGATTCACCCTCCAGTCTTCACCTCCTCCTTCTCCTTCTTCTGCTTCTTCTGATTCACCCACCAGACTTCACCTTCTCCTTCTCCTTCTTCTGCTTCTTCTGATTCACCCTCCTGACTTCACCTTCTCCTTCTCCTTCTTCTGCTTCTTCTGATTCACCCTCCAGACTTCACCTTCACCTTCTCCTTCTTCTGCTTCTTCTGATTCACCCTCCAGACTTCACCTTCTCCTTCTCCTTCTTCTGCTTCTTCTGATTCACCCTCCAGACCTCACCTTCTCCTTCTTCTACTTCTTCTGATTCACCCTCCAGACTTCATCTTCTCCTTCTCCTTCTTCTGCTTCTTCTGATTCACCCTCCAGACTTCACCTTCTCCTTCTCCTTCTTCTGCTTCTTCTGATTCACCTTCCAGACTTCACCATCTCCTTCTCCTTCTTCTACTACTTCTGATTCACCCTCCAGACTTCACCTTCTCCTTCTCCTTCTTCTACTTCTTCTGATTCACCCTCCAGTCTTCACCTTCTCCTTCTCTGTCTTCTGCTTCTTCTGATAAACTCTCCAGACTTCACCTTCTCCTTCTTCTGATTCTTCTGTTTCACCCTCCAGACTTCACCTTCTCCTTCTCCTTCTCCTGCTTCTTCTGATTCACCCTCCTGACTTCACCTTCTCCTTCTCCTTCTTCTACTTCTTCTGATTCACCCTCCTGACTTCACCTTCTCCTTCTCCTTCTTCTACTTCTTCTGCTTCACCCTCCAGACTTCACCTTCTCACTCTCCTTCTTTTGCTTCTTCTGATTCACCCTCCAGACTTCACCTTCTCCTTCTCCTTCTTCTACTTCTTCTGATTCACCCTCGAGACTTCACCTTCTCCTTCTCCTTCTTCTACTTCTTCTGATTCACCCTCCAGACTTCACCTTCTCCTTCTCCTTCTTCTGCTTCTTCTGATTCACCCTCCAGACATCACCTTCTCCTTCTACTTCTTCTGCTTCTTCTGATTCACCCTCCAAACTTTACCTTCTCCTTCTCCTTCTTCTGCTTCTTCTGATTCACCCTTCAGACTTCACCTTCTCCTTCTCCTTCTTCTGCTTCTTCTGATTCACCCTCCAGACCTCACCTTCTCCTTCTCCTTCTTCTACTTCTTCTGATTCACTCTCCAGACTCCATCTTCTCCTTCTCCTTCTTCTGCTTCTTCTGATTCACCCTCCAGACTTCACCTTCTCCTTCTCCTTCTTCTGCTTCTTCTGATTCACCCTCCAGACTTCGCCTTCTCCTTCTTCTACTTCTTCTGATTCACCCTCCAGACTTCACCTTCTCCTTCTCCTTCTTTTACTTCTTCTGATTCACCCTCCAGTCTTCACCTCCTCCTTCTCCTTCTTCTGCTTCTTCTGATTCACCCTCCAGACTTCACCTTCTCCTTCTCCTTCTTCTGCTTCTTCTGATTCACCCTCCTGACTTCACCTTCTCCTTCTCCTTCTTCTGCTTCTTCTGATTCACCCTCCAGACTTCACCTTCTCCTTCTCCTTCTTCTGCTTCTTCTGATTCACCCTCCAGACTTCACCTTCTCCTTATCCTTCTTCTGCTTCTTCTGATTCACCCTCCAGACCTCACCTTCTCCTTCTCCTTCTTCTACTTCTTCTGATTCACCCTCCAGACTTCATCTTCTCCTTCTCCTTCTTCTGCTTCTTCTGATTCACCCTCCAGACTTCACCTTCTCCTTCTCCTTCTTCTGCTTCTTCTGATTCACCTTCCAGACTTCACCATCTCCTTCTCCTTCTTCTACTACTTCTGATTCACCCTCCAGACTTCACCTTCTCCTTCTCCTTCTTCTACTTCTTCTGATTTACCCTCCAGTCTTCACCTTCTCCTTCTCTGTCTTCTGCTTCTTCTGATACACCCTCCAGACTTCACCTTCTCCTTCTTCTGATTCTTCTGATTCACCCTCCAGACTTCACCTTCTCCTTCTCCTTCTCCTGCTTCT
The DNA here is from genome assembly GCF_052327205.1 of Somniosus microcephalus. Classification (NCBI taxonomy): domain Eukaryota; kingdom Metazoa; phylum Chordata; class Chondrichthyes; order Squaliformes; family Somniosidae; genus Somniosus; species Somniosus microcephalus. The sequence continues at coordinate 53,551 of NW_028225533.1, read as the reverse complement.
TCTGATTCACCCTCCTGACTTCACCTTCTCCTTCTCCTTCTTCTACTTCTTCTGCTTCACCCTCCAGACTTCACCTTCTCCTTCTCCTTCTTCTACTTCTTCTGATTCACCCTCCAGACTTCACCTTCTCCTTCTCCTTCTTCTGCTTCTTCTGATTCAACCTCCAGGCTTCACCTTCTCCTTCTCCTTATTCTGCTTCTTCTGATTCACCCTCCAGACTTCACCTTCTCCTTCTCCTTTTTCTGCTTCTTCTGATTCACCCTCCAGACTTCACCTTCTCCTTCTCCTTCTTCTGCTTCTTCTGATTCACCCTCCAGACTTCACCTTCTCCTTCTCCTTCTTCTACTTCTTCTGATTCACCCTCCAGACTTCATCTTCTCCTTCTCCTTCTTCTGCTTCTTCTGATTCACCCTCCAGACTTCACCTTCTCCTTCTCCTTCTTCTGCTTCTTCTGATTCACCCTCCAGACTTCACCTTCTCCTTCTCCTTCTTCTACTTCTTCTGATTCACCCTCCAGACTTTACCTTCTTCTCCTTCTTCTACTTCTTCTGATTCACCCTCCTGACTTCACCTTCTCCTTCTCCTTCTTCTGCTTCTTCTGCTTCACCCTCCAGACTTCACCTTCTCCTTCTCCTTCTTCTGCTTCTTCTGCTTCACCCTCCAGACTTCACCTTCTCCTTCTCCTTCTTCTGCTCCTTCTGCTTCACCCTCCTGACTTCAACTTCTCCTTCTCCTTCTTCTACTTCTTCTGATTCACCCTCCAGACTTCACCTTCTCCTTCTCCTTCTTCTGCTTCTTCTGCTTCACCCTCCAGACTTCACCTTCTCCTTCTCCTTCTTCTGCTTCTTCTGCTTCGCCCTCCAGACTTCACCTGCTCCTTCTCCTTCTTCTGCTTCTTCTGCTTCACCCTCCTGACTTCACCTTCTCCTTCTCTTTCTTCTGCTTCTTCTGCTTCACCCTCCTGACTTCACCTTCTCCTTCTCCTTCTTCTACTTCTTCTGATTCACCCTCCAGACTTCACCTTCTCCTTCTCCTTCTTCTGCTTCTTCTGATTCACCCTCCAGACTTCACCTTCTCCTTCTCCTTCTTCTTCTTCTTCTGATTCACCCTCCAGACTTCACCTTCTCCTTCTCCTTCTTCTGCTTCTTCTGCTTCACCCTCCTGACTTCACCTTCTCCTTCTCTTTCTTCTGCTTCTTCTGCTTCACCCTCCTGACTTCACCTTCTCCTTCTCCTTCTTCTACTTCTTCTGATTCACCCTCCAGACTTCACCTTCTCCTTCTCCTTCTTCTACTTCTTCTGCTTCTCCCTCCAGACTTCACCTTCTCCTTCTCCTTCTTCTGCTTCTTCTCATTCACCCTCCAGACTTCACCTTCTCCTTCTCCTTCTTCTACTTCTTCTGATTCACCCTCCAGACTTCACCTTCTCCTTCTCCTTCTTCTACTTCTTCTGATTCACCCTCCAGACTTCATCTTCTCCTTCTCCTTCTTCTGTTTCTTCTGCTTCACCCTCCAGACTTCACCTTCTCCTTCTCCTTTTTCTGCTTCTTCTGCTTCGCCCTCCAGACTTCACCTTCTCCTTCTCCTTCTTCTGCTTCTTCTGCTTCACCCTCCAGACTTTACCTTCTCCTTCTCCTTCTTCTGCTTCTTATGCTTCACCCTCCTGACTTCACCTTCTCCTTCTCTTTCTTCTGCTTCTTCTGCTTCACCCTCCTGACTTCACCTTCTCCTTCTCCTTCTTCTACTTCTTCTGATTCACCCTCCAGACTTCACCTTCTCCTTCTCCTTCTTCTGCTTCTTCTGCTTCACCCTCCAGACTTCACCTTCTCCTTCTCCTTCTTCTGCTTCTTCTGCTTCGCCCTCCAGACTTCACGTTCTCCTTCTCCTTCTTCTGCTTCTTCTGCTTCACCCTCCAGACTTCACCTTCTCCTTCTCCTTCTTCTGCTTCTTCTGCTTCACCCTCCTGACTTCACCTTCTCCTTCTCCTTCTTCTACTTCTTCTGATTCACCCTCCAGACTTCACCTTCCACTTCTCCTTCTTCTGCTTCTTCTGATTCACCCTCCAGACTTCACCTTCTCCTTCTCCTTCTTCTACTTCTTCTGATTCACCCTCCAGACTTCACCTTCTCCTTCTCCTTCTGCTACTTCTTCTGATTCACCCTCCAGACTTCACCTTCTCCTTCTCCTTCTTCTACTACTTCTGCTTCTCCCTCCAGACTTCACCTTCTCCTTCTCCTTCTTCTGCTTCTTCTGATTCACCCTCCAGACTTCACCTTCTCCTTCTCCTTCTTCTACTTCTTCTGATTCACCCTCCAGACTTCACCTTCTCCTTCTCCTTCTTCCACTTCTTCTGATTCACCCTCCAGACTTCACCTTCCACTTCTCCTTCTTCTGCTTCTTCTGATTCACCCTCCAGACTTCACCTTCTCCTTCTCCTTCTTCTACTTCTTCTGATTCACCCTCCAGACTTCACCTTCTCCTTCTCCTTCTTCTACTTCTTCTGATTCACCCTCCAGACTTCACCTTCTCCTTCTCCTTCTTCTACTTCTTCTGCTTCTCCCTCCAGACTTCACCTTCTCCTTCTCCTTCTTCTGCTTCTTCTGATTCACCCTCCAGTCCTCACCTTCTCCTTCTCCTTCTACTGCTTCTTCTGCTTCACCCTCCAGACTTCACCTCCTCCTTCTCCTTCTTCTGCTTCTTCTGATTCACCCTCCAGACTTCACCTTCTCCTTCTCCTTCTTCTGCTTCTTCTGATTCACCCTTCAGACTTCACCTTCTCCTTCTCCTTCTTCTGCTTCTTCTGATTCACCCTCCAGACTTCACCTTCTCCTTCTCCTTCTTCTACTTCTTCTTATTCACCCTCCAGACTTCACCTTCTCCTTCTCCTTCTTCTGCTTCTTCTGATTCACCCTCCAGACTTCACCTTCTCCTTCTCCTTCTTCTGCTTCTTCTGATTCACCCTCCAGACTTCACCTTCTCCTTCTCCTTCGTCTACTTCTTCTGATTCACCCTCCAGACTACACCTTCTCCTTCTCCTTCTTCTACTTCTTCTGATTCACCCTCCAGACTTCACCTTCTCCTTCTCCTTCTTCTACTTCTTCTGATTCACCCTCCAGACTTCACCTTCTCCTTCTACTTCTTCTGCTTCTTCTGATTCACCCTCCAGACTTCACCTTCTCCTTCTCCTACTTCTGCTTCTTCTGATTCACCCTCCAGACTTCACCTTCTCCTTCTCCTTTTCTACTTCTTCTGATTCACCCTCCAGACTTCACCTTCTCCTTCTCCTTCTTCCACTTCTTCTGATTCACCCTCCAGACTTCACCTTCCACTTCTCCTTCTTCTGCTTCTTCTGATTCACCCTCCAGACTTCACCTTCTCCTTCTCCTTCTTCTACTTCTTCTGATTCACCCTCCAGACTTCACCTTCTCCTTCTCCTTCTTCTACTTCTTCTGATTCACCCTCCAGACTTCACCTTCTCCTTCTCCTTCTTCTACTTCTTCTGCTTCTCCCTCCAGACTTCACCTTCTCCTTCTCCTTCTTCTGCTTCTTCTGATTCACCCTCCAGTCCTCACCTTCTCCTTCTCCTTCTACTGCTTCTTCTGCTTCACCCTCCAGACTTCACCTCCTCCTTCTCCTTCTTCTGCTTCTTCTGATTCACCCTCCAGACTTCACCTTCTCCTTCTCCTTCTTCTGCTTCTTCTGATTCACCCTTCAGACTTCACCTTCTCCTTCTCCTTCTTCTGCTTCTTCTGATTCACCCTCCAGACCTCACCTTCTCCGTCTTCTTCTTCTACTTCTTCTGATTCACCCTCCAGACTTCACCTTCTCCTTCTCCTTCTTCTACTTCTTCTGCTTCTCCCTCCAGACTTCACCTTCTCCTTCTCCTTCTTCTGCTTCTTCTGATTCACCCTCCAGACTTCACCTTCTCCTTCTCCTTCTTCTACTTCTTCTGATTCACCCTCCAGACTTCACCTTCTCCTTCTCCTTCTTCCACTTCTTCTGATTCACCCTCCAGACTTCATCTTCTCCTTCTCCTTCTTCTGCTTCTTCTGATTCACCCTCCAGACTTCACCTTCTCATTCTCCTTCTTCTGCTTCTTCTGATTCACCCTCCAGACTTCACCTTCTCCTTCTCCTTCTTCTACTTCTTCTGATTAACCCTCCAGACTTCACCTTCTCCTTCTCCTTCTTCTGCTTCTTCTGCTTCATCCTCCTGGCTTCACCTTCTCCTTCTGCATCTTCTCCTTCTTCTGATTCACCCTCCAGTCTTCACCTTCTCCTTCTCCTTCTACTGCTTCTTCTGCTTCACCCTCCAGACTTCACCTCCTCCTTCTCCTTCTTCTGCTTCTTCTGATTCACCCTCCAGACTTCACCTTCTCCTTCTTCTGCTTCTTCTGATTCACCCTTCAGACTTCACCTTCTCCTTCTCCTTCTTCTGCTTCTTCTGATTCACCCTCCAGACCTCACCTTCTCCGTCCCCTTCTTCTACTTCTTTTGATTCACCCTCCAGACTTCACCTTCTCCTTCTCCTTCTTCTGCTTCTTCTGATTCACTCTTCAGACTTCACCTTCTCCTTCTCCTTCTTCTGCTTCTTCTGATTCACCCTCCAGACCTCACATTCTCCTTCTCCTTCTTCTACTTCTTCTGATTCACCCTCCAGACTTCATCTTCTCCTTCTCCTTCTTCTGCTTCTTCTGATTCACCCTCCAGACTTCGCCTTCTCCTTCTCCTTCTTCTACTTCTTCTGATTCACCCTCCAGACTTCAGCTTCTCCTTCTCCTTCTTCTACTTCTTCTGATTCACCCTTCAGTCTTCACCTTCTGCTTCTCCTTCTTCTGCTTCTTCTGATTCACCCTCCAGACTTCACCTTCTCCTTCTCCTTCTTCTGCTTCTTCTGATTCACCCTCCTTTCTTCACCTCCTCCTTTTCCTTCTTCTGCTTCTTCTGATTCACCCTCCAGACTTCACCTTCTCCTTCTCCTTCTTCTACTTCTTCTGATTCACCCTCCAGACTTCACCTTCTCCTTCTACTTCTTCTGCTTCTTCTGATTCACCCTCCAGACTTCACCTTCTCCTTCTCCTACTTCTGCTTCTTCTGATTCACACTCCAGACTTCACCTTCTCCTTCTCCTTCTTCTGCTTCTTCTGATTCACCCTACAGACTTCACCTTCTCCTTCATCTGCTTCTTCTGATTCACCCTCCAGACATCACCTTCTCCTTCTCCTTCTTCTACTTCTTCTGATTCACCCTCCAGACTTCACCTTCTCCTTCTCCTTCTTCTGCTTCTTCTGATTCACCCTCCAGACTTCACCTTCTTCTTCTCCTTCGTCAACTTCTTCTGATTCACTCTCCAGACTACACCTTCTCCTTCTCCTTCTTCTACTTCTTCTGATTCACCCTCCAGACTTCATCTTCTCCTTCTCCTTGTTCTGCTTCTTCTGATTCACCCTCCAGACTTCACCTTCTCACTCTCCTTCTTTTGCTTCTTCTGATTCACCCTCCAGACTTCATCTTCTCCTTCTCCTTGTTCTGCTTCTTCTGATTCACCCTCCAGACTTCACCTTCTCACTCTCCTTCTTTTGTTTCTTCTGCTTCACCCTCCAGACTTCACCTTCTCCTTCTCCTTTTTCTGCTTCTTCTGCTTCGCCCTCCAGACTTCACCTTCTCGTTCTCCTTCTTCTGCTTCTTCTGCTTCACCCTCCAGACTTTACCTTCTCCTTCTCCTTCTTCTGCTTCTTATGCTTCACCCTCCTGACATCACCTTCTCCTTCTCTTTCTTCTGCTTCTTCTGCTTCACCCTCCTGACTTCACCTTCTCCTTCTCCTTCTTCTACTTCTTCTGATTCACCCTCCAGACTTCACCTTCTCCTTCTCCTTCTTCTGCTTCTTCTGCTTCACCCTCCAGACTTCACCTTCTCCTTCTCCTTATTCTGCTTCTTCTGCTTCGCCCTCCAGACTTCACGTTCTCCTTCTCCTTCTTCTGCTTCTTCTGCTTCACCCTCCAGACTTCACCTTCTCCTTCTCCTTCTTCTGCTTCTTCTGCTTCACCCTCCTGACTTCACCTTCTCCTTCTCCTTCTTCTACTTCTTCTGATTCACCCTCCAGACTTCACCTTCCACTTCTCCTTCTTCTGCTTCTTCTGATTCACCCTCCAGACTTCACCATCTCCTTCTCCTTCTTCTACTTCTTCTGATTCACCCTCCAGACTTCACCTTCTCCTTCTCCTTCTTCTACTTCTTCTGATTCACCCTCCAGACTTCACCTTCTCCTTCTCCTTCTTCTACTTCTTCTGCTTCTCCCTCCAGACTTCACCTTCTCCTTCTCCTTCTTCTGCTTCTTCTGATTCACCCTCCAGACTTCACCTTCTCCTTCTCCTTCTTCTACTTCTTCTGATTCACCCTCCAGACTTCACCTTCTTCTTCTCCTTCTTCCACTTCTTCTGATTCACCCTCCAGACTTCATCTTCTCCTTCTCCTTCTTCTGCTTCTTCCGATTCACCCTCCAGACTTCACCTTCTCCTTCTCCTTCTTCTGCTTCTTCTGATTCACCCTCCAAACTTCACCTTCTCCTTCTCCTTCTTCTACTTCTTCTGATTAACCCTCCAGACTTCTCCTTCTCCTTCTGCTTCTTCTGCTTCTTCTGCTTCATCCTCCTGACTTCACCTTCTCCTTCTGCTTCTTCTCCTTCTTCTGATTCAGCCTCCTGTCCTCACCTTCTCCTTCTCCTTCTACTGCTTCTTCTGCTTCACCCTCCAGACTTCACCTCCTCCTTCTCCTTCTTCTGCTTCTTCTGATTCACCCTCCAGACTTCACCTTCTCCTTCTCCTTCTTCTGCTTCTTCTGATTCACCCTTCAGACTTCACCTTCTCCTTCTCCTTCTTCTGCTTCTTCTGATTCACCCTCCAGACCTCACCTTCTCCGTCTTCTTCTTCTACTTCTTCTGATTCACCCTCCAGACTTCACCTTCTCCTTCTCCTTCTTCTGCTTCTTCTGATTCACCCTTCAGACTTCACCTTCTCCTTCTCCTTCTTCTGCTTCTTCTGATTCACCCTCCAGACCTCACCTTCTCCTTCTCCTTCTTCTACTTCTTCTGATTCACCCTCCAGACTTCACCTTCTCCTTCTCCTTCTTCTACTTCTTCTGCTTCTCCCTCCAGACTTCACCTTCTCCTTCTCCTTCTTCTGCTTCTTCTGATTCACCCTCCAGACTTCACCTTCTCCTTCTCCTTCTTGTACTTCTTCTGATTCTCCCTCCAGACTTCACCTTCTCCTTCTCCTTCTTCCACTTCTTCTGATTCACCCTCCAGACTTCATCTTCTCCTTCTCCTTCTTCTGCTTCTTCTGATTCACCCTCCAGACTTCACCTTCTCATTCTCCTTCTTCTGCTTCTTCTGATTCACCCTCCAGACTTCACCTTCTCCTTCTCCTTCTTCTACTTCTTCTGATTAACCCTCCAGACTTCACCTTCTCCTTCTTCTGCTTCTTCTGCTTCATCCTCCTGACTTCACCTTCTCCTTCTGCATCTTCTCCTTCTTCTGATTCACCCTCCAGTCTTCACCTTCTCCTTCTCCTTCTACTGCTTCTTCTGCTTCACCCTCCAGACTTCACCTCCTCCTTCTCCTTCTTCTGCTTCTTCTGATTCACCCTCCAGACTTCACCTTCTCCTTCTTCTGCTTCTTCTGATTCACCCTTCAGACTTCACCTTCTCCTTCTCCTTCTTCTGCTTTTTCTGATTCACCCTCCAGACCTCACCTTCTCCGTCTCCTTCTTCTACTTCTTTTGATTCACCCTCCAGACTTCACCTTCTCCTTCTCCTTCTTCTGCTTCTTCTGATTCACCCTCCAGACCTCACATTCTCCTTCTCCTTCTTCTACTTCTTCTGATTCACCCTCCAGACTTCATCTTCTCCTTCTCCTTCTTCTGCTTCTTCTGATTCACCCTCCAGACTTCGCCTTCTCCTTCTCCTTCTTCTACTTCTTCTGATTCACCCTCCAGATTTCAGCTTCTCCTTCTCCTTCTTCTACTTCTTCTGATTCACCCTTCAGTCTTCACCTTCTCCTTCTCCTTCTTCTGCTTCTTCTGATTCACCCTCCTTTCTTCACCTCCTCCTTTTCCTTCTTCTGCTTCTTCTGATTCACCCTCCAGACTTCACCTTCTCCTTCTCCTTCTTCTACTTCTTCTGATTCACCCTCCAGACTTCACCTTCTCCTTCTACTTCTTCTGCTTCTTCTGATTCACCCTCCAGACTTCACCTTCTCCTTCTCCTACTTCTGCTTCTTCTGATTCACCCTCCAGACTTCACCTTCTCCTTCTCCTTCTTCTGCTTCTTCTGATTCACCCTACAGACTTCACCTTCTCCTTCATCTGCTTCTTCTGATTCACCCTCCAGACATCACCTTCTCCTTCTCCTTCTTCTACTTCTTCTGATTCACCCTCCAGACTTCACCTTCTCCTACTCCTTCTTCTGCTTCTTCTGATTCACCCTCCAGACTTCACCTTCTCCTTCTCCTTCGTCAACTTCTTCTGATTCACCCTCCAGACTACACCTTCTCCTTCTCCTTCTTCTACTTCTTCTGATTCACCCTCCAGACTTCATCTTCTCCTTCTCCTTGTTCTGCTTCTTCTGATTCACCCTCCAGACTTCACCTTCTCACTCTCCTTCTTTTGCTTCTTCTGATTCACCCTCCAGACTTCACCTTCTCCTTCTCCTTCTTCTACTTCTTCTGATTCACCCTCGAGACTTCACCTTCTCCTTCTCCTTCTTCTACTTCTTCTGATACACCCTCCAGACGTCACCTTCTCCTTCTCCTTCTTCTGCTTCTTCTGATTCACCCTCCAGACTTCACCTTCTCCTTCTACTTCTTCTGCTTCTTCTGATTCACCCTCCAAACTTTACCTTCTCCTTCTGCTTCTTCTGCTTCTTCTGATTCACCCTTCCGACTTCACCTTCTCCTTCTCCTTCTTCTGCTTCTTCTGATTCACCCTCCAGACCTCACCTTCTCCTTCTCCTTCTTCTACTTCTTCTGATTCACCCTCCAGACTCCATCTTCTCCTTCTCCTTCTTCTGCTTCTTCTGATTCACCCTCCAGACTTCACCTTCTCCTTCTCCTTCTTCTGCTTCTTCTGATTCACCCTCCAGACTTCGCCTTCTCCTTCTTCTACTTCTTCTGATTCACCCTCCAGACTTCACCTTCTCCTTCTCCTTCTTTTACTTCTTCTGATTCACCCTCCAGTCTTCACCTCCTCCTTCTCCTTCTTCTGCTTCTTCTGATTCACCCTCCAGACTTCACCTTCTCCTTCTCCTTCTTCTGCTTCTTCTGATTCACCCTCCTGACTTCACCTTCTCCTTCTACTTCTTCTGCTTCTTCTGATTCACCCTCCAAACTTTACCTTCTCCTTCTCCTTCTTCTGCTTCTTCTGATTCACCCTTCAGACTTCACCTTCTCCTTCTCCTTCTTCTGCTTCTTCTGATTCACCCTCCAGACCTCACCTTCTCCTTCTCCTTCTTCTACTTCTTCTGATTCACCCTCCAGACTCCATCTTCTCCTTCTCCTTCTTCTGCTTCTTCTGATTCACCCTCCAGACTTCACCTTCTCCTTCTCCTTCTTCTGCTTCTTCTGATTCACCCTCCAGACTTCGCCCTCTCCTTCTTCTACTTCTTCTGATTCACCCTCCAGACTTCACCTTCTCCTTCTCCCTCTTTTACTTCTTCTGATTCACCCTCCAGTCTTCATCTCCTCCTTCTCCTTCTTCTGCTTCTTCTGATTTACCCTCCAGACTTCACCTTCTGCTTCTCCTTCTTCTGCTTCTTCTGATTCACCCTCCTGACTTCACCTTCTCCTTCTCCTTCTTCTGCTTCTTCTGATTCACCCTCCAGACTTCACCTTCTCCTTCTCCTTCTTCTACTTCTTCTATTTCACCCTCCAGACTTCACCTTCTCCTTCTACTTCTTCTGCTTCTTCTGATTCACCCTCCGGACTTCACCTTCTCCTTCTCCTTCTACTGCTTCTTCTGATTCACCCTCCAGACTTCACCTTCTCCTTCTCCTTCTTCTGCTTCTTCTGATTCACCCTCCAGACTTCACCTTCTCCTTCTCCTTCTTCTGCTTCTTCTGATTCACCCTCCAGACTTCACCTTCTCCTTCTCCTTCTTCTACTTCTTCTGATTCACCCTCCAGACTTCACCTTCTCCTTCTCCTTCTTCTGCTTCTTCTGATTCACCCTCCAGACTTCACCTTCTCCTTCTCCTTCGTCTACTTCTTCTGATTTACCCTCCAGACTACACCTTCTCCTTCTCCTTCTTCTACTTCTTCTGATTCACCCTCCAGACTTCACCTTCTCCTTCTCCTTCTTCTGCTTCTTCTGATTCACCCTCCAGACTTCACCTTCTCCTTCTCCTTCTTCTACTTCTTCTGATTCACCCTCCAGACTTCACCTTCTCCTTCTCCTTCTTCTACTTCTTCTGATTCATCCTCCAGACTTCACCTTCTCCTTCTCCTTCTTCTACCTCTTCTGATTCACCCTCCAGACTTCATCTTCTCCTTCTCCTTCTTCTGCTTCTTCTGATTCACCCTCCAGACTTCACCTTCTCCTTCTCCTTCTTCTGCTTCTTCTGATTCACCCTCCAGACTTCACCTTCTCCTTCTCCTTCCTCTACTTCTTCTGATTAACCCTCCAGACTTCACCTTCTACTTCTCCTTCTTCTGCTTCTTCTGCTTCACCCTCCTGACTTCACCTTCTCCTTCTGCTTCTTCTACTTCTTCTGATTCACCCTCCTGTCTTCACCTTCTCCTTCTCCTTCTTCTGCTTCTTCTGCTTCACCCTCCAGACTTCACCTTCTCCTTACTTTCTTCTGCTTCTTCTGATTCACCATCCAGACTTTACCTTCTCCTTCTCCTTCTTCTGATTCTTCTGATTCACCCTCCAGACTTCACCTTCTTCTTCTCCTTCTTCTACTTCTTCTGATTCACCCTCCTGACTTCATCTTCTCCTCCTCCTTCTTCTACTTCTTCTGCTTCACCCTCCAAACTTCACCTTCTCCTTCTCTTTCTTCTACTTCTTCTGATTCACCCTCCAGACTTCACCTTCTCCTTCTTCTGCTTCTTCTGATACACCCTCCAGACTTCACCTTCTCCTTCTCCTTCTTCCGCTTCTTATGCTTCACCCTCCTGACTTCACCTTCTCCTTCTCTTTCTTCTGCTTCTTCTGCTTCACCCTCCTGACTTCACCTTCTCCTTCTCCTTCTTCTCCTTCTTCTGCTACACCCTCCAGACTTCACCTTCTCCTTCTCCTTCTTCTGCTTCTTCTGATTCACCCTCCAGACTTCACCTTCTCCTTCTCCTTCTTCTACTTCTTCTGATTCACCCTCCAGACTTCACCTTCTCCTTCTCCTTCTTCTGCTTCTTCTGATTCACCCTCCAGACTTCACCTTCTCCTTCTCCTTCGTCTACTTCTTCTGATTCACCCTCCAGACTACACCTTCTCCTTCTCCTTCTTCTACTTCTTCTGATTCACCCTCCAGACTTCACCTTCTCCTTCTCCTTCTTCTGCTTCTTCTGATTCACCCTCCAGACTTCACCTTCTCCTTCTCCTTCTTCTACTTCTTCTGATTCACCCTCCAGACTTCACCTTCTCCTTCTCCTTCTTCTACTTCTTCTGATTCATCCTCCAGACTTCACCTTCTCCTTCTCCTTCTTCTACCTCTTCTGATTCACCCTCCAGACTTCATCTTCTCCTTCTCCTTCTTCTGCTTCTTCTGATTCACCCTCCAGACTTCACCTTCTCCTTCTCCTTCTTCTGCTTCTTCTGATTCACCCTCCAGACTTCACCTTCTCCTTCTCCTTCCTCTACTTCTTCTGTTTAACCCTCCAGACTTCACCTTCTACTTCTCCTTCTTCTGCTTCTTCTGCTTCACCCTCCTGACTTCACCTTCTCCTTCTGCTTCTTCTACTTCTTCTGATTCTCCCTCCTGTCTTCACCTTCTCCTTCTCCTTCTTCTGCTTCTTCTGCTTCACCCTCCAGACTTCACCTTCTCCTTCTCTTTCTTCTGCTTCTTCTGATTCACCATCCAGACTTTACCTTCTCCTTCTCCTTCTTCTGATTCTTCTGATTCACCCTCCAGACTTCACCTTCTTCTTCTCCTTCTTCTACTTCTTCTGATTCACCCTCCTGACTTCATCTTCTCCTCCTCCTTCTTCTACTTCTTCTGCTTCACCCTCCAAACTTCACCTTCTCCTTCTCTTTCTTCTACTTCTTCTGATTCACCCTCCAGACTTCACCTTCTCCTTCTTCTGCTTCTTCTGATACACCCTCCAGACTTCACCTTCTCCTTCTCCTTCTTCTGCTTCTTATGCTTCACCCTCCTGACTTCACCTTCTCCTTCTCTTTCTTCTGCTTCTTCTGCTTCACCCTCCTGACTTCACCTTCTCCTTCTCCTTCTTCTACTTCTTCTGATTCACCCTCCAGACTTCACCTTCTCCTTCTCCTTCTTCTGCTTCTTCTGCTTCACCCTCCAGACATCACCTTCTCCTTCTCCTTCTTCTGCTTCTTCTGCTTCGCCCTCCAGACTTCACCTTCTCCTTCTCCTTCTTCTGCTTCTTCTGCTTCAACCTCCAGACTTCACCTTCTCCTTCTCCTTCTTCTGCTTCTTCTGCTTCACCCTCCTGACTTCACCTTCTCCTTCTCCTTCTTCTACTTCTTCTGATTCACCCTCCAGACTTCACCTTCCACTTCTCCATCTTCTTCTTCTTCTGATTCACCCTCCAGACTTCACCTTCTCCTTCTCTTTCTTCTACTTCTTCTGATTCACCCTCCAGACTTCACCTTCTCCTTCTCCTTCTTCTACTTCTTCTGATTCACCCTCCAGACTTCACCTTCTCCTTCTCCTTCTTCTACTTCTTCTGCTTCTCCCTCCAGACTTCACCTTCTCCTTCTCCTTCTTCTGCTTCTTCTGATTCACCCTGCAGACTTCACCTTCTCCTTCTCCATCTTCTACTTCTTCTGCTTCTCCCTCCAGACTTCACCTTCTCCTTCTCCTTCTTCTGCTTCTTCTGATTCACCCTTCAGACTTCACCTTCTCCTTCTCCTTCTTCTGCTTCTTCTGATTCACCCTCCAGACCTCACCTTCTCCTTCTCCTTCTTCTACTTCTTCTGATTCACCCTCCAGATTCCATCTTCTCCTTCTCCTTCTTCTGCTTCTTCTGATTCACCCTCCAGACTTCACCTTCTCCTTCTCCTTCTTCTGCTTCTTCTGATTCACCCTCCAGACTTCGCCCTCTCCTTCTTCTACTTCTTCTGATTCACCCTCCAGACTTCACCTTCTCCTTCTCCCTCTTTTACTTCTTCTGATTCACCCTCCAGTCTTCATCTCCTCCTTCTCCTTTTTCTGCTTCTTCTGATTCACCCTCCAGACGTCACCTTCTGCTTCTCCTTCTTCTGCTTCTTCTGATTCACCCTCCTGACTTCACCTTCTCCTTCTCCTTCTTCTGCTTCTTCTGATTCACCCTCCAGACTTCACCTTCTCCTTCTCCTTCTTCTACTTCTTCTATTTCACCCTCCAGACTTCACCTTCTCCTTCTACTTATTCTGCTTCTTCTGATTCACCCTCCGGACTTCACCTTCTCCTTCTCCTTCTACTGCTTCTTCTGATTGACCCTCCAGACTTCACCTTCTTCTTCCCCTTCTTCTGCTTCTTCTGATTCACCCTCCAGACTTCACCATCTCCTTCTCCTTCTTCTACTTCTTCTGATTCACCCTCCAGACTTCACCTTCTCCTTCTCCTTCTTCTGCTTCTTCTGATTCACCCTCCAGACTTCACCTTCTCCTTCTCCTTCGTCTACTTCTTCTGATTCACCCTCCAGACTACACCTTCTCCTTCTCCTTCTTCTACTTCTTTTGATTCACCCTCCAGACTTCACCTTCTCCTTCTCCTTCTTCTGCTTCTTCTGATTCACCCTCCAGACTTCACCTTCTCCTTCTCCTTCTTCTACTTCTTCTGATTCACCCTCCAGACTTCACCTTCTCCTTCTCCTTCTTCTACTTCTTCTGATTCATCCTCCAGACTTCACCTTCTCCTTCTCCTTCTTCTACCTCTTCTGATTCACCCTCCAGACTTCATCTTCTCCTTCTCCTTCTTCTGCTTCTTCTGATTCACCCTCCAGACTTCACCTTCTCCTTCTCCTTCTTCTGCTTCTTCTGATTCACCCTCCAGACTTCACCTTCTCCTTCTCCTTCCTCTACTTCTTCTGATTAACCCTCCAGACTTCACCTTCTACTTCTCCTTCTTCTGCTTCTTCTGCTTCACCCTCCTGACTTCACCTTCTCCTTCTGCTTCTTCTACTTCTTCTGATTCACCCTCCTGTCTTCACCTTCTCCTTCTCCTTCTTCTGCTTCTTCTGCTTCACCCTCCAGACTTCACCTTCTCCTTCTCTTTCTTCTGCTTCTTCTGATTCACCCTCCAGACTTCACCTTCTCCTTCTCCTTCTTCTGATTCTTCTGATTCACCCTCCAGACTTCACCTTCTTCTTCTCCTTCTTCTACTTCTTCTGATTCACCCTCCTGACTTCATCTTCTCCTTCTCCTTCTTCTGCTTCTTCTGATTCACCCTCCAGACTTCACCTTCTCCTTCTCTTTCTTCTACTTCTTCTGATTCACCCTCCAGACTTCACCTTCTCCTTCTCCTTCTTCTGCTTCTTCTGATTCACCCTCCAGACTTCACCTTCTCCTTCTCCTTCTTCTGATTCTTCTGATTCACCCTCCAGACTTCACCTTCTTCTTCTCCTTCTTCTACTTCTTCTGATTCACCCTCCTGTCTTCACCTTCTCCTTCTCCTTCTTCTGCTTCTTCTGATTCACCCTCCAGACTTCACCTTCTCCTTCTCTTTCTTCTACTTCTTATGCTTCACCCTCCTGACTTCACCTTCTCCTTCTCTTTCTTCTGCTTCTTCTGCTTCACCCTCCTGACTTCACCTTCTCCTTCTCCTTCTTCTACTTCTTCTGATTCACCCTCCAGACTTCACCTTCTCCTTCTCCTTCTTCTGCATCTTCTGCTTCACCCTCCAGACATCACCTTCTCCTTCTCCTTCTTCTGCTTCTTCTGCTTCGCCCTCCAGACTTCACCTTCTCCTTCTCCTTCTTCTGCTTCTTCTGCTTCAACCTCCAGACTTCACCTTCTCCTTCTCCTTCTTCTGCTTCTTCTGCTTCACCCTCCTGACTTCACCTTCTCCTTCTCCTTCTTCTACTTCTTCTGATTCACCCTCCAGACTTCACCTTCCACTTCTCCTTCTTCTGCTTCTTCTGATTCACCCTCCAGACTTCACCTTCTCCTTCTCCTTCTTCTACTTCTTCTGATTCACCCTCCAGACTTCACCTTCTCCTTCTCCTTCTTCTACTTCTTCTGATTCACCCTCCAGACTTCACCTTCTCCTTCTCCTTCTTCCACTTCTTCTGATTCACCCTCCAGACTTCATCTTCTCCTTCTCCTTCTTCTGCTTCTTCTGATTCACCCTCCAGACTTCACCTTCTCCTTCTCCTTCTTCTGCTTCTTCTGATTCACCCTCCAGACTTCACCTTCTCCTTCTCCTTCTTCTACTTCTTCTGATTAACCCTCCAGACTTCACCTTCTCCTTCTCCTTCTTCTGCTTCTTCTGCTTCATCCTCCTGACTTCACCTTCTCCTTCTGCTTCTTCTCCTTCTTCTGATTCACCCTCCAGTCTTCACCTTCTCCTTCTCCTTCTACTGCTTCTTCTGCTTCACCCTCCAGACTTCACCTACTCCTTCTCCTTCTTCTGCTTCTTCTGATTCACCCTCCAGACTTCACCTCCTTCTCCTTCTTCTGCTTCTTCTGATTCACCCTTCAGACTTCACCTTCTCCTTCTCCTTCTTCTGCTTCTTCTGATTCACCCTCCAGACCTCACCTTCTCCGTCTCCTTCTTCTACTTCTTTTGATTCACCCTCCAGACTTCATCTTCTCCTTCTCCTTCTTCTGCTTCTTCTGATTCACCCTCCAGACTTCACCATCTCCTTCTCCTTCTTCTGCTTCTTCTGATTCACCCTCCTGACTTCACCTTCTCCTTCTCCTTCTTCTGCTTGTTCTGATTCACCCATCAGACTTCACCTTCTCCTTCTCCTTCTTCTGCTTCTTCTGATTCACCCTACAGACCTCACATTCTCCTTCTCCTTCTTCTACTTCTTCTGATTCACCCTCCAGACTTCATCTTCTCCTTCTCCTTCTTCTGCTTCTTCTGATTCACCCTCCAGACCTCACCTTCTCCTTCTCCTTCTTCTACTTCTTCTGATTCACCCTCCAGAATTCATCTTCTCCTTCTCCTTCTTCTGCTTCTTCTGATTCACCCTCCAGACTTCACCTTCTCCTTCTCCTTCTTCTGCTTCTTCTGCTTCACCTTCCAGACTTCACCATCTCCTTCTCCTTCTTCTACTACTTCTGATTCACCCTCCAGACTTCACCTTCTCCTTCTCCTTCTTCTACTTCTTCTGATTTACCCTCCAGTCTTCATCTTCTCCTTCTCTGTCTTCTGCTTCTTCTGATACACCCTCCAGACTTCACCTTCTCCTTTTCTGATTCTTCTGATTCACCCTCCAGACTTCACCTTCTCCTTCTCCTTCTCCTGCTTCTTCTGATTCACCCTCCTGACTTCACCTTCTCCTTCTCCTTCTTCTACTTCTTCTGCTTCACCCTCCAGACTTCACCTTCTCCTTCTCCTTCTTCTACTTCTTCTGATTCACCCTGCAGACTTCACCTTCTCCTTCTCCTTCTTCTGCTTCTTCTGATTCAACCTCCAGGCTTCACCTTCTCCTTCTCCTTATTCTGCTTCTTCTGATTCACCCTCCAGACTTCACCTTCTCCTTCTCCTTCTTCTGCTTCTTCTGATTCACCCTCCAGACTTCACCTTCTCCTTCTCCTTCTTCTGCTTCTTCTGATTCACCCTCCAGACTTCACCTTCTCCTTCTCCTTCTTCTACTTCTTCTGATTCACCCTCCAGACTTCATCTTCTCCTTCTCCTTCTTCTGCTTCTTCTGATTCACCCTCCAGACTTCACCTTCTCCTTCTCCTTCTTCTGCTTCTTCTGATTCACCCTCCAGACTTCACCTTCTCCTTCTCCTTCTTCTACTTCTTCTGATTCACCCTCCAGACTTCACCTTCTTCTCCTTCTTCTACTTTTCTGATTCACCCTCCTGACTTCACCTTCTCCTTCTCCTTCTTCTGCTTCTTCTGCTTCACCCTCCAGACTTCACCTTCTCCTTCTCCTTCTTCTGCTTCTTCTGCTTCACCCTCCAGACTTCACCTTCTCCTTCTCCTTCTTCTGCTCCTTCTGCTTCACACTCCTAACTTCACCTTCTCCTTCTCCTTCTTCTACTTCTTCTGATTCACCCTCCAGACTTCACCTTCTCCTTCTCCTTCTTCTGCTTCTTCTGCTTCACCCTCCAGACTTCACCTTCTCCTTCTCCTTCTTCTGCTTCTTCTGCTTCGCCCTCCAGACTTCACCTTCTCCTTCTCCTTCTTCTGCTTCTTCTGCTTCACCCTCCTGACTTCACCTTCTCCTTCTCTTTCTTCTGCTTCTTCTGCTTCACCCTCCTGACTTCACCTTCTCCTTCTCCTTCTTCTCCTTCTTCTGATTCACCCTCCAGACTTCACCTTCTCCTTCTCCTTCTTCTGCTTCTTCTGATTCACCCTCCAGACTTCACCTTCTCCTTCTCCTTCTTCTTCTTCTTCTGATTCACCCTCCAGACTTCACCTTCTCCTTCTCCTTCTTCTACTTCTTCTGATTCACCCTCCAGACTTCACCTTCTCCTTCTCCTTCTTCTACTTCTTCTGCTTCTCCCTCCAGACTTCACCTTCTCCTTCTCCTTCTTCTGCTTCTTCTCATTCACCCTCCAGACTTCACCTTCTCCTTCTCCTTCTTCAACTTCTTCTGATTCACCCTCCAGACTTCACCTTCTCCTTCTCCTTCTTCTACTTCTTCCGATTCACCCTCCAGACTTCATCTTCTCCTTCTCCTTCTTCTGCTTCTTCTGCTTCACCCTCCAGACTTCACCTTCTCCTTCTCCTTTTTCTGCTTCTTCTGCTTCGCCCTCCAGACTTCACCTTCTCCTTCTCCTTCTTCTGCTTCTTCTGCTTCACCCTCCAGACTTTACCTTCTCCTTCTCCTTCTTCTGCTTCTTATGCTTCACCCTCCTGACTTCACCTTCTCCTTCTCTTTCTTCTGCTTCTTCTGCTTCACCCTCCTGACTTCACCTTCTCCTTCTCCTTCTTCTACTTCTTCTGATTCACCCTCCAGACTTCACCTTCTCCTTCTCCTTCTTCTGCTTCTTCTGCTTCACCATCCAGACTTCACCTTCTCCTTCTCCTTCTTCTGCTTCTTCTGCTTCGCCCTCCAGACTTCACGTTCTCCTTCTCCTTCTTCTGCTTCTTCTGCTTCACCCTCCAGACTTCACCTTCTCCTTTTCCTTCTTCTGCTTCTTCTGCTTCACCCTCCAGACTTCACCTTCTCCTTCTCCTTCTTCTACTTCTTCTGATTCACCCTCCAGACTTCACCTTCTCCTTCTCCTTCTTCTACTTCTTGTGCTTCTCCCTCCAGACTTCACCTTCTCCTTCTCCTTCTTCTGCTTCTTCTGATTCACCCTCCAGACTTCACCTTCTTCTTCTCCTTCTTCTACTTCTTCTGATTCACCCTCCAGACTTCACCTTCTCCTTCTCCTTCTTCGACTTCTTCTGATTCACCCTCCAGACTTCATCTTCTCCTTCTCCTTCTTCTGCTTCTTCTGCTTCACCCTCCAGACTTCACCTTCTCCTTCTCCTTTTTCTGCTTCTTCTGCTTCGCCCTCCAGACTTCACCTTCTCCTTCTCCTTCTTCTGCTTCTTCTGCTTCACCCTCCAGACTTTACCTTCTCCTTCTCCTTCTTCTGCTTCTTATGCTTCACCCTCCTGACTTCACCTTCTCCTTCTCTTTCTTCTGCTTCTTCTGCTTCACCCTCCTGACTTCACCTTCTCCTTCTCCTTCTTCTACTTCTTCTGATTCACCCTCCAGACTTCACCTTCTCCTTCTCCTTCTTCTGCTTCTTCTGCTTCACCATCCAGACTTCACCTTCTCCTTCTCCTTCTTCTGCTTCTTCTGCTTCGCCCTCCAGACTTCACGTTCTCCTTCTCCTTCTTCTGCTTCTTCTGCTTCACCCTCCAGACTTCACCTTCTCCTTTTCCTTCTTCTGCTTCTTCTGCTTCACCCTCCAGACTTCACCTTCTCCTTCTCCTTCTTCTACTTCTTCTGATTCACCCTCCAGACTTCACCTTCTCCTTCTCCTTCTTCTACTTCTTGTGCTTCTCCCTCCAGACTTCACCTTCTCCTTCTCCTTCTTCTGCTTCTTCTGATTCACCCTCCAGACTTCACCTTCTCCTTCTCCTTCTTCTACTTCTTCTGATTCACCCTCCAGACTTCACCTTCTCCTTCTCCTTCTTCGACTTCTTCTGATTCACCCTCCAGACTTCATCTTCTCCTTCTCCTTCTTCTGCTTCTTCCGATTCACCCTCCAGACTTCACCTACTCCTTCTCCTTCTTCTGCTTCTTCTGATTCACCCTCCAAACTTCACCTTCTCCTTCTCCTTCTTCTACTTCTTCTGATTAACCCTCCAGACTTCACCTTCTCCTTCTCCTTCTTCTGCTTCTTCTGCTTCATCCTCCTGACTTCACCTTCTCCTTCTGCTTCTTCTCCTTCTTCTGATTCACCCTCCAGTCTTCACCTTCTCCTTCTCCTTCTACTGCTTCTTCTGCTTCACCCTCCAGACTTCACCTCCTCCTTCTCCTTCTTCTGCTTCTTCTGATTCACCCTCCAGACTTCACCTTCTCCTTCTCCTTCTTCTGCTTCTTCTGATTCACCCTTCAGACTTCACCTTCTCCTTCTCCTTCTTCTGCTTCTTCTGATTCACCCTCCAGACCTCACCTTCTCCGTCTCCTTCTTCTACTTCTTCTGATTCACCCTCCAGACTTCACCTTCTCCTTCTCCTTCTTCTGCTTCTTCTGATTCACCCTTCAGACTTCACCTTCTCCTTCTTCTTCTTCTGCTTCTTCTGATTCACCATCCAGACCTCAATTCTCCTTCTCCTTCTTCTACTTCTTCTGATTCACCCTCCAGACTTCACCTTCTCCTTCTCCTTCTTCTACTTCTTCTGCTTCTCCCTCCAGACTTCACCTTCTCCTTCTCCTTCTTCTGCTTCTTCTGATTCACCCTCCAGACATCACCTTCTCCTTCTCCTTCTTCTACTTCTTCTGATTCACCCTCCAGACTTCACCTTCTCCTTCTCCTTCTTCCACTTCTTCTGATTCACCCTCCAGACTTCATCTTCTCCTTCTCCTTCTTCTGCTTCTTCTGATTCACCCTCCAGACTTCACCTTCTCCTTCTCCTTCTTCTGCTTCTTCTGATTCACCCTCCAGACTTCACCTTCTCCTTCTCCTTCTTCTACTTCTTCTGATTAACCCTCCAGACTTCACCTTCTCCTTCTCCTTCTTCTGCTTCTTCTGCTTCATCCTCCTGACTTCACCTTCTCCTTCTGCATCTTCTCCTTCTCCTGATTCACCCTCCAGTCTTCACCTTCTCCTTCTCCTTCTACTGCTTCTTCTGCTTCACCCTCCAGACTTCACCTCCTCCTTCTCCTTCTTCTGCTTCTTCTGATTCACCCTCCAGACTTCACCTTCTCCTTCTTCTGCTTCTTCTGATTCACCCTTCAGACTTCACCTTCTCCTTCTCCTTCTTCTGCTTCTTCTGATTCACCCTCCAGATCTCACCTTCTCCGTCTCCTTCTTCTACTTCTTTTGATTCACCCTCCAGACTTCACCTTCTCCTTCTCCTTCTTCTGCTTCTTCTGATTCACTCTTCAGACTTCACCTTCTCCTTCTCCTTCTTCTGCTTCTTCTGATTCACCCTGCAGACCTCACATTCTCCTTCTCCTTCTTCTACTTCTTCTGATTCACCCTCCAGACTTCATCTTCTCCTTCTCCTTCTTCTGCTTCTTCTGATTCACCCTCCAGACTTCACCTTTTCCTTCTCCTTCTTCTGCTTCTTCTGATTCACCCTCCAGACTTCGCCTTCTCCTTCTCCTTCTTCTACTTCTTCTGATTCACCCTCCAGACTTCAGCTTCTCCTTCTCCTTCTTCTACTTCTTCTGATTCACCCTTCAGTCTTCACCTTCTCCTTCTCCTTCTTCTGCTTCTTCTGATTCACCCTCCAGACTTCACCTTCTCCTTCTCCTTCTTCTGCTTCTTCTGATTCACCCTCCTTTCTTCACCTTCTCCTTTTCCTTCTTCTGCTTCTTCTGATTCACCCTCCAGACCTCACCTTCTCCTTCTCCTTCTTCTACTTCTTCTGATTCACCCTCCAGACTTCACCTTCTCTTTCTACTTCTTCTGCTTCTTCTGATTCACCCTCCAGACTTCACCTTCTCCTTCTCCTACTTCTGCTTCTTCTGATTCACCCTCCAGACTTCACCTTCTCCTTCTCCTTCTTCTGCTTCTTCTGATTCACCCTACAGACTTCACCTTCTCCTTCATCTGCTTCTTCTGATTCACCGTCCAGACATCACCTTCTCCTTCTCCTTCTTCTACTTCTTCTGATTCCCCCTCCAGACTTCACCTTCTCCTTCTCCTTCTTCTGCTTCTTCTGATTCACCCTCCAGACTTCACCTTCTCCTTCTCCTTCGTCAACTTCTTCTGATTCACCCTCCAGACTACACCTTCTCCTTCTCCTTCTTCTACTTCTTCTGATTCACCCTCCAGACTTCATCTTCTCCTTCTCCTTGTTCTGCTTCTTCTGATTCACCCTCCAGACTTCACCTTCTCACTCTCCTTCTTTTGCTTCTTCTGATTCACCCTCCAGACTTCACCTTCTCCTTCTCCTTCTTCTACTTCTTCTGATTCACCCTCGAGACTTCACCTTCTCCTTCTCCTTCTTCTACTTCTTCTGATACACCCTCCAGACTTCACCTTCTCCTTCTCCTTCTTCTGCTTCTTCTGATTCACCCTCCAGACTTCACCTTCTCCTTCTACTTCTTCTGCTTCTTCTGATTCACCCCCCAAACTTTACCTTCTCCTTCTCCTTCTTCTGCTTCTTCTGATTCACCCTTCAGACTTCACCTTCTCCTTCTCCTTCTTCTGCTTCTTCTGATTCACCCTCCAGACCTCACCTTCTCCTTCTCCTTCTTCTACTTCTTCTGATTCACCCTCCAGACTCAATCTTCTCCTTCTCCTTCTTCTGCTTCTTCTGATTCACCCTCCAGACTTCACCTTCTCCTTCTCCTTCTTCTGCTTCTTCTGATTCTCCCTCCAGACTTCGCCTTCTCCTTCTTCTACTTCTTCTGATTCACCCTCCAGACTTCACCTTCTCCTTCTCCTTCTTTTACTTCTTCTGATTCACCCTCCAGTCTTCACCTCCTCCTTCTCCTTCTTCTGCTTCTTCTGATTCACCCTCCAGACTTCACCTTCTCCTTCTCCTTCTTCTGCTTCTTCTGATTCACCCTCCTGACTTCACCTTCTCCTTCTCCTTCTTCTGCTTCTTCTGATTCACCCTCCAGACTTCACCTTCTCCTTCTCCTTCTTCTACTTCTTCTGATTCACCCTCCTGACTTCACCTTCTCCTTCTCCTTCTTCTGCTTCTTCTGATTCACCCTCCAGACTTCACCTTCTCCTTCTCCTTCTTCTACTTCTTCTGATTCACCCTCCAGACTTCACCTTCTCCTTCTCCTTCTTCTGCTTCTTCTGATTCACCCTCCAGACTTCACCTTCTCCTTCTCCTTCTTCTACTTCTTCTGATTCACCCTCGAGACTTCACCTTCTCCTTCTCCTTCTTCTACTTCTTCTGATACACCCTCCAGACTTCACCTTCTCCTTCTCCTTCTTCTGCTTCTTCTGATTCACCCTCCAGACTTCACCTTCTCCTTCTACTTCTTCTGCTTCTTCTGATTCACCCTCCAAACTTTACCTTCTCCTTCTCCTTCTTCTGCTTCTTCTGATTCACCCTTCAGACTTCACCTTCTCCTTCTCCTTCTTCTGCTTCTTCTGATTCACCCTCCAGACCTCACCTTCTCCTTTTCCTTCTTCTACTTCTTCTGATTCACCCTCCAGACTCCATCTTCTCCTTCTCCTTCTTCTGCTTCTTCTGATTCACCCTCCAGACTTCACCTTCTCCTTCTCCTTCTTCTGCTTCTTCTGATTCACCCTCCAGACTTCGCCCTCTCCTTCTTCTACTTCTTCTGATTCACCCTCCAGACTTCACCTTCTCCTTCTCCCTCTTTTACTTCTTCTGATTCACCCTCCAGTCTTCATCTCCTCCTTCTCCTTCTTCTGCTTCTTCTGATTCACCCTCCAGACTTCACCTTCCGCTTCTCCTTCTTCTGCTTCTTCTGATTCACCCTCCTGACTTCACCTTCTCCTTCTCCTTCTTCTTCTGATTCACCCTCCAGACTTCACCTTCTCCTTCTCCTTCTTCTACTTCTTCTATTTCACCCTCCAGACTTCACCTTCTCCTTCTACTTCTTCTGCTTCTTCTGATTCACCCTCCGGACTTCACCTTCTCCTTCTACTGCTTCTTCTGATTCACCCTCCAGACGTCACCTTCTCCTTCTCCTTCTTCTGCTTCTTCTGATTCACCCTCCAGACTTCACCTTCTCCTTCTCCTTCTTCTGCTTCTTCTGATTCACCCTCCAGACTTCACCTTCTCCTTCTCCTTCTTCTACTTCTTCTGATTCACCCTCCAGACTTCACCTTCTCCTTCTCCTTCTTCTGCTTCTTCTGATTCACCCTCCAGACTTCACCTTCTCCTTCTCCTTCGTCTACTTCTTCTGATTCACCCTCCAGACTACACCTTCTCCTTCTCCTTCTTCTACTTCTTCTGATTCACCCTCCAGACTTCACCTTCTCCTTCTCCTTCTTCTGCTTCTTCTGATTCACCCTCCAGACTTCACCTTCTCCTTCTCCTTCTTCTACTTCTTCTGATTCACCCTCCAGACTTCACCTTCTCCTTCTCCTTCTTCTACTTCTTCTGATTCATCCTCCAGACTTCACCTTCTCCTTCTCCTTCTTCTACCTCTTCTGATTCACCCTCCAGACTTCATCTTCTCCTTCTCCTTCTTCTGCTTCTTCTGATTCACCCTCCAGACTTCACCTTCTCCTTCTCCTTCTTCTGCTTCTTCTGATTCACCCTCCAGACTTCATCTTCTCCTTCTCCTTCCTCTACTTCTTCTGATTAACCCTCCAGACTTCACCTTCTACTTCTCCTTCTTCTGCTTCTTCTGCTTCACCCTCCTGACTTCACCTTCTCCTTCTGCTTCTTCTACTTCTTCTGATTCACCCTCCTGTCTTCACCTTCTCCTTCTCCTTCTTCTGCTTCTTCTGCTTCACCCTCTAGACTTCACCTTCTCCTTCTCTTTCTTCTGCTTCTTCTGATTCACCCTCCAGACTTCACCTTCTCCTTCTCCTTCTTCTGATTCTTGTGATTCACCCTCCAGACTTCACCTTCTTCTTCTCCTTCTTCTACTTCTTCTGATTCACCCTCCTGACTTCATCTTCTCCTCCTCCTTCTTCTACTTCTTCTGCTTCACCCTCCAAACTTCACCTTCTCCTTCTCTTTCTTCCACTTCTTCTGATTCACCCTCCAGACTTCACCTTCTCCTTCTCCTTCTTCTGCTTCTTCTGATTCACCCTCCAGACTTCACCTTCTCCTTCTCCTTCTTCTGCTTCTTATGCTTCACCCTCCTGACTTCACCTTCTCCTTCTCTTTCTTCTGCTTCTTCTGCTTCACCCTCCTGACTTCACCTTCTCCTTCTCCTTCTTCTACTTCTTCTGATTCACCCTCCAGACTTCACCTTCTCCTTCTCCTTCTTCTGCTTCTTCTGCTTCACCCTCCAGACTTCACCTTCTCCTTCTCCTTCTTCTGCTTCTTCTGCTTCGCCCTCCAGACTTCACCTTCTCCTTCTCCTTCTTCTGCTTCTTCTGCTTCAACCTCCAGACTTCACCTTCTCCTTCTCCTTCTTCTGCTTCTTCTGCTTCACCCTCCTGACTTCACCTTCTCCTTCTCCTTCTTCTACTTCTTCTGATTCACCCTCCAGACTTCACCTTCCACTTCTCCTTCTTCTGCTTCTTCTGATTCACCCTCCAGACTTCACCTTCTCCTTCTCCTTCTTCTACTTCTTCTGATTCACCCTCCAGACTTCACCTTCTCCTTCTCCTTCTTCTACTTCTTCTGATTCACCCTCCAGACTTCACCTTCTCCTTCTCCTTCTTCTACTTCTTCTGCTTCTCCCTCCAGACTTCACCTTCTCCTTCTCCTTCTTCTGCTTCTTCTGACTCACCCTCCAGAC
Organism: Somniosus microcephalus; assembly: GCF_052327205.1. NCBI lineage: Eukaryota > Metazoa > Chordata > Chondrichthyes > Squaliformes > Somniosidae > Somniosus > Somniosus microcephalus. Next base: position 28,198 of record NW_028225533.1, on the reverse strand, counting down.
TTCACCTTCTCCTTCTCCTTCTTCTACTTCTTCTGATTCACCCTCCAGACTTCATCTTCTCCTTCTCCTTCTTCTGCTTCTTCTGATTCACCCTCCAGACTTCACCTTCTCCTTCTCCTTCTTCTGCTTCTTCTGATTCACCCTCCAGACTTCACCTTCTCCTTCTCCTTCTTCTACTTCTTCTGATTAACCCTCCAGACTTCACCTTCTCCTTCTCCTTCTTCTGCTTCTTCTGCTTCATCCTCCTGACTTCACCTTCTCCTTCTGCTTCTTCTCCTTCTTCTGATTCACCCTCCAGTCTTCACCTTCTCCTTCTCCTTCTACTGCTTCTTCTGCTTCACCCTCCAGACTTCACCTCCTCCTTCTCCTTCTTCTGCTTCTTCTGATTCACCCTCCAGACTTCATCTTCTCCTTCTCCTTCTTCTGCTTCTTCTGATTCACCCTTCAGACTTCACCTTCTCCTTCTCCTTCTTCTGCTTCTTCTGATTCACCCTCCAGACCTCACCTTCTCCGTCTCCTTCTTCTACTTCTTTTGATTCACCCTCCAGACTTCATCTTCTCCTTCTCCTTCTTCTGCTTCTTCTGATTCACCCTCCAGACTTCACCATCTCCTTCTCCTTCTTCTGCTTCTTCTGATTCACCCTCCTGACTTCACCTTCTCCTTCTCCTTTTCTGCTTCTTCTGATTCACCCTTCAGACTTCACCTTCTCCTTCTCCTTCTTCTGCTTCTTCTGATTCACCCTCCAGACCTCACATTCTCCTTCTCCTTCTTCTACCTCTTCTGATTCACCCTCCAGACTTCATCTTCTCCTTCTCCTTCTTCTGCTTCTTCTGATTCACCCTCCAGACTTCACCTTTTCCTTCTCCTTCTTCTGCTTCTTCTGATTCACCCTCCAGACTTCGCCTTCTCCTTCTCCTTCTTCTACTTCTTCTGATTCACCCTCCAGACCTCAGCTTCTCCTTCTCCTTCTTCTACTTCTTCTGATTCACCCTTCAGTCTTCACCTTCTCCTTCTCCTTCTTCTGCTTCTTCTGATTCACCCTCCAGACTTCACCTTCTCCTTCTCCTTCTTCTGCTTCTTCTGATTCACCCTCCAGACTTCGCCCTCTCCTTCTTCTACTTCTTCTGATTCACCCTCCAGACTTCACCTTCTCCTTCTCCCTCTTTTACTTCTTCTGATTCACCCTCCAGTCTTCATCTCCTCCTTCTCCTTCTTCTGCTTCTTCTGATTCACCCTCCAGACTTCACCTTCTGCTTCTCCTTCTTCTGCTTCTTCTGATTCACCCTCCTGACTTCACCTTCTCCTTCTCCTTCTTCTGCTTCTTCTGATTCACCCTCCAGACTTCACCTTCTCCTTCTCCTTCTTCTACTTCTTCTGATTCACCCTCCAGACTTCACCTTCTCCTTCTACTTCTTCTGCTTCTTCTGATTCACCCTCCGGACTTCATCTTCTCCTTCTCCTTCTACTGCTTCTTCTGATTCACCCTCCAGACTTCACCTTCTCCTTCTCCTTCTTCTGCTTCTTCTGATTCACCTTCCAAACTTCACCTTCTCCTTCTGCTTCTTCTGCTTCTTCTGATTCACCCTCCAGACTTCACCTTCTCCTTCTCCTTCTTCTACTTCTTCTGATTCACCCTCCAGACTTCACCTTCTCCTTCTCCTTCTTCTGCTTCTTCTGATTCACCCTCCAGACTTCACCTTCTCCTTCTCCTTCGTCTACTTCTTCTGATTCACCCTCCAGACTACACCTTCTCCTTCTCCTTCTTCTACTTCTTCTGATTCACCCTCCAGACTTCACCTTCTCCTTCTCCTTCTTCTGCTTCTTCTGATTCACCCTCCAGACTTCACCTTCTCCTTCTCCTTCTTCTACTTCTTCTGATTCACCCTCCAGACTTCACCTTCTCCTTCTCCTTCTTCTACTTCTTCTGATTCATCCTCCAGACTTCACCTTCTCCTTCTCCTTCTTCTACCTCTTCTGATTCACCCTCCAGACTTCATCTTCTCCTTCTCCTTCTTCTGCTTCTTCTGATTCACCTTCCAGACTTCACCTTCTCCTTCTCCTTCTTCTGCTTCTTCTGATTCACCCTCCAGACTTCACCTTCTCCTTCTCCTTCTTCTGCTTCTTCTGATTCACCCTCCAGACTTCGCCCTCTCCTTCTTCTACTTCTTCTGATTCACCCTCCAGACTTCACCTTCTCCTTCTCCCTCTTTTACTTCTTCTGATTCACCCTCCAGTCTTCATCTCCTCCTTCTCCTTCTTCTGCTTCTTCTGATTCACCCTCCAGACTTCACCTTCTGCTTCTCCTTCTTCTGCTTCTTCTGATTCACCCTCCTGACTTCACCTTCTCCTTCTCCTTCTTCTGCTTCTTCTGATTCACCCTCCAGACTTCACCTTCTCCTTCTCCTTCTTCTACTTCTTCTGATTCACCCTCCAGACTTCACCTTCTCCTTCTACTTCTTCTGCTTCTTCTGATTCACCCTCCGGACTTCACCTTCTCCTTCTCCTTCTACTGCTTCTTCTGATTCACCCTCCAGACTTCACCTTCTCCTTCTCCTTCTTCTGCTTCTTCTGATTCACCTTCCAAACTTCACCTTCTGCTTCTGCTTCTTCTGCTTCTTCTGATTCACCCTCCAGACTTCACCTTCTCCTTCTCCTTCTTCTACTTCTTCTGATTCACCCTCCAGACTTCACCTTCTCCTTCTCCTTCTTCTGCTTCTTCTGATTCACCCTCCAGACTTCACCTTCTCCTTCTCCTTCGTCTACTTCTTCTGATTCACCCTCCAGACTACACCTTCTCCTTCTCCTTCTTCTACTTCTTCTGATTCACCCTCCAGACTTCACCTTCTCCTTCTCCTTCTTCTGCTTCTTCTGATTCACCCTCCAGACTTCACCTTCTCCTTCTCCTTCTTCTACTTCTTCTGATTCACCCTCCAGACTTCACCTTCTCCTTCTCCTTCTTCTACTTCTTCTGATTCATCCTCCAGACTTCACCTTCTCCTTCTCCTTCTTCTACCTCTTCTGATTCACCCTCCAGACTTCATCTTCTCCTTCTCCTTCTTCTGCTTCTTCTGATTCACCTTCCAGACTTCACCTTCTCCTTCTCCTTCTTCTGCTTCTTCTGATTCACCCTCCAGACTTCACCTTCTCCTTCTCCTTCCTCTACTTCTTCTGATTAACCCTCCAGACTTCACCTTCTACTTCTCCTTCTTCTGCTTCTTCTGCTTCACCCTCCTGACTTCACCTTCTCCTTCTGCTTCTTCTACTTCTTCTGATTCACCCTCCTGTCTTCACCTTCTCCTTCTCCTTCTTCTGCTTCTTCTGCTTCACCCTCCAGACTTCACCTTCTCCTTCTCTTTCTTCTGCTTCTTCTGATTCACCCTCCAGACTTCACCTTCTCCTTCTCCTTCTTCTGATTCTTCTGATTCACCCTCCAGACTTCACCTTCTTCTTCTCCTTCTTCTACTTCTTCTGATTCACCCTCGTGACTTCATCTTCTCCTCCTCCTTCTTCTACTTCTTCTGCTTCACCCTCCAAACTTCACCTTCTCCTTCTCTTTCTTCTACTTCTTCTGATTCACCCTCCAGACTTCACCTTCTCCTTCTCCTTCTTCTGCTTCTTCTGATTCACCCTCCAGACTTCACCTTCTCCTTCTCCTTCTTCTGCTTCTTATGCTTCACCCTCCTGACTTCACCTTCTCCTTCTCTTTCTTCTGCTTCTTCTGCTTCACCCTCCTGACTTCACCTTCTCCTTCTCCTTCTTCTACTTCTTCTGATTCACCCTCCAGACTTCACCTTCTCCTTCTCCTTCTTCTGCTTCGCCCTCCAGACTTCACCTTCTCCTTCTCCTTCTTCTGCTTCTTCTGCTTCAACCTCCAGACTTCACCTTCTCCTTCTCCTTCTTCTGCTTCTTCTGCTTCACCCTCCTGACTTCACCTTCTCCTTCTCCTTCTTCTACTTCTTCTGATTCACCCTCCAGACTTCACCTTCCACTTCTCCTTCTTCTGCTTCTTCTGATTCACCCTCCAGACTTCACCTTCTCCTTCTCCTTCTTCTGCTTCTTCTGCTTCATCCTCCTGACTTCACCTTCTCCTTCTGCTTCTTCTCCTTCTTCTGATTCACCCTCCAGTCTTCACCTTCTCCTTCTCCTTCTACTGCTTCTTCTGCTTCACCCTCCAGACTTCACCTCCTCCTTCTCCTTCTTCTGCTTCTTCTGATTCACCCTCCAGACTTCATCTTCTCCTTCTCCTTCTTCTGCTTCTTCTGATTCACCCTTCAGACTTCACCTTCTCCTTCTCCTTCTTCTGCTTCTTCTGATTCACCCTCCAGACCTCACCTTCTCCATCTCCTTCTTCTACTTCTTTTGATTCACCCTCCAGACTTCATCTTCTCCTTCTCCTTCTTCTGCTTCTTCTGATTCACCCTCCAGACTTCACCATCTCCTTCTCCTTCTTCTGCTTCTTCTGATTCACCCTCCTGACTTCACCTTCTCCTTCTCCTTTTCTGCTTCTTCTGATTCACCCTTCAGACTTCACCTTCTCCTTCTCCTTCTTCTGCTTCTTCTGATTCACCCTCCAGACCTCACATTCTCCTTCTCCTTCTTCTACTTCTTCTGATTCACCCTCCAGACTTCATCTTCTCCTTCTCCTTCTTCTGCTTCTTCTGATTCACCCTCCAGACTTCACCTTTTCCTTCTCCTTCTTCTGCTTCTTCTGATTCACCCTCCAGACTTCGCCTTCTCCTTCTCCTTCTTCTACTTCTTCTGATTCACCCTCCAGACCTCAGCTTCTCCTTCTCCTTCTTCTACTTCTTCTGATTCACCCTTCAGTCTTCACCTTCTCCTTCTCCTTCTTCTGCTTCTTCTGATTCACCCTCCAGACTTCACCTTCTCCTTCTCCTTCTTCTGCTTCTTCTGATTCACCCTCCAGACTTCGCCCTCTCCTTCTTCTACTTCTTCTGATTCACCCTCCAGACTTCACCTTCTCCTTCTCCCTCTTTTACTTCTTCTGATTCACCCTCCAGTCTTCATCTCCTCCTTCTCCTTCTTCTGCTTCTTCTGATTCACCCTCCAGACTTCACCTTCTGCTTCTCCTTCTTCTGCTTCTTCTGATTCACCCTCCTGACTTCACCTTCTCCTTCTCCTTCTTCTGCTTCTTCTGATTCACCCTCCAGACTTCACCTTCTCCTTCTCCTTCTTCTACTTCTTCTGATTCACCCTCCAGACTTCACCTTCTCCTTCTACTTCTTCTGCTTCTTCTGATTCACCCTCCGGACTTCACCTTCTCCTTCTCCTTCTACTGCTTCTTCTGATTCACCCTCCAGACTTCACCTTCTCCTTCTCCTTCTTCTGCTTCTTCTGATTCACCTTCCAAACTTCACCTTCTCCTTCTGCTTCTTCTGCTTCTTCTGATTCACCCTCCAGACTTCACCTTCTCCTTCTCCTTCTTCTACTTCTTCTGATTCACCCTCCAGACTTCACCTTCTCCTTCTCCTTCTTCTGCTTCTTCTGATTCACCCTCCAGACTTCACCTTCTCCTTCTCCTTCGTCTACTTCTTCTGATTCACCCTCCAGACTACACCTTCTCCTTCTCCTTCTTCTACTTCTTCTGATTCACCCTCCAGACTTCACCTTCTCCTTCTCCTTCTTCTGCTTCTTCTGATTCACCCTCCAGACTTCACCTTCTCCTTCTCCTTCTTCTACTTCTTCTGATTCACCCTCCAGACTTCACCTTCTCCTTCTCCTTCTTCTACTTCTTCTGATTCATCCTCCAGACTTCACCTTCTCCTTCTCCTTCTTCTACCTCTTCTGATTCACCCTCCAGACTTCATCTTCTCCTTCTCCTTCTTCTGCTTCTTCTGATTCACCTTCCAGACTTCACCTTCTCCTTCTCCTTCTTCTGCTTCTTCTGATTCACCCTCCAGACTTCACCTTCTCCTTCTCCTTCTTCTGCTTCTTCTGATTCACCCTCCAGACTTCGCCCTCTCCTTCTTCTACTTCTTCTGATTCACCCTCCAGACTTCACCTTCTCCTTCTCCCTCTTTTACTTCTTCTGATTCACCCTCCAGTCTTCATCTCCTCCTTCTCCTTCTTCTGCTTCTTCTGATTCACCCTCCAGACTTCACCTTCTGCTTCTCCTTCTTCTGCTTCTTCTGATTCACCCTCCTGACTTCACCTTCTCCTTCTCCTTCTTCTGCTTCTTCTGATTCACCCTCCAGACTTCACCTTCTCCTTCTCCTTCTTCTACTTCTTCTGATTCACCCTCCAGACTTCACCTTCTCCTTCTACTTCTTCTGCTTCTTCTGATTCACCCTCCGGACTTCACCTTCTCCTTCTCCTTCTACTGCTTCTTCTGATTCACCCTCCAGACTTCACCTTCTCCTTCTCCTTCTTCTGCTTCTTCTGATTCACCTTCCAAACTTCACCTTCTGCTTCTGCTTCTTCTGCTTCTTCTGATTCACCCTCCAGACTTCACCTTCTCCTTCTCCTTCTTCTACTTCTTCTGATTCACCCTCCAGACTTCACCTTCTCCTTCTCCTTCTTCTGCTTCTTCTGATTCACCCTCCAGACTTCACCTTCTCCTTCTCCTTCGTCTACTTCTTCTGATTCACCCTCCAGACTACACCTTCTCCTTCTCCTTCTTCTACTTCTTCTGATTCACCCTCCAGACTTCACCTTCTCCTTCTCCTTCTTCTGCTTCTTCTGATTCACCCTCCAGACTTCACCTTCTCCTTCTCCTTCTTCTACTTCTTCTGATTCACCCTCCAGACTTCACCTTCTCCTTCTCCTTCTTCTACTTCTTCTGATTCATCCTCCAGACTTCACCTTCTCCTTCTCCTTCTTCTACCTCTTCTGATTCACCCTCCAGACTTCATCTTCTCCTTCTCCTTCTTCTGCTTCTTCTGATTCACCCTCCAGACTTCACCTTCTCCTTCTCCTTCTTCTGCTTCTTCTGATTCACCCTCCAGACTTCACCTTCTCCTTCTCCTTCCTCTACTTCTTCTGATTAACCCTCCAGACTTCACCTTCTACTTCTCCTTCTTCTGCTTCTTCTGCTTCACCCTCCTGACTTCACCTTCTCCTTCTGCTTCTTCTACTTCTTCTGATTCACCCTCCTGTCTTCACCTTCTCCTTCTCCTTCTTCTGCTTCTTCTGCTTCACCCTCCAGACTTCACCTTCTCCTTCTCTTTCTTCTGCTTCTTCTGATTCACCCTCCAGACTTCACCTTCTCCTTCTCCTTCTTCTGATTCTTCTGATTCACCCTCCAGACTTCACCTTCTTCTTCTCCTTCTTCTACTTCTTCTGATTCACCCTCGTGACTTCATCTTCTCCTCCTCCTTCTTCTACTTCTTCTGCTTCACCCTCCAAACTTCACCTTCTCCTTCTCTTTCTTCTACTTCTTCTGATTCACCCTCCAGACTTCACCTTCTCCTTCTCCTTCTTCTGCTTCTTCTGATTCACCCTCCAGACTTCACCTTCTCCTTCTCCTTCTTCTGCTTCTTATGCTTCACCCTCCTGACTTCACCTTCTCCTTCTCTTTCTTCTGCTTCTTCTGCTTCACCCTCCTGACTTCACCTTCTCCTTCTCCTTCTTCTACTTCTTCTGATTCACCCTCCAGACTTCACCTTCTCCTTCTCCTTCTTCTGCTTCTTCTGCTTCGCCCTCCAGACTTCACCTTCTCCTTCTCCTTCTTCTGCTTCTTCTGCTTCAACCTCCAGACTTCACCTTCTCCTTCTCCTTCTTCTGCTTCTTCTGCTTCACCCTCCTGACTTCACCTTCTCCTTCTCCTTCTTCTACTTCTTCTGATTCACCCTCCAGACTTCACCTTCCACTTCTCCTTCTTCTGCTTCTTCTGATTCACCCTCCAGACTTCACCTTCTCCTTCTCCTTCTTCTACTTCTTCTGATTCACCCTCCAGACTTCACCTTCTCCTTCTCCTTCTTCTACTTCTTCTGATTCACCCTCCAGACCTCACCTTCTCCTTCTCCTTCTTCTACTTCTTCTGCTTCTCCCTCCAGACTTCACCTTCTCCTTCTCCTTCTTCTGCTTCTTCTGATTCACCCTCCAGACTTCACCTTCTCCTTCTCCTTCTTCTACTTCTTCTGATTCACCCTCCAGACTTCACCTTCTCCTTCTCCTTCTTCTACTTCTTCTGATTAACCCTCCAGACTTCACCTTCTCCTTCTCCTTCTTCTGCTTCTTCTGCTTCATCCTCCTGACTTCACCTTCTCCTTCTGCTTATTCTCCTTCTTCTGATTCACCCTCCAGACTTCACCTTCTCCTTCTCCTTCTACTGCTTCTTCTGCTTCACCCTCCAGACTTCACCTCCTCCTTCTCCTTCTTCTGCTTCTTCTGATTCACCCTCCAGACTTCACCTTCTCCTTCTCCTTCTTCTGCTTCTTCTGATTCACCCTTCAGACTTCACCTTCTCCTTCTCCTTCTTCTGCTTCTTCTGATTCACCCTCCAGACCTCACCTTCTCCGTCTCCTTCTTCTACTTCTTTTGATTCACCCTCCAGACTTCATCTTCTCCTTCTCCTTCTTCTGCTTCTTCTGATTCACCCTCCAGACTTCACCATCTCCTTCTCCTTCTTCTGCTTCTTCTGATTCACCCTCCTGACTTCACCTTCTCCTTCTCCTTCTTCTGCTTCTTCTGATTCACCCTTCAGACTTCACCTTCTCCTTCTCCTTCTTCTGCTTCTTCTGATTCACCCTCCAGACCTCACATTCTCCTTCTCCTTCTTCTACTTCTTCTGAATCACCCTCCAGACTTCATCTTCTCCTTCTCCTTCTTCTGCTTCTTCTGATTCACCCTCCAGACTTCACCTTTTCCTTCTCCTTCTTCTGCTTCTTCTGATTCACCCTCCAGACTTCGCCTTCTCCTTCTCCTTCTTCTACTTCTTCTGATTCACCCTCCAGACTTCAGCTTCTCCTTCTCCTTCTTCTACTTCTTCTGATTCACCCTTCAGTCTTCACCTTCTCCTTCTCCTTCTTCTGCTTCTTCTGATTCACCCTCCAGACTTCACCTTCTCCTTCTCCTTCTTCTGCTTCTTCTGATTCACCCTCCTGTCTTCATCTTCTCCTTCTCCTTCTTCTGCTTCTTCTGATTCACCCTCCAGACTTCACCTTCTCCTTCTCCTTCTTCTACTTCTTCTGATTCACCCTCCAGACTTCACCTTCTCCTTCTACTTCTTCTGCTTCTTCTGATTCACCCTCCAGACTTCACCTTCTCCTTCTCCTACTTCTGCTTCTTCTGATTCTCCCTCCAGACATCACCTTCTCCTTCTCCTTCTTCTGCTTCTTCTGATTCACCCTACAGACTTCACCTTCTCCTTCTCCTTCATCTGCTTCTTCTGATTCACCCTCCAGACATCACCTTCTCCTTCTCCTTCTTCTACTTCTTCTGATTCACCCTCCAGACTTCACCTTCTCCTTCTCCTTCTTCTGCTTCTTCTGATTCACCCTCCAGACTTCACCTTCTCCTTCTCCTTCGCCTACTTCTTCTGATTCACCCTCCAGACTACACCTTCTCCTTCTCCTTCTTCTACTTCTTCTGATTCACCCTCCAGACTTCATCTTCTCCTTCTCCTTGTTCTGCTTCTTCTGATTCACCCTCCAGACTTCACCTTCTCACTCTCCTTCTTCTGCTTCTTCTGATTCACCCTCCAGACTTCACCTTCTCCTTCTCCTTCTTCTACTTCTTCTGATTCACCCTCGAGACTTCACCTTCTCCTTCTCCTTCTTCTACTTCTTCTGATTCACCCTCCAGACTTCACCTTCTCCTTCTCCTTCTTCTGCTTCTTCTGATTCACCCTCCAGACTTCACCTTCTCCTTCTACTTCTTCTGCTTCTTCTGATTCACCCTCCAAACTTTACCTTCTCCTTCTCCTTCTTCTGCTTCTTCTGATTCACCCTTCAGACTTCACCTTCTCCTTCTCCTTCTTCTGCTTCTTCTGATTCACCCTCCAGACCTCACCTTCTCCTTCTCCTTCTTCTACTTCTTCTGATTCACCCTCCAGCCTCCATCTTCTCCTTCTCCTTCTTCTGCTTCTTCTGATTCACCCTCCAGACTTCACCTTCTCCTTCTCCTTCTTCTGCTTCTTCTGATTCACCCTCCAGACTTCGCCTTCTCCTTCTTCTACTTCTTCTGATTCACCCTCCAGACTTCACCTTCTCCTTCTCCTTCTTTTACTTCTTCTGATTCACCCTCCAGTCTTCACCTCCTCCTTCTCCTTCTTCTGCTTCTTCTGATTCACCCTCCAGACTTCACCTTCTCCTTCTCCTTCTTCTGCTTCTTCTGATTCACCCTCCTGACTTCACCTTCTCCTTCTCCTTCTTCTGCTTCTTCTGATTCACCCTCCAGACTTCACCTTCCCCTTCTCCTTCTTCTGCTTCTTCTGATTCACCCTCCAGACTTCACCTTCTCCTTCTCCTTCTTCTGCTTCTTCTGATTCACCCTCCAGACTTCACCTTCTCCTTCTCCTTCTTCTACTTCTTCTGATTAACCCTCCAGACTTCACCTTCTCCTTCTCCTTCTTCTGCTTCTTCTGCTTCATCCTCCTGACTTCACCTTCTCCTTCTGCTTCTTCTCCTTCTTCTGATTCACCCTCCAGTCTTCACCTTCTCCTTCTCCTTCTACTGCTTCTTCTGCTTCACCCTCCAGACTTCACCTCCTCCTTCTCCTTCTTCTGCTTCTTCTGATTCACCCTCCAGACTTCACCTTCTCCTTCTCCTTCTTCTGCTTCTTCTGATTCACCCTTCAGACTTCACCTTCTCCTTCTCCTTCTTCTGCTTCTTCTGATTCACCCTCCAGACCTCACCTTCTCCGTCTCCTTCTTCTACTTCTTTTGATTCACCCTCCAGACTTCATCTTCTCCTTCTCCTTCTTCTGCTTCTTCTGATTCACCCTCCAGACTTCACCATCTCCTTCTCCTTCTTCTGCTTCTTCTGATTCACCCTCCTGACTTCACCTTCTCCTTCTCCTTTTCTGCTTCTTCTGATTCACCCTTCAGACTTCACCTTCTCCTTCTCCTTCTTCTGCTTCTTCTGATTCACCCTCCAGACCTCACATTCTCCTTCTCCTTCTTCTACTTCTTCTGATTCACCCTCCAGACTTCATCTTCTCCTTCTCCTTCTTCTGCTTCTTCTGATTCACCCTCCAGACTTCACCTTTTCCTTCTCCTTCTTCTGCTTCTTCTGATTCACCCTCCAGACTTCGCCTTCTCCTTCTCCTTCTTCTACTTCTTCTGATTCACCCTCCAGACCTCAGCTTCTCCTTCTCCTTCTTCTACTTCTTCTGATTCACCCTTCAGTCTTCACCTTCTCCTTCTCCTTCTTCTGCTTCTTCTGATTCACCCTCCAGACTTCACCTTCTCCTTCTCCTTCTTCTGCTTCTTCTGATTCACCCTCCAGACTTCGCCCTCTCCTTCTTCTACTTCTTCTGATTCACCCTCCAGACTTCACCTTCTCCTTCTCCCTCTTTTACTTCTTCTGATTCACCCTCCAGTCTTCATCTCCTCCTTCTCCTTCTTCTGCTTCTTCTGATTCACCCTCCAGACTTCACCTTCTGCTTCTCCTTCTTCTGCTTCTTCTGATTCACCCTCCTGACTTCACCTTCTCCTTCTCCTTCTTCTGCTTCTTCTGATTCACCCTCCAGACTTCACCTTCTCCTTCTCCTTCTTCTACTTCTTCTGATTCACCCTCCAGACTTCACCTTCTCCTTCTACTTCTTCTGCTTCTTCTGATTCACCCTCCGGACTTCACCTTCTCCTTCTCCTTCTACTGCTTCTTCTGATTCACCCTCCAGACTTCACCTTCTCCTTCTCCTTCTTCTGCTTCTTCTGATTCACCTTCCAAACTTCACCTTCTCCTTCTGCTTCTTCTGCTTCTTCTGATTCACCCTCCAGACTTCACCTTCTCCTTCTCCTTCTTCTACTTCTTCTGATTCACCCTCCAGACTTCACCTTCTCCTTCTCCTTCTTCTGCTTCTTCTGATTCACCCTCCAGACTTCACCTTCTCCTTCTCCTTCGTCTACTTCTTCTGATTCACCCTCCAGACTACACCTTCTCCTTCTCCTTCTTCTACTTCTTCTGATTCACCCTCCAGACTTCACCTTCTCCTTCTCCTTCTTCTGCTTCTTCTGATTCACCCTCCAGACTTCACCTTCTCCTTCTCCTTCTTCTACTTCTTCTGATTCACCCTCCAGACTTCACCTTCTCCTTCTCCTTCTTCTACTTCTTCTGATTCATCCTCCAGACTTCACCTTCTCCTTCTCCTTCTTCTACCTCTTCTGATTCACCCTCCAGACTTCATCTTCTCCTTCTCCTTCTTCTGCTTCTTCTGATTCACCTTCCAGACTTCACCTTCTCCTTCTCCTTCTTCTGCTTCTTCTGATTCACCCTCCAGACTTCACCTTCTCCTTCTCCTTCCTCTACTTCTTCTGATTAACCCTCCAGACTTCACCTTCTACTTCTCCTTCTTCTGCTTCTTCTGCTTCACCCTCCTGACTTCACCTTCTCCTTCTGCTTCTTCTACTTCTTCTGATTCACCCTCCTGTCTTCACCTTCTCCTTCTCCTTCTTCTGATTCTTCTGATTCACCCTCCAGACTTCACCTTCTTCTTCTCCTTCTTCTACTTCTTCTGATTCACCCTCGTGACTTCATCTTCTCCTCCTCCTTCTTCTACTTCTTCTGCTTCACCCTCCAAACTTCACCTTCTCCTTCTCTTTCTTCTACTTCTTCTGATTCACCCTCCAGACTTCACCTTCTCCTTCTCCTTCTTCTGCTTCTTCTGATTCACCCTCCAGACTTCACCTTCTCCTTCTCCTTCTTCTGCTTCTTATGCTTCACCCTCCTGACTTCACCTTCTCCTTCTCTTTCTTCTGCTTCTTCTGCTTCACACTCCTGACTTCACCTTCTCCTTCTCCTTCTTCTACTTCTTCTGATTCACCCTCCAGACTTCACCTTCTCCTTCTCCTTCTTCTGCTTCTTCTGCTTCACCCACCAGACTTCACCTTCTCCTTCTCCTTCTTCTGCTTCTTCTGCTTCGCCCTCCAGACTTCACCTTCTCCTTCTCCTTCTTCTGCTTCTTCTGCTTCAACCTCCAGACTTCACCTTCTCCTTCTCCTTCTTCTGCTTCTTCTGCTTCACCCTCCTGACTTCACCTTCTCCTTCTCCTTCTTCTACTTCTTCTGATTCACCCTCCAGACTTCACCTTCCACTTCTCCTTCTTCTGCTTCTTCTGATTCACCCTCCAGACTTCACCTTCTCCTTCTCCTTCTTCTACTTCTTCTGATTCACCCTCCAGACTTCACCTTCTCCTTCTCCTTCTTCTACTTCTTCTGATTCACCCTCCAGACCTCACCTTCTCCTTCTCCTTCTTCTACTTCTTCTGCTTCTCCCTCCAGACTTCACCTTCTCCTTCTCCTTCTTCTGCTTCTTCTGATTCACCCTCCAGACTTCACCTTCTCCTTCTCCTTCTTCTACTTCTTCTGATTCACCCTCCAGACTTCACCTTCTCCTTCTCCTTCTTCTACTTCTTCTGATTAACCCTCCAGACTTCACCTTCTCCTTCTCCTTCTTCTGCTTCTTCTGCTTCATCCTCCTGACTTCACCTTCTCCTTCTGCTTATTCTCCTTCTTCTGATTCACCCTCCAGACTTCACCTTCTCCTTCTCCTTCTACTGCTTCTTCTGCTTCACCCTCCAGACTTCACCTCCTCCTTCTCCTTCTTCTGCTTCTTCTGATTCACCCTCCAGACTTCACCTTCTCCTTCTCCTTCTTCTGCTTCTTCTGATTCACCCTTCAGACTTCACCTTCTCCTTCTCCTTCTTCTGCTTCTTCTGATTCACCCTCCAGACCTCACCTTCTCCGTCTCCTTCTTCTACTTCTTTTGATTCACCCTCCAGACTTCATCTTCTCCTTCTCCTTCTTCTGCTTCTTCTGATTCACCCTCCAGACTTCACCATCTCCTTCTCCTTCTTCTGCTTCTTCTGATTCACCCTCCTGACTTCACCTTCTCCTTCTCCTTCTTCTGCTTCTTCTGATTCGCCCTTCAGACTTCACCTTCTCCTTCTCCTTCTTCTGCTTCTTCTGATTCACCCTCCAGACCTCACATTCTCCTTCTCCTTCTTCTACTTCTTCTGATTCACCCTCCAGACTTCATCTTCTCCTTCTCCTTCTTCTGCTTCTTCTGATTCACCCTCCAGACTTCACCTTTTCCTTCTCCTTCTTCTGCTTCTTCTGATTCACCCTCCAGACTTCGCCTTCTCCTTCTCCTTCTTCTACTTCTTCTGATTCACCCTCCAGACTTCAGCTTCTCCTTCTCCTTCTTCTACTTCTTCTGATTCACCCTTCAGTCTTCACCTTCTCCTTCTCCTTCTTCTGCTTCTTCTGATTCACCCTCCAGACTTCACGTTCTCCTTCTCCTTCTTCTGCTTCTTCTGATTCACCCTCCTGTCTTCATCTTCTCCTTCTCCTTCTTCTGCTTCTTCTGATTCACCCTCCAGACTTCACCTTCTCCTTCTCCTTCTTCTACTTCTTCTGATTCACCCTCCAGACTTCACCTTCTCCTTCTACTTCTTCTGCTTCTTCTGATTCACCCTCCAGACTTCACCTTCTCCTTCTCCTACTTCTGCTTCTTCTGATTCTCCCTCCAGACATCACCTTCTCCTTCTCCTTCTTCTGCTTCTTCTGATTCACCCTACAGACTTCACCTTCTCCTTCTCCTTCATCTGCTTCTTCTGATTCACCCTCCAGACATCACCTTCTCCTTCTCCTTCTTCTACTTCTTCTGATTCACCCTCCAGACTTCACCTTCTCCTTCTCCTTCTTCTGCTTCTTCTGATTCACCCTCCAGACTTCACCTTCTCCTTCTCCTTCGTCTACTTCTTCTGATTCACCCTCCAGACTACACCTTCTCCTTCTCCTTCTTCTACTTCTTCTGATTCACCCTCCAGACTTCATCTTCTCCTTCTCCTTGTTCTGCTTCTTCTGATTCACCCTCCAGACTTCACCTTCTCACTCTCCTTCTTCTGCTTCTTCTGATTCACCCTCCAGACTTCACCTTCTCCTTCTCCTTCTTCTACTTCTTCTGATTCACCCTCGAGACTTCACCTTCTCCTTCTCCTTCTTCTACTTCTTCTGATTCACCCTCCAGACTTCACCTTCTCCTTCTCCTTCTTCTGCTTCTTCTGATTCACCCTCCAGACTTCACCTTCTCCTTTTACTTCTTCTGCTTCTTCTGATTCACCCTCCAAACTTTACCTTCTCCTTCTCCTTCTTCTGCTTCTTCTGATTCACCCTTCAGACTTCACCTTCTCCTTCTCCTTCTTCTGCTTCTTCTGATTCACCCTCCAGACCTCACCTTCTCCTTCTCCTTCTTCTACTTCTTCTGATTCACCCTCCAGCCTCCATCTTCTCCTTCTCCTTCTTCTGCTTCTTCTGATTCACCCTCCAGACTTCACCTTCTCCTTCTCCTTCTTCTGCTTCTTCTGATTCACCCTCCAGACTTCGCCTTCTCCTTCTTCTACTTCTTCTGATTCACCCTCCAGACTTCACCTTCTCCTTCTCCTTCTTTTACTTCTTCTGATTCACCCTCCAGTCTTCACCTCCTCCTTCTCCTTCTTCTGCTTCTTCTGATTCACCCTCCAGACTTCACCTTCTCCTTCTCCTTCTTCTGCTTCTTCTGATTCACCCTCCTGACTTCACCTTCTCCTTCTCCTTCTTCTGCTTCTTCTGATTCACCCTCCAGACTTCACCTTCTCCTTCTCCTTCTTCCACTTCTTCTGATTCACCCTCCAGACTTCACCTTCTCCTTCTACTTCTTCTGCTTCTTCTGATTCACCCTCCGGACTTCACCTTCTCCTTCTCCTTCTACTGCTTCTTCTGATTCACCCTCCAGACTTCACCTTCTCCTTCTCCTTCTTCTGCTTCTTCTGATTCACCCTCCAGACTTCACCTTCTCCTTCTCCTTCTTCTGCTTCTTCTGATTCACCCTCCAGACTTCACCTTCTCCTTCTCCTTCTTCTACTTCTTCTGATTCACCCTCCAGACTTCACCTTCTCCTTCTCCTTCTTCTGCTTCTTCTGATTCACCCTCCAGACTTCACCTTCTATTTCTCCTTCGTCTACTTCTTCTGATTAACCCTCCAGACTTCACCTTCTCCTTCTCCTTCTTCTGCTGCTTCTGCTTCACCCTCCTGACTTCACCTTCTCCTTCTGCTTCTTCTACTTCTTCTGATTCACCCTCCTGTCTTCACCTTCTCCTTCTCCTTCTTCTGCTTCTGCTGCTTCACCCTCCAGACTTCACCTTCTCCTTCTCTTTCTTCTGCTTCTTCTGATTCACCCTCCAGACTTCACCTTCTCCTTCTCCTTCTTCTGATTCTTCTGATTCACCCTCCAGACTTTACCTTCTCCTTCTTCTGCTTCTTCTGATTCACCCTCCTGACTTCACCTTCTCCTTCTCCTTCTTCTACTTCTTCTGATTCACCCTCCTGACTTCATCTTCTCCTCCTCCTTCTTCTACTTCTTCTGCTTCACCCTCCAAACTTCACCTTCTCCTTCTCTTTCTTCTACTTCTTCTGATTCACCCTCCAGACTTCACCTTCTCCTTCTCCTTCTTCTGCTTCTTCTGATTCACCCTCCAGACTTCACCTTCTCCTTCTCCTTATTCTGCTTCTTCTGATTCACCCTCCAGACTTCACCTTCTCCTTCTCCTTCTTCTGCTTCTTATGATTCACCCTCCAGACTTCACCTTCTCCTTCTCCTTCTTCTGCTTCTTCTGATTCACCCTCCAGACTTCACCTTCTCCTTCTCCTTCTTCTACTTCTTCTGATTCACCCTCCAGACTTCACCTTCTCCTTCTCCTTCTTCTGCTTCTTCTGATTCACCCTCCAGACTTCACCTTCTCCTTCTCCTTATTCTGCTTCTTCTGATTCACCCTCCAGACTTCACCTTCTCCTTCTCCTTCTTCTGCTTCTTCTGATTCACCCTCCAGACTTCACCTTCTCCTTCTCCTTCTTCTACTTCTTCTGATTCACCCTCCAGACTTCACCTTCTCCCTCTCCTTCTTCTGCTTCTTCTGATTCACCCTACAGACCTCACCTTCTCCTTCTCCTTCTTCTACTTCTTCTGATTCACCCTCCAGACTTCATCTTCTCCTTCTCCTTCTTCTGCTTCTTCTGATTCACCCTCCAGACTTCACCTTCTCCTTCTCCTTCTTCTGCTTCTTCTGATTCACCCTCCAGACTTCGCCTTCTCCTTCTCCTTCTTCTACTTCTTCTGATTCACCCTCCAGACTTCACCTTCTCCTTCTCCTTCTTCTACTTCTTCTGATTCACCCTCCAGTCTTCACCTTCTCCTTCTCCTTCTTCTGCTTCTTCTGAGTCACCCTCCAGACTTCACCTTCTCCTTCTCCTTCTTCTGCTTCTTCTGATTCACCCTCCTGTCTTCACCTTCTCCTTCTCCTTCTTCTGCTTCTTCTGATTCACCCTCCAGACTTCACCTTCTCCTTCTCCTTCTTCTACTTCTTCTGATTCACCCTCCAGACTTCACCTTCTCCTTCTACTTCTTCTGCTTCTTCTGGTTCACCCTACAGACTTCACCTTCTCCTTCTCCTTCATCTGCTTCTTCTGATTCACCCTCCAGACATCACCTTCTCCTTCTCCTTCTTCTACTTCTTCTGATTCACCCTCCAGACTTCACCTTCTCCTTCTCCTTCTTCTGCTTCTTCTGATTCACCCTCCAAACTTCACCTTCTCCTTCTCCTTCGTCTACTTCTTCTGATTCACCCTCCAGACTACACCTTCTCCTTCTCCTTCTTCTACTTCTTCTGATTCACCCTCCAGACTTCACCTTCTCCTTCTCCTTGTTCTGCTTCTTCTGATTCACCCTCCAAACTTCACCTTCTCCTTCTCTTTCTTCTACTTCTTCTGATTCACCCTCCAGACTTCACCTTCTCCTTCTCCTTCTTCTGCTTCTTCTGATTCACCCTCCAGACTTCAACTTCTCCTTCTCCTTATTCTGCTTCTTCTGATTCACCCTCCAGACTTCACCTTCTCCTTCTCCTTCTTCTGCTTCTTATGATTCACCCTCCAGACTTCACCTTCTCCTTCTCCTTCTTCTGCTTCTTCTGATTCACCCTCCAGACTTCACCTTCTCCTTCTCCTTCTTCTACTTCTTCTGATTCACCCTCCAGACTTCACCTTCTCCTTCTCCTTCTTCTGCTTCTTCTGATTCATCCTCCAGACTTCACCTTCTCCTTCTCCTTATTCTGCTTCTTCTGATTCACCCTCCAGACTTCACCTTCTCCTTCTCCTTCTTCTGCTTCTTCTGATTCACCCTCCAGACTTCACCTTCTCCTTCTCCTTCTTCTACTTCTTCTGATTCACCCTCCAGACTTCACCTTCTCCTTCTCCTTCTTCTGCTTCTTCTGATTCATCCTACAGACCTCACCTTCTCCTTCTCCTTCTTCTACTTCTTCTGATTCACCCTCCAGACTTCATCTTCTCCTTCTCCTTCTTCTGCTTCTTCTGATTCACCCTCCAGACTTCACCTTCTCCTTCTCCTTCTTCTGCTTCTTCTGATTCACCCTCCAGACTTCGCCTTCTCCTTCTCCTTCTTCTACTTCTTCTGATTCACCCTCCAGACTTCACCTTCTCCTTCTCCTTCTTCTACTTCTTCTGATTCACCCTCCAGTCTTCACCTTCTCCTTCTCCTTCTTCTGCTTCTTCTGATTCACCCTCCAGACTTCACCTTCTCCTTCTCCTTCTTCTGCTTCTTCTGATTCACCC
Organism: Somniosus microcephalus; assembly: GCF_052327205.1. Classification (NCBI taxonomy): domain Eukaryota; kingdom Metazoa; phylum Chordata; class Chondrichthyes; order Squaliformes; family Somniosidae; genus Somniosus; species Somniosus microcephalus. The sequence goes on along the minus strand of NW_028225533.1, from coordinate 9,415 downwards.
TCCTGTCTTCACCTTCTCCTTCTCCTTCTTCTGCTTCTTCTGATTCACCCTCCAGACTTCACCTTCTCCTTCTCCTTCTTCTACTTCTTCTGATTCACCCTCCAGACTTCACCTTCTCCTTCTTCTTCTTCTGCTTCTTCTGATTCACCCTCCAGAGTTCACCTTCTCCTTCTCCTACTTCTGCTTCTTCTGATTCACCCTCCAGACTTCACCTTCTCCTTCTCCTTCTTCTGCTTCTTCTGATTCACCCTACAGACTTCACCTTCTCCTTCTCCTTCATCTGCTTCTTCTGATTCACCCTCCAGACATCACCTTCTCCTACTCCTTCTTCTGCTTCTTCTGATTCAACCTCCAGACTTCACCTTCTGCTTCTCCTTCGTCAACTTCTTCTGATTCACCCTCCAGACTACACCTTCTCCTTCTCCTTCTTCTACTTCTTCTGATTCACCCTCCAGACTTCATCTTCTCCTTCTCCTTGTTCTGCTTCTTCTGATTCACCCTCCAGACTTCACCTTCTCACTCTCCTTCTTCTGCTTCTTCTGATTCACCCTCCAGACTTCACCTTCTCCTTCTCCTTCTTCTACTTCTTCTGATACACCCTCGAGACTTCACCTTCTTCTTCTCCTTCTTCTACTTCTTCTGATTCACCCTCCAGACTTCACCTTCTCCTTCTCCTTCTTCTGCTTCTTCTGATTCACCCTCCAGACTTCACCTTCTCCTTCTACTTCTTCTGCTTCTTCTGATTCACCCTCCAAACTTTACCTTCTCCTTCTCCTTCTTCTGCTTCTTCTGATTCACCCTTCAGACTTCACCTTCTCCTTCTCCTTCTTCTGCTTCTTCTGATTCACCCTCCAGACCTCACCTTCTCCTTCTCCTTCTTCTACTTCTTCTGATTCACCCTCCAGACTCCATCTTCTCCTTCTCCTTCTTCTGCTTCTTCTGATTCACCCTCCAGACTTCACCTTCTCCTTCTCCTTCTTCTGCTTCTTCTGATTCACCCTCCAGACTTCGCCCTCTCCTTCTTCTACTTCTTCTGATTCACCCTCCAGACTTCACCTTCTCCTTCTCCTTCTTTTACTTCTTCTGATTCACCCACCAGTCTTCATCTCCTCCTTCTCCTTCTTCTGCTTCTTCTGATTCACCCTCCAGACTTCACCTTCTCCTTCTCCTTCTTCTGCTTCTTCTGATTCACCCTCCTGACTTCACCTTCTCCTTCTCCTTCTTCTGCTTCTTCTGATTCACCCTCCAGACTTCACCTTCTCCTTCTCCTTCTTCTACTTCTTCTGATTCACCCTCCAGACTTCACCTTCTCCTTCTACTTCTTCTGCTTCTTCTGATTCACCCTCCGGACTTCACCTTCTCCTTCTCCTTCTACTGCTTCTTCTGATTCACCCTCCAGACTTCACCTTCTCCTTCTCCTTCTTCTGCTTCTTCTGAATCACCCTCCAGACTTCACCTTCTCCTTCTCCTTCTTCTGCTTCTTCTGATTCACCCTCCAGACTTCACCTTCTCCTTCTCCTTCTTCTACTTCTTCTGATTCACCCGCCAGACTTCACCTTCTCCTTCTCCTTCTTCTGCTTCTTCTGATTCACCCTCCAGACTTCATCTTCTCCTTCTCCTTCGTCTACTTCTTCTGATTCACCCTCCAGACTACACCTTCTCCTTCTCCTTCTTCTACTTCTTCTGATTCACCCTCCAGACTTCACCTTCTACTTCTCCTTCTTCTGCTTCTTCTGATTCACCCTCCAGACTTCACCTTCTCCTTCTCCTTCTTCTACTTCTTCTGATTCATCCTCCAGACTTCACCTTCTCCTTCTCCTTCTTCTACTTCTTCTGATTCATCCTCCAGACTTCACCTTCTCCTTCTCCTTCTTCTACCTCTTCTGATTCACCCTCCAGACTTCATCTTCTCCTTCTCCTTCTTCTGCTTCTTCTGATTCACCCTCCAGACTTCACCTTCTCCTTCTCCTTCTTCTGCTTCTTCTGATTCACCCTCCAGCCTTCACCTTCTCCTTCTCCTTCTTCTACTTCTTCTGATTAACCCTCCAGACTTCACCTTCTCCTTCTCCTTCTTCTACTTCTTCTGATTCACCCTCCAGACTTCACCTTCTCCTTCTCCTTCTTCTGCTTCTTCTGATTCATCCTACAGACCTCACCTTCTCCTTCTCCTTCTTCTACTTCTTCTGATTCACCCTCCAGACTACATCTTCTCCTTCTCCTTCTTCTGCTTCTTCTGATTCACCCTCCAGACTTCACCTTCTCCTTCTCCTTCTTCTGCTTCTTCTGATTCACCCTCCAGACTTCGCCTTCTCCTTCTCCTTCTTCTACTTCTTCCGATTCACCCTCCAGACTTCACCTTCTCCTTCTCCTTCTTCTACTTCTTCTGATTCACCCTCCAGTCTTCACCTTCTCCTTCTCCTTCTTCTGCTTCTTCTGATTCACCCTCCAGACTTCACCTTCTCCTTCTCCTTCTTCTGCTTCTTCTGATTCACCCTCCTGTCTTCACCTTCTCCTTCTCCTTCTTCTGCTTCTTCTGATTCACCCTCCAGACTTCACCTTCTCCTTCTCCTTCTTCTACTTCCTCTGATTCACCCTCCAGACTTCACCTTCTCCTTCTTCTTCTTCTGCTTCTTCTGATTCACCCTCCAGAGTTCACCTTCTCCTTCTCCTACTTCTGCTTCTTCTGATTCACCCTCCAGACTTCACCTTCTCCTTCTCCTTCTTCTACTTCTTCTGATTCACCCTCCTGTCTTCAGCTTCTCCTTCTCCTTCTACTGCTTCTGCTGCTTCACCCTCCAGACTTCACCTTCTCCTTCTCTTTCTTCTGCTTCTTCTGTTTCACCCTCCAGACTTCACCTTCTCCTTCTCCTTCTTCTGATTCTTCTGATTCACCCTCCAGACTTTACCTTCTCCTTCTTCTGCTTCTTCTGATTCACCCTCCTGACTTCACCTTCTCCTTCTCCTTCTTCTACTTCTTCTGATTCGCCCTCCAGACTTCATCTTCTCCTCCTCCTTCTTCTACTTCTTCAGCTTCACCCTCCAAACTTCACCTTCTCCTTCTCTTTCTTCTACTTCTTCTGATTCACCCTCCAGACTTCACCTTCTCCTTCTCCTTCTTCTGCTTCTTCTGATTCACCCTCCAGACTTCACCTTCTCCTTCTCCTTATTCTGCTTCTTCTGATTCACCCTCCAGACTTCACCTTCTCCTTCTCCTTCTTCTGCTTCTTATGATTCACCCTCCAGACTTCACCTTCTCCTGCTCCTTCTTCTGCTTCTTCTGATTCACCCTCCAGACTTCACCTTCTCCTTCTCCTTCTTCTACTTCTTCTGATTCACCCTCCAGACTTCACCTTCTCCTTCTCCTTCTTCTGCTTCTTCTGATTCACCCTCCAGACTTCACCTTCTCCTTCTCCTTTTTCTGCTTCTTCTGATTCACCCTCCAGACTTCACCTTCTCCTTCTCCTTCTTCTGCTTCTTCTGATTCACCCTCCAGACTTCACCTTCTCCTTCTCCTTCTTCTACTTCTTCTGATTCACCCTCCAGACTTCACCTTCTCCTTCTCCTTCTTCTGCTTCTTCTGATTCACCCTACAGACCTCACCTTCTCCTTCTTCTACTTCTTCTGATTCACCCTCCAGCATTCATCTTCTCCTTCTCCTTCTTCTGCTTCTTCTGATTCACCCTCCAGACTTCACCTTCTCCTTCTCCTTCTTCTGCTTCTTCTGATTCACCCTCCAGACTTCGCCTTCTCCTTCTCCTTCTTCTACTTCTTCTGATTCACCCTCCAGACTTCACCTTCTCCTTCTCCTTCTTCTACTTCTTCTGATTCACCCTCCAGTCTTCACCTTCTCCTTCTCCTTCTTCTGCTTCTTCTGATTCACCCTCCAGACTTCACCTTCTCCTTCTCCTTCTTCTGCTTCTTCTGATTCACCCTCCTGTCTTCACCTTCTCCTTCTCCTTCTTCTGCTTCTTCTGATTCACCCTCCAGACTTCACCTTCTCCTTCTCCTTCTTCTACTTCTTCTGATTCACCCTCCAGACTTCACCTTCTCCTTCTACTTCTTCTGCTTCTTCTGATTCACCCTACAGACTTCACCTTCTCCTTCTCCTTCATCTGCTTCTTCTGATTCACCCTCCAGACATCACCTTCTCCTTCTCCTTCTTCTACTTCTTCTGATTCACCCTCCAGACTTCACCTTCTCCTTCTCCTTCTTCTGCTTCTTCTGATTCACCCTCCAGACTTCACCTTCTCCTTCTCCTTCGTCTACTTCTTCTGATTCACCCTCCAGACTACACCTTCTCCTTCTCCTTCTTCTACTTCTTCTGATTCACCCTCCAGACTTCACCTTCTCCTTCTCCTTGTTCTGCTTCTTCTGATTCACCCTCCAAACTTCACCTTCTCCTTCTCTTTCTTCTACTTCTTCTGATTCACCCTCCAGACTTCACCTTCTCCTTCTCCTTCTTCTGCTTCTTCTGATTCACCCTCCAGACTTCACCTTCTCCTTCTCCTTATTCTGCTTCTTCTGATTCACCCTCCAGACTTCACCTTCTCCTTCTCCTTCTTCTGCTTCTTATGATTCACCCTCCAGACTTCACCTTCTCCTTCTCCTTCTTCTGCTTCTTCTGATTCACCCTCCAGACTTCACCTTCTCCTTCTCCTTCTTCTACTTCTTCTGATTCACCCTCCAGACTTCACCTTCTCCTTCTCCTTCTTCTGCTTCTTCTGATTCATCCTCCAGACTTCACCTTCTCCTTCTCCTTATTCTGCTTCTTCTGATTCACCCTCCAGACTTCACCTTCTCCTTCTCCTTCTTCTGCTTCTTCTGATTCACCCTCCAGACTTCACCTTCTCCTTCTCCTTCTTCTACTTCTTCTGATTCACCCTCCAGACTTCACCTTCTCCTTCTCCTTCTTCTGCTTCTTCTGATTCATCCTACAGACCTCACCTTCTCCTTCTCCTTCTTCTACTTCTTCTGATTCACCCTCCAGACTTCATCTTCTCCTTCTCCTTCTTCTGCTTCTTCTGATTCACCCTCCAGACTTCACCTTCTCCTTCTCCTTCTTCTGCTTCTTCTGATTCACCCTCCAGACTTCGCCTTCTCCTTCTCCTTCTTCTACTTCTTCTGATTCACCCTCCAGACTTCACCTTCTCCTTCTCCTTCTTCTACTTCTTCTGATTCACCCTCCAGTCTTCACCTTCTCCTTCTCCTTCTTCTGCTTCTTCTGATTCACCCTCCAGACTTCACCTTCTCCTTCTCCTTCTTCTGCTTCTTCTGATTCACCCTCCTGTCTTCACCTTCTCCTTCTCCTTCTTCTGCTTCTTCTGATTCACCCTCCAGACTTCACCTTCTCCTTCTCCTTCTTCTACTTCTTCTGATTCACCCTCCAGACTTCACCTTCTCCTTCTTCTTCTTCTGCTTCTTCTGATTCACCCTCCAGAGTTCACCTTCTCCTTCTCCTACTTCTGCTTCTTCTGATTCACCCTCCAGACTTCACCTTCTCCTTCTCCTTCTTCTGCTTCTTCTGATTCACCCTACAGACTTCACCTTCTCCTCCTTCATCTGCTTCTTCTGATTCACCCTCCAGACATCACCTTCTCCTTCTCCTTCTTCTGCTTCTTCTGATTCAACCTCCAGACTTCACCTTCTGCTTCTCCTTCGTCTACTTCTTCTGATTCACCCTCCAGACTTCGCCTTCTCCTTCTCCTTCTTCTACTTCTTCTGATTCACCCTCCAGACTTCACCTTCTCCTTCTCCTTCTTCTACTTCTTCTGATTCACCCTCCAGTCTTCACCTTCTCCTTCTCCTTCTTCTGCTTCTTCTGATTCACCCTCCAGACTTCACCTTCTCCTTCTCCTTCTTCTGCTTCTTCTGATTCACCCTCCTGTCTTCACCTTCTCCTTCTCCTTCTTCTGTTTCTTCTGATTCACCCTCCAGACTTCACCTTCTCCTTCTCCTTCTTCTACTTCTTCTGATTCACCCTCCAGACTTCACCTTCTCCTTCTTCTTCTTCTGCTTCTTCTGATTCACCCTCCAGAGTTCACCTTCTCCTTCTCCTACTTCTGCTTCTTCTGATTCACCCTCCAGACTTCACCTTCTCCTTCTCCTTCTTCTGCTTCTTCTGTTTCACCCTACAGACTTCACCTTCTCCTTCTCCTTCATCTGCTTCTTCTGATTCACCCTCCAGACATCACCTTCTCCTACTCCTTCTTCTGCTTCTTCTGATTCAACCTCCAGACTTCACCTTCTGCTTCTCCTTCGTCAACTTCTTCTGATTCACCCTCCAGACTACACCTTCTCCTTCTCCTTCTTCTACTTCTTCTGATTCACCCTCCAGACTTCATCTTCTCCTTCTCCTTGTTCTGCTTCTTCTGATTCACCCTCCAGACTTCACCTTCTCACTCTCCTTCTTCTGCTTCTTCTGATTCACCCTCCAGACTTCACCTTCTCCTTCTCCTTCTTCTACTTCTTCTGATACACCCTCGAGACTTCACCTTCTTCTTCTCCTTCTTCTACTTCTTCTGATTCACCCTCCAGACTTCACCTTCTCCTTCTCCTTCTTCTGCTTCTTCTGATTCACCCTCCAGACTTCACCTTCTCCTTCTACTTCTTCTGCTTCTTCTGATTCACCCTCCAGACTACACCTTCTCCTTCTCCTTCTTCTACTTCTTCTGATTCACCCTCCAAACTTTACCTTCTCCTTCTCCTTCTTCTGCTTCTTCTGATTCACCCTTCAGACTTCACCTTCTCCTTCTCCTTCTTCTGCTTCTTCTGATTCACCCTCCAGACCTCACCTTCTCCTTCTCCTTCTTCTAACTTCTTCTGATTCACCCTCCAGACTCCATCTTCTCCTTCTCCTTCTTCTGCTTCTTCTGATTCACCCTCCAGACTTCACCTTCTCCTTCTCCTTCTTCTGCTTCTTCTGATTCACCCTCCAGACTTCGCCCTCTCCTTCTTCTACTTCTTCTGATTCACCCTCCAGACTTCACCTTCTCCTTCTCCTTCTTTTACTTCTTCTGATTCACCCACCAGTCTTCATCTCCTCCTTCTCCTTCTTCTGCTTCTTCTGATTCACCCTCCAGACTTCACCTTCTCCTTCTCCTTCTTCTGCTTCTTCTGATTCACCCTCCTGACTTCACCTTCTCCTTCTCCTTCTTCTGCTTCTTCTGATTCACCCTCCAGACTTCACCTTCTCCTTCTCCTTCTTCTACTTCTTCTGATTCACCCTCCAGACTTCACCTTCTCCTTCTACTTCTTCTGCTTCTTCTGATTCACCCTCCGGACTTCACCTTCTCCTTCTCCTTCTACTGCTTCTTCTGATTCACCCTCCAGACTTCACCTTCTCCTTCTCCTTCTTCTGCTTCTTCTGAATCACCCTCCAGACTTCACCTTCTCCTTCTCCTTCTTCTGCTTCTTCTGATTCACCCTCCAGACTTCACCTTCTCCTTCTCCTTCTTCTACTTCTTCTGATTCACCCGCCAGACTTCACCTTCTCCTTCTCCTTCTTCTGCTTCTTCTGATTCACCCTCCAGACTTCATCTTCTCCTTCTCCTTCGTCTACTTCTTCTGATTCACCCTCCAGACTACACCTTCTCCTTCTCCTTCTTCTACTTCTTCTGATTCACCCTCCAGACTTCACCTTCTACTTCTCCTTCTTCTGCTTCTTCTGATTCACCCTCCAGACTTCACCTTCTCCTTCTCCTTCTTCTACTTCTTCTGATTCATCCTCCAGACTTCACCTTCTCCTTCTCCTTCTTCTACTTCTTCTGATTCATCCTCCAGACTTCACCTTCTCCTTCTCCTTCTTCTACCTCTTCTGATTCACCCTCCAGACTTCATCTTCTCCTTCTCCTTCTTCTGCTTCTTCTGATTCACCCTCCAGACTTCACCTTCTCCTTCTCCTTCTTCTGCTTCTTCTGATTCACCCTCCAGACTTCACCTTCTCCTTCTCCTTCTTCTACTTCTTCTGATTAACCCTCCAGACTTCACCTTCTCCTTCTCCTTCTTCTACTTCTTCTGATTCACCCTCCAGACTTCACCTTCTCCTTCTCCTTCTTCTGCTTCTTCTGATTCATCCTACAGACCTCACCTTCTCCTTCTCCTTCTTCTACTTCTTCTGATTCACCCTCCAGACTACATCTTCTCCTTCTCCTTCTTCTGCTTCTTCTGATTCACCCTCCAGACTTCACCTTCTCCTTCTCCTTCTTCTGCTTCTTCTGATTCACCCTCCAGACTTCGCCTTCTCCTTCTCCTTCTTCTACTTCTTCCGATTCACCCTCCAGACTTCACCTTCTCCTTCTCCTTCTTCTACTTCTTCTGATTCACCCTCCAGTCTTCACCTTCTCCTTCTCCTTCTTCTGCTTCTTCTGATTCACCCTCCAGACTTCACCTTCTCCTTCTCCTTCTTCTGCTTCTTCTGATTCACCCTCCTGTCTTCACCTTCTCCTTCTCCTTCTTCTGCTTCTTCTGATTCACCCTCCAGACTTCACCTTCTCCTTCTCCTTCTTCTACTTCTTCTGATTCACCCTCCAGACTTCACCTTCTCCTTCTTCTTCTTCTGCTTCTTCTGATTCACCCTCCAGAGTTCACCTTCTCCTTCTCCTTCTTCTGCTTCTTCTGATTCACCCTCCAGACTTCGCCCTCTCCTTCTTCTACTTCTTCTGATTCACCCTCCAGACTTCACCTTCTCCTTCTCCTTCTTTTACTTCTTCTGATTCACCCACCAGTCTTCATCTCCTCCTTCTCCTTCTTCTGCTTCTTCTGATTCACCCTCCAGACTTCACCTTCTCCTTCTCCTTCTTCTGCTTCTTCTGATTCACCCTCCTGACTTCACCTTCTCCTTCTCCTTCTTCTGCTTCTTCTGATTCACCCTCCAGACTTCACCTTCTCCTTCTCCTTCTTCTACTTCTTCTGATTCACCCTCCAGACTTCACCTTCTCCTTCTACTTCTTCTGCTTCTTCTGATTCACCCTCCGGACTTCACCTTCTCCTTCTCCTTCTACTGCTTCTTCTGATTCACCCTCCAGACTTCACCTTCTCCTTCTCCTTCTTCTGCTTCTTCTGAATCACCCTCCAGACTTCACCTTCTCCTTCTCCTTCTTCTGCTTCTTCTGATTCACCCTCCAGACTTCACCTTCTCCTTCTCCTTCTTCTACTTCTTCTGATTCACCCGCCAGACTTCACCTTCTCCTTCTCCTTCTTCTGCTTCTTCTGATTCACCCTCCAGACTTCATCTTCTCCTTCTCCTTCGTCTACTTCTTCTGATTCACCCTCCAGACTACACCTTCTCCTTCTCCTTCTTCTACTTCTTCTGATTCACCCTCCAGACTTCACCTTCTACTTCTCCTTCTTCTGCTTCTTCTGATTCACCCTCCAGACTTCACCTTCTCCTTCTCCTTCTTCTACTTCTTCTGATTCA